>NW_026652312.1:283828-353054 GCF_009828535.3 Hylobates moloch | reverse complement strand
AAAAAAAAAAAAAAAACTGAATATGATGGCTTGAGCTTTAGCAACAGCTTGTACCATGAAGACAAGGGCATGTGATCAGTGAATATGAAAGATCCTGGGTTTCTAACAACTTTGTAAAACAACCATATCAGCCCTGAACTGCCCAACTCTAGATTTTTTTTCCTGGGGGAAAAAACACCAACAACTCTGTGTACTTATGCTATTACAGATGCGTCTCTGTTATATGTACGTGCACCTAATCCTAATATGAACTTGAAAGCAAAGAATGCCCAAAGAACATTCACCAAAATTGACCATATATTTTAGGACATACACATACACAAACCAAACTCAAGAAAACAGATGGAGGGATTAGCCTAAAACAGGAGAAGGGTCATCTCTTCCTCTGAGACTAGGAGACCAGGTGCATATACAGGTAAGTTTACAGATGTTGGGCAGCAAGTCAAGGGCTTTTCCCTTCTTCATCACCTCGATTTTCTCTGTGAAGTAGGAGCCAGAAATGTTTAAAAGGTGGAGGAGGAAGCAGATAGAGAGTAACATTTTCATGTTTTGAATGCCACTAAGGGACAAGTTGAGGGAGAATAGACAAGATTATAGTTTTTGTCTTTTGTTATTGTTGTTATTCAGATTGAAGAACCACCAAAGTTTTCATTTTTATCCAATTCTACCAGGTATAAAGGGAAAAATAAAATGGTTAGTCTCAGAGGCTCATTAGATAGGAAGGGTGGTGGTTTAAACACAGTAAAAAATAAGAATAAGAAAACACGCCTTTGTTAACTCCATTAAAGCTTGCAGCTAGGGAGCAAGAAACAGATATTTTGTTGTTATTTTGATTTTGTTGTTGTTATTTTTGCTTCAGCTAAGAGGTACGCTGCAAACCAGATCCCTGCATATCAAGGACTAAAACCCCTAACTTTAGGAAGAAAATATACATATTCATGCCCATAGAAACACATCATACAAATGTGACCCCAAATGTTTTTATTATTAACACGAGAGGGGGGGGAAAAACAGTAAATATACAACCCAAGGTTAAAATAAACCCAAGGTTAAAATAAACTCAAAATTAAACTACCAGTTTAATCAAATGTCCTTAATTTGTGCCCCAATATGTGTCTCTTTTTGATTTTCATAAATTAGTAAATTAGTACTAACAAATATTTTTGTCAGCTTAATAGAAAACTTACATAAGTAACTAAATAGGAACGTCAACTCACCTCATTAAGCGCATTTTGTGAGACTTAAGAGAGCATCACCACCTGGTGGTAGATTCAGGGTAATGATTAGCAACCAAATAGAAGGAAATGGCCAGTCCCTGTCACGGATAACATACATTATGAGAGGCCAAAAGCCTTGGCCAAAACTAAGACCAAAAAAAGTAGCACTGTGAGTGATTAGCTTCCAATTTAATAGAATAACAGAAATTTGGAAGGGTGATCTAGAATCCACATTTAAGATTCTAATACAATATCCCAGGTAGTACAAAAATCCTGACTACAAAACTATAGAGATGTGATACATTGTCTGTGCTAAATGCCTGTAGTAAAAAGAAACAACTTCTCTGGATATCATAGATTGCTGGATAGTTTAAATTGGATTTAAATTTGAAATGTTTTATGTCCCTCAATCAGTAAATCTAATTTTGCAATCCAATGCAACATAGAAAACCCCTGATATAGTCTATAGTCTGACTTCAAATATATCTCTCATTTTGTTTTTGTTTGTTATAAATACACCAAATATTCTTCAATTGCCTTGATTTCTAGATACTTTACATCCTGGTCTTCCAGATTTTCCAGATATATTTGATTTGTCAGCATCTATTTTTAATGCAGCACCTAAAATAAAACTGACTCACACGTAGACAGTGGAGTATAGGCACTTCTATTAATACTTCCCGTGTTTCCTTTCAGATTTTAATAGCTGTATCATACTTCTGCTCGCATGTTTTAGTCACAATTATTCCTGAACAGCTTTATGTTACATGGTGACCAGTAAGCTGAGTGTTAGAATTTCTGAGACTGAATAGATTTAAGGGCCAGCATTTACTTTTGAAAGTCTATCCCTAAACCTCAGCTCTCTTCCTCTGCTCTATAAAGTTCCACCATATACTCACAAAAGAAGAGGAACAACAAAAGAGTAACTTCAAGATAACCATGAAGAGACAGTAAACATAAAAATTTTGATACATTTTTATGCTTAGACCGTGAGGAGGTTTATGGTGACATAGGCATCACACAGCAAGGAAGCCCCAGAGGATTATATTTAGATAGATGATAGATAGATAGATAGATAGATAGATAGATAGATAGATAGATAGATAGACAGATAGATGATAGATAGATTAGATAGATAGATGATAGATAGATAGATAGATAGATAGATAGATAGATAGATAGATAGATAGATGATAGATATAGAGGTAGAGATATAGATATATGCAGCTCTCTAAATTGGAAATGCAGAACCTAAGGCAATCTCCTGTTTGCTTTCTGTCTGCACTGGCCTTTATGACAATATAAAAAGCAAATAAGGGTATTCCCAATAGTAAAAGATTATTGAGGATTTTTTCTGTGGAGTGATTAGGCTGGAAAGGTAGGAGCTAAATATTGTTTTGGCAGCAGCAGCTTCTGCAACAATAATAGAATCTGATGCAGACTGTAGCAAAATAAAATCACACCACTTAGGGAAATGTCATTGGTAACTTTGGACAAATGTTTCATATGGTTCATTATGAAATATCGGTTAATAAATTAGGTATTTACCATAACAAATGTTTTCGATTTGACTTCTTGTTCTTTTCAATTTCTCAGAATATACATGCCCATATGAACTCATGATACAGATGGGACGCAAAACATTTTTACTATTAACATAGAAAAAAGTGTATAATATAGATATTATATATATATAATTTCAGCTGTAATAGAAATGGCTACAAGTGAGAGTCTATATGAAATAAACAGTATGTAAAGAAAAGATATTTTATTAGAAGGCAAATAATTTTAACCAATTTATTTCTCTCCATGATTAAGATTTAGCTGTATCGTTTTATTTTTATGTTCCAGGGACCTTGAAGGCAACCATATCCATAATTTAAGAAATTTGACTTTTATTTCCTGCAGTAATTTAACTGTTTTGTAAGTAATATGCTATGCTTTTGAAATAATATTATATTTTCTTACAAATAAAATTTAAAAACACCCATTTTATGGAAAAAAGTTCCCAAAGAACATCAAGAGTCTGTTGTTGGATCTCAGTTTGAGAAATGCTAAATTGAAGTGTTAGCCTATAAGAATGTTTATCCTTTGCAAATTATTACGGCATAAAGTAAGTTTTTCTTTATAATTGTGAAAAAATAGTTACAATCAAAATGAAAAACAAAATACGCTGAATGCTCACAGCCCTGAGGATGTAATTATGGACATCAAGATAAACCTTAAAGTGTTAATGAGTGTAATTCCTTCTTATGCAGCTCTGGCCTATTTTAAATTCACATGGCATTTTCTGTTGAAAGTAAAGGATGTTAGGTCTTCCTTCAGTTAAAAAAAAAAAAAAAAAAAAAAATCCAACTCTCCTATTCACAGCTTATTTTACCAGAATGTTTTTCAAACTATGGATTGCAACTAATAAGTAGGTGTGAAAGTAATGTATAGCACAATTTAGTATACCCTTGTCAGCATTTTTAAGTGAAACAGAATTTAATTGAATAGATTATATCAGACTGCAATGCAGATAATAAATGTATTGTTTCATGAGCCTTAGGGTGTGTGTGCGTGTGTGTGTGTGTGTGTGTGTGTGTGTGTGTGCATGTGTTTTATGATTCAATATAAAACACATTTTTTACTGTGTGTTACCACAGGAAATATTTGAAAACCATTATCCTAGACTACACAGGACCCTGTATATAGGCGATACAATAGCTCCCACTGATATTACCATATGTTTTCTCCAATTATACCCCCCATTCCAATGAGTTCCGACGAGTTCCAGTTTGAACTCCTCCTGAGTTCAGCAATCTTCAGGTGCAGAGTGCTTGATGTAAATCATGCAAAATAGTGTATAGTAATTGCCCAAAGGAAACCAAATTGCACCTGAAGGACACAGAACAAACAGATATCTGAAAAACTTAGAATTTCTTTTCTATTGTATTTATTTTTTAAGGAAATCTCTGTATTAAGAGATTATTTGTGGATTTCCTCTTGGCAGGTGTTGTGCTTTAAAGGTCTAAGAATATCGGGAAATGGTGGTAATGGTTTGGAGTGCAGTGAGGAAATAAATGGGAAAGGACAATTTGAAGACATGTCATACAATGTTTAAAAAATTAAAAGCCCTTTAAAACTTAGTTCTGAGGCCGGGCGCGGTGGCTCACGCTTGTAATCCCAGCACTTTGGGAGGCCGAGGCGGGCGGATCACGAGGTCAGGAGATCGAGACCATGATGAAATCCCGTCTGTCCCAGCTACTCGGAGAGGCTGAGGCAGGAGAATGGCGTGAACCTGGGAGGCGGAGCTTGCAGTGAGCCGAGATTGCGCCACTGCACTCCAGCCTGGGCGACAGAGCGAGACTCCGTCTCAAAAAGAAAAAAGAAAAAAAAAAAAAAAAAACTTAGTTCTGAGTTGGTCCTCTAGGCTAACTGGTAACACATGAGATCAATGCAGAAATGTCAAGTTAAACAGTCTGATTCAGCATCCCAAATTAGAGATTCTTCTAAAGGGGTTCAGCTAAGAGTGGACTTCCTTAGGCAGATCTGCCCTAAATCACATCAAGTAACAAATGAGTAGGAGTGCTGTGGTGTGTGGGCTATTTTGTTAGACAGTCATGCTATGCAGACTGAAGAGACAAGTCTAAAACTGCTCCTATGCTCTTGGTTGCAAGATATGCAGTCTGTATTCTCAAAAGCTGGGGTTTTCACCATTTCTCTTGCAAAGCTCTTCCCTCCCTATTTCACTTAAAATTTTGAATTTCTATTATTATCATCATTAAAACATTTGAGAAATTTAGGTTTAAAATTAAATTGGATAATTTATACTACTTCAAAATGTCTTTATGTGAAAAATGTACTGTATATTCATTATCTTTGTTTCTGCAGACCGTTCCTCTCTTTAGTAATTCTTGTCAGTTACCTAAAGAAGTTACAATGTATTTTTATTTTTACTTTCAGAGTGATGAGGAAAAACAAAATTAATCACTTAAATGAAAATACTTTTGCACCTCTCCAGAAACTGGATGAATTGTAAGTATGACTGAACATATACTGATAAGAATTTTCTTTCTACTGTTTTATTTTTCACACTTGTACTTATATGTGTTTATACATTTAAGAAATATTACTTATCTCCTCTTTCTAAGCATTATTTACATATATACACCTCAAGCTACAAAGGAATTCAGATAGCATACAAAAAATGTGGAAAATAAAAATATAAATATTTGAGGAAAGTGGGTTAAAGGAAACACAGCTGTAAAGAAATAATAAAGCCAGTATAAAATTAATAAATAAAATACATTCAACACCACTCTGTTCCACTCCTAAAGAAGGACAGTAAATTTGTGGGGGGATTTTGTTTTGTTTTTGTTTTTTGTTCTATTTGTTTTGAGACAGGGTCTCACTCTGTCGCCCAGGCTGGAGTGCAGTGGCACCACCTCGGCTCACTGTAACCTCCACCTCCCAGGTTCAAGCGAATATCCTGACTCAGCCTCCTGAGTAGATGGGATTACAGGCGCATCCCACTATGCCCAGCTAATTTTTGTATTTGTAGTAAAGATGGGGTTTCACCATGCTGGCCAGGCTAGTAAATTTGTTATTATGTTTCCTAAAGGATTAGGATTCAGGGACCATAAGATTAGAAGATACCACTTTGCTGATCTGAAACCAAAGGATAATCTTGGATCCATAAGGAAATTAGACACTATTGTGGATAATATTCCTACCTATAATAATGGAAGAGATAAATTATTTTTATAATGCCCCTTTTTAATGCCAATGACGTAATTCCAAAGGGCACTATAACAATTCTATGATGAACCAAAGCCTGTGGTCTAAGCACATTGTAGTTGATTTTCAGAATAAAATAGATGTAGAACAATGGATGAAGTGCTTATCCTTCAGAACTTTTTTTATATTTTAGTGTCAATTTTTTTTCTTTTCATTTTTTTGTTTGCTTTTTTTCTAGTACCAGGGTGTCACTCTGCTGCCCAAGCTGAAGTGCAATGGTACAATCATAGCTCACTGTAATCTCGAACTCCTTGGGCTCAAGTGATCCTCCCACCTCAGCCTGCTGTGCAGCTAGGACTATAGCACACCACCATGCCCAGCCAATTTTTTTTTATTTTTTGTAGAGACAAGGTCTGTCTGTGTTGCTGGGGCTGGCCTAGAACTCCTGGCCTTAAGCAATCCTCCCACCTCAGCTTCCCATAGTATTGGTGTTACAGACATGAGCCACTGTGCCCAAGTAGTATCCATTTTCTGGAAAGAATCTGAATGTGGACAGAGCTACATGTTTTGACAATTAGCTAGACAGAACATTGATTTATTAAAACTTTTCCATAAAAATTAAAGAATACAATTAGAATGTTATGAAAATAACACCAGGACACCTTACCTGAGCACTCAAGAAGTTACAATGTGTTTTTCCTTATGCTAGGTAGAGGGAATACATGTGCCAGGAGCAGGAACGTTTCTCAGGTAACAATCCTGCATTCTGCCCCAAAACATCGGGGAATGAGCCATTAAAAACCCAACACTTTATCTGTAGCCTGAAACACTTTTTGCTGGTCAGTACCAATCATTCACAAAATCTGCAGGAAAATCTCAAAAACAAATAGAACCAACCATCTGCTGTAGCAACTCCTGGTACGTGACAATTGAACCATATCATCAGCACATAGGAAAGTAGTTTGAATAGTAGGGGGAGATGCAGCTGGATGATCCAAAGTATTATCTAGACAATAGAATACAAGTTAGTCAAGGGATACTAACTATATACTTTTTCTTGTTTCATCCACTTGAAATCACACCTGAATATTAAGGGACAGTTCCTTCAAATCCTAGTCTTCAGGGTGGCAGTCAGGTGCAGATTTTATATATCAATAACCAACAGTGAACATGAACTTAAAGGGCTTAGTGCATAACCAATGCTAATCCAGGTTCAGAAGTAAAGGAAAGAATAATACAAACTGCAGAGGGTAACCAAGGCCAATAATTTGTCTTGCTAATTATTAGGTGGACTATAATGCACCTAATCCCATATTAAACACTTTCCTGAAAAATCAGATTCACCAGGACAAAAATGGCATGTTTTCTAAGAGTCGATAGCTTTCATTGGATGAGTGTATATCTAAACTGTCCTTTTGAGAGAGGGTTGAACTACACTCTGTGCCCCTCCAGGCTCCATCACACCAACAGAGTTAATGACAACAAAGAGGATTCACTTGTCACAGAGGACTTTAGGTGGCTCTAGTAACAGAAAATCTTTGCCACGAGGTGACTTAATTTGCGCTTTTAAAGTCAACTGCTCTAGTTCACAAGGTGTTTCTTGCGTTCATTCAGAAATGAACCTTGACTCCAATTAAGTTTACCCTAACTTTCCTAAACTTAAGCTGAGAAAATGGCCCTTTCAAATGTCACTTGGGATCTGGGCCAACACTATCCCGTTACATGGTTCATGCTGTTAGAACTATATGCCAGGATTTGCTCTGATAACAAAAACCCACACTCCCACCAGTAACTGTTGAACAAGACATTTGGAATTTTAATATCCCAGTGCACCATTTTAAATCCATTTTGCACATTGCTTTACTAATATGATCAATATTTTACTTGGCTTCCTATACAAGGAACTGAAATTGTGCCCCACTTTTACTAAAGATGAAGCAGATAGACTCAGTCTATTCATAGTCTTCTAACTGGGGATGGAGAAAATAGCTAGTCCAAAACTGAGCTAGGCACTGGGTAGCCCAGATGAATAGATATCATTCTTGTACTCAAAGAACTCACATGTTTCAGAAAGGAAGGACATATGTACAGAAAGAGTTGTAGTATGATGTTATATGTGCTATATGTGTTATATGTGCTATAACAAGTGTGCAAGAGGAATACATAGGAGAACAAAGGACAAAACACTTAACCTCCCTAGGCTCAGAGGATAAACAGAGGAATGAAGTCTAGAAGGATAAATATGAGATCACAAGGAGGGAAAGAAGAGCATGGGGATTAAAATACTGAAGTGCATTCGGGCCATGGTGAAAAGTTACTTTGGGTAGAAAGTGGTAGGCAAGGAGACTGGAAACATAGTCAATGGCAAGACAGTTGAATATTTAAAGGTTCATTATGGCTGGGTGCAGTGGCTCACACCTGTAATCCCAGCACTTTGGGAGGCTGAGACAGGATGGTCACTTGTTCCCAGGAGTTCGAGACCAGCCTGGGAAACATGAAGAAATCCAGTCTCTATCAAAAATATAAAGATTAGCTGGGCATGGTGGCATATGGCTGTAGTCCCAGCTACTCAGGAGGCTGAGGCAGGAGCATGGCTTAAGCCCGGGAGGTGGAGGTTGCAGTGAGCTGTTTGTGCCACTGCACTCACAATGCGGTTTTGATTTCATCTCCTAAGGTACAGTAAGCTATTGAAGGAGATTCCAACTCTTTATGAAAGAGATGGAATTTTAGAATAATTCCTTCAGTTGTCTGATCAGAACAATCTATCTTTGTTGACAATTCACCGATAAATATGTAAATAACAGCAATAGTCTCCAGGTTCAGTTTACAGCAAAGACATTTATAATATTTATCATATTATATTAGCCACTTATTTTTAGTTTTAAAAACTCAGTCTAAAATTGTCCTACCCTTCGAGGTCAAAAATCTAATGTTTGCCTTATAAGCAAACCAGCATATATAACAAATACATCTATTCATTCTCCTACCTATCCCAGTGGCAACAAATATGATTTGGAGATGAATAGAAGAAAAGGTTAGACTTTCCCTTAGTATCTCTTGATCACCTTACAGAGCTCAAGTCTATTGAAACTTTATCTTGTATAAAAGAATCTGAGGCCTTTCACATGAGAGCTGCCACTGTCAAAGCTACCACGAGAGGTGCTGCTGTCAAACACCTTTTTAGGACTAAGGTACAAGGTCATACCATGTTAAGCAGACCCTCTACACATACATGAGATGACATGCAAAGTATCCTACCCCAGGATAACATGAGATCCTGTGTATATCAGCTGTGAAAGAAACTGGAACTTGAAATAATACACTTCCATAATAATCATAACAATCCTAAGCAGAAGAAAAAAATTAAGATCGCAAACCATATATCTTTTCTAACACAAAAAAAGAGAACAAAGGAAGAAGGGGCACAACACAAAAATTAAAAGAATTAGAAAATGCGATTGATTAAAACCAGATCAGGCCGGGCGCAGTGGCTCACGCCTGTAATTCCCAGCACTTTGGGAGGCTGAGGCAATTGGGTCACGAGGTCAGGAGTTTGAGACCAACCTGGCCAACACAGTGAAACCCCATCTCTACTAAAAATACAAAAATTAGCCGGGTGTGGTAGCACACACCTGTAATCTCACCTACTGGGGAGGCTGAGGCAGGAGAATCGCTTGAACCTGGGAGACGGAGGTTGTGGTGTGCCAAAATTACACCACTACACTCCAGCCTGGGTAACAGAGCAATACTCGGTCTCAAAAAAAAAAAAAAAAAAAAAGATCAAATACCATCAAGTATTTGTCTTCCAGGGGATGATGAAATGGAATAAAATGTTTTTATATTTCCCTACTTTGCTCCTTTTTTAAATTTTTAGACTTCTGGTAATTAATATAACTCAACAATGGCATTGTTGAAAAGTTGTATAGTAGTTTCCTAATGGATTTCAGAACAATGAATAAAGTCTTAAGAAAATAATATCACATATTTGCAATTATTTCTCCAGGGATTTAGGAAGTAATAAGATTGAAAATCTTCCACCGCTTATATTCAAGGACCTGAAGGAGCTGTCACAATTGTAAGACTGATGTTAATTTTGCCACCTCATTTCTTTATTTTATTATTTTTTAAATTGTGGTAAAATATGCATAACATAAAATTAGCCATTTTTAAGTGTGTAGTTGAGTAACATTAGCTACATTCACGTTGCTGCACAACCATCACCACCATCTATCTCCAGAAGTTTTTCATGTTGCAAAACTGAAACTCTAGCCACTAAACACTAACTTCCCACTCACACTTCCCCCATCCCCTGGCTACCACCATTCTACTTTGTGTCTGTGTGAATTTGACTACTCTACATACCTTGTAGAAGTGAAATCATGGAATATTTATCTTTTTGTGACAGGCCTATTCTACTTAGCATACTGTCTTCAAGTTTCATTTCTGTTGTAGCAGAAATGAATTTCCTTCCTTCTTAAGGCTGAACAATATTTCATTGTGTATATGTATTGCAGTGTTTATTCACCCATCAATGGACATTTTAGTTGCTTCCATCTTTTGGCTGTTGTGGATAACGTTGTTATGAACCTGGGTGTACAAATATTTGTTGACCCTGCTTTCAATTTTTAGGTACCTACTCTCAAAAGTAGAGTTGCTGTTTCATACATTTCTGTCATTTTATTTTTAATGTATGTTTCATTCTGTTTTCCATAGAAGTTTAACCATTTTACATTTCCACTAGTAGTATACTAGGGTTTCCATTTCTCCACATCCTTCCCAACACTTGGTATTTTCTGTTTTTTTGATAATAGGCATGCTAATGGATGTGAAATGGTATCTCACTGTGGTTTTGTTTTGTGGTTCCCAGTGATTAGTCATGTTGAGCAACTTTTCATGTGCTTATTGGCCATTTGGATACCTTCTTGCAGAAAAATCTGTTCAAGTCATTCACTCATTTTTCAACTGGATTGTTCAGGTTTTCTGTAGTTGTTAGATTGTTGGAGTTCTTATATATTCTGGATGTTAACTTCTTTTCAGATACATGATTTTCAAATATTTTCTCCCATTGTATGGGCTGCCTTTTCACTCTATTATGGTGTCCTTTGATGCACAAAAGTTTTTAATTTATGTATAGTCTAATTTTTAAATTTCTTTTTTTGTTACTTATGCTTTTGGTGTCATATCCAAAATGACACCAAATGTCATTGGTGTCATGTCATGAAGCTTTTCCTATGTGATTTCTTCTAAGAGTCTTATAGTTTTTAGCTTTAACATTTAGGTCTTAAATCCATTTTGAGTTTGCTTATGTACACGGTATAAGGTAAGGATCAAACTTCATTCTTTTGCATGTGGATGTCCAGTTTTCTCAACACAATTTATTGAAAAGACTACTCTTTCCCCATTGAATGTCCTTGGCACCCTTGTTGAAAATCATTTGACCATATATCTGTGAGTTTATTCCTGAGCTCTCTATTCTATTCCATTAGTCTACATGTCTGTATTTCAGCCAGTACCACACTGATTGCTGTAGCTTTGTAGTATGTTTTGAAATTAAGTAGTGTAAAATCTCCAATTTTGTTCTGCTTTTTTCAAGATTGTTTGGCTATTTGGGCTCCCTGCGTTTTCCATATGAATTTTAGGATGGATTTTTATATTTCTGCAAAAAAAAAAAAAAAGGCAATGGGATTTTGGCAGGTTGCCTTGAATCTGTAGCTCACTGTGAGCAATACTGACATCTTAAGTCTTCTGATCTGTGAACATAGCATGTCTTTCCTTTCATTGGTATCTTCCTTATTTTCTTTCAGCAATGTTTCGCAGTTGCCAGGGTATTTATCTTTCACCGCCTTGGTTAAGTTTATTTAAGTATATTATTCTTTTGGTGCTATTGTAAATATAATTCTTTTCCTCATTTTCTTTTGTGATTATTCATTGCATATAGAAACACAGCTGATTTTTGTGTGTTAATTTTATATCCAGCAATGTTGATGAATGTTTTAGTTCAAATGGATGTCTTTTTAGTTAAATCTTTAGGATATTCTACATATAAGATTACATCATCTGTAAACAGAGATAATTTTTTTCTTATTTTACAATTTGGATGCCTGCCTTTCATTTTTTTTTCTTGCCTAATTGTTCTGATTAGGACTTCCAACATTATGTTGAATGAAAGTGGTAAAAGCAGGAATCCTTGTCTTGTTCCCACTCTTAGGGGAAAGCTTTTGGTCTTTTACCATAGAGTGTGGGTTTTCATATACATCCTTTATTATGCGAAGTAGTTTCCTTTTATTTCTAGTTTGCTGAGTCCACTTCATTTTTTTATACAACCCATTGGTCATTGTCATTCTTTCTCTCTTTCCTTCTTTCTGTAACTGTGGCTCCCCCAGCAGTTCCTTCCATCCCCCATGTAACTTACGGTCTAATCTCCAGTAAATATTTTTATTTATTTCCTTTTTTTTTTTAATTTTGTTTTTGTAGAGATGGGGGTCTCATTATGTTTCCCAGGCTGTTCATATTGGACTTCAAGGCTCATGCCATTCTCTCACCTCGGTCTCCCAAAATGCCGGGATTACAGGCATGAGCCACCACACCCAGTCTAAATATTTTAAAAAGAGAAATTTTCCTGAGAAGTTTCCTTTAATCAATGATTCTTGTTTCAAGGTGTTGTTTTTCAAAGATTCTGAAATTTTCTCCATTTAAATTTAGCTTTCAGTTTTCTTTAAGAAGGCAGGTGCTTGTAGTCCCAGTAAGTTGAGAAGCTGGGGCAGGAGGATCCCTTGAGCCCAGGAGTTCGAGTACAGCCTGAGCAACATAGCAAGTCTCCATCTCTAAAAAATTAAAATATAAAAATAAATTCCCTTTAAAGTCTACTTTTCATTTCATGTTTTATGACTTAAGATTTATTGTAAAAGATATATTATTCCATTAATTCAAATTTTGACTAAATGAGATTATTTTATTTCATTTTATTTAAACCATATCTGATCTTAGGCAAAATGTGAAGTAGGTGCGGCTCTTTCTGGGTCCCCTACCACTTCTCTGGTGGCAGCCCTTTCTTGACAGCTCCGCCTTCATGCCCATGTTTTATTAGCTCTCACTCTATCACTACCATAATCACAGAGTATTTACCACAAGCTGGGCACTGTTCTAAGTGTTTCATCTTAATTAATTCACTTACATGTACAATCAACCCTGTGAGGCCAGTGCTATTTCTATCTATTTCATTGAGAAACAAAAGTTGTATATATTTATCAGTACAACATGATGTTTTGAAATATGTATACATTGTGAATTGCCTAAATTGGGCTAATTAACGCATGCATCATCTCACATACTTATTTTTTGTGGTGAGAACATTTAACATCTACTCTCTTAGCAATTTTCAAGAATACAATACATTGTTATTTGCTATAGTCAGCATGTTGCACAATAGATGTCTTGAACTTATTCCTCCTTTCTAACTGAAATTTTTGTATCTTTTGACCAATATATTCCAATCCTTCTCCACCTGCCTCTGGTAACCGCATTCCACTCTCTACTTCCATGAGTTCAACTTTTTTAGATTCCACATATAAACGAGATCATGTGGTAATTGTCTTTCTATGCCTGACTTATTTCATGTAGCATATTGTCCTCCAGATTCATTCATGTTCTTGCAAATGACAGGATTTTCTGGGTTTTTTTAAAGGCTGAATAGTATTCTATTGTGTATGTATACTTTTTTTTTTATCAAGTCATCCTTTGATGGACACTTGGGTTGAATCCATACCTTCGCTATTATGAATAATGCTGCAATGAATATGGGAGTACAGAAATCTCTTTAATATACTAATTTTATTTCCTTTGGATATATATCCAGTAGTGGAATTTCTGGACCATGTGGTAGTTCAATTTTTGATTTTTGAGGAAGCCCCATACTATTTTCCATAATGGTTGTACTAATATATTCCCACCACCAGTATGCAAGGGCAACCTTTTCTTCAAATCATACTCAGCACTTATCTTTCATCTTTTTGATAAAAATTATTCTAAAAGGTGTGAGGTAATATTTCATTGTGGTTTCAGTTTGCATTTCTCTGATGATTAGTGATGTTGAGCATTTTTTCATATACCTGTTAGTCATTTATATGTCTTCTTTTGAAAAATGTCTATTCAAGCCCTTTCCCTAATTTTTAACCAGCTTATTTGTTTTCTTGCTGAGTTGTTTGAGTTCCTTACACATGTTGGACATTAACCACTTACGAGATATATGCTTTGCAAATATTGTCCCCCATTACACAGGTTGTCTCTTCACTCTATTGATTGTTTCCTTAGCTGTGCAGAGGCTTTTTAGTTTTATGTAATCCCATTCATCTATTTCATTATTGTTGCCTATATTTTGGGGGCAATATCCAAAAAAATCATCACCCAGGTTAATGTCCTGGGGCTTTCCACCTACGTTTTCTTCTACTCATTTTATAGTTTTACAGTTTAGGTCTTTAATCCATTATGAGTTATAGTATACTTTTGTTCATAAATATTTAAAAGTAACCCAAAATAAACAGATTCACTCCCTTTACTCCTGTAGTTTTTAGAAATGACCTATTGCTGCTTTTTTTAAAAAAACAGGAATCTTTCCTATAATCCAATCCAGAAAATTCAAGCAAACCAATTTGATTATCTTGTCAAACTCAAGTCTCTGTAAGTACTCACATATGGGGATAGTTTCATGATAAAATTGTTTTTTAAATACTAACAATGTATATTTTTATATATTTCTTTCAGATCATAAGCTTTATTTCCAATACATTAGTTTAGCTCTACAAAAACATATGAGTGCTTGCTGAACTATAAACAGACAACTATTAGTTTTATCTTATATATTTAGAAATTAAAAAATAATGATGAATTATTTTATATTTTTCTATAAGTCACTAGGAGCTTATGTTGATTTGTTTGCTTTGACCCTTCAAAGGCATCTGTGCATATTCACTCTCTTAACACTGGGTATTTTATAATTTATTATAAGCATTTTTACCTCAAGATGGAATATTCTAGATTATATAAATCCTTACTTGTACCACACACACAAAAAAAGACAAAAATTCTGTTAAAGTCGAATAATTGCCTTAAAAGATAAGCTTCAGGGCTGAGCCCAGAGGTTCACACCTGTAAACTCAGCACTTTGGGAGTCCAAGGCAGAAGGATTGCTTGAGACCAGGAGTTCAAGAATAACCTGGGCAACATAGGGAGACCCTGCCTCTACAAAAAAATAAAAATAAGCAAATTAGTTGAGTGTGGTGGCATGCACCTGTGGTCCTAGCTACTTGGGAGGCTAAGGTGGGAACACTGCTTGAGCTGGGAGGTTGAAGCTGCAGTAAGCCATGTTCATACCACGACACTCCAGCCTGGGCACCAGAGGAAGACCCTGTCTCAAAAAAAAAAAAAAAAAAAAAAAAGATAAGCTTCAGTTCATTTAATTTGAGTGTTCCCTCAGTAAAATGACATTTTATTAGAAAAAAATTGATTAATTAAAAATTACTAGGAAATTTTCAAGGATGTAAAACATCTCTGCTATTGTAATATTGTACAAAAGATAATGCTTATGCATTTATTCCACACATATTTATTGAGTAGTTAAAATGCACAAAGCATTGTGCCATGATCTGTGAGGATCTAAAAAAACAAATAAGGAAGATAATATGTGTATAAATAACACAATCAGGAGGAGGAGGATTTGGGGAAGTGGGTGGGCTGAGTATAATTATTTTGTTCAGAGTAAGTGTTAACTAAAAGCATTTTATTAAATTGTCCTTCATGAAAACTCAATTTATTAAACCATGTATAACACATGTTCTTTTGATTGATTATTAATTTGATATTTTTAGCAGCCTAGAAGGGATTGAAATTTCAAATATCCAACGAAGGATGTTTAGACCTCTTATGAATCTCTCTCACATGTAAGTAGATATTTTTATTGTTTTTCACCGTGATTTTAATATTTGTTTCCACGTGTATTATGATAATGCATCCAATCTATTAATATTTTCTAGAAATTTGCCAGCTATAAACTGAATGTTTGTGTTCCTCCAAAATTTATATATTGAAATCCTAACCCCAATGCAATGGTACAAGGAGGTGGGGCCTTTGGGAGGTGACTAGGTCATGAGGACAGAGCCTTCGTGAGTGGGATTAGTGCCCTTAGAAAACAGACTCTGGTCCAGGCCAGTGGCTCATGCCTGTAATCCCAGCACTTTGGGAGGCTGAGGCAGGTGGATCACCTGAGGTCAAGAGTTCAAGACCAGCCTGGCCAACATGGTGAAACCTTGTCTCTACTAAAAACACAAAAATTAGCCAGGCGTGGTGGTGATTCCAGCTACTCGGGAGGCTGAGGCAGGAGAATAGCTTGAACCCTGGAGGCAGAGGTTGCAGTGAGCCAAGATTGCACCACTGCACTCCAGCCCAGGCGACAGAGTGAGACTCTGTCTCAAAAAAAAAAAAAAAAAGAAAAGAGATTCTGGAGACCACCCTTGCCCCTCCACCTTGTGAAGACAGAGAGAGAAGATGGCCATCTATGAAACATGTGGTCCCCTACCAGACGCTGAATCTGCTGGCACCTTGATCTTGGTCTTCCCAGCCTCCAGAACTGTGAGAAATAAACATTCGTTGTTTAAGTCACTCAGTCTGTGATATTTTTGTTACAGCAGCCAAATGGACTGAGACATGTCTAAACAGTAATTAAAACTCTTAAAGCTTTGATATTGGGTGAGATGATTTTAGTTTTCCACAGTCTGGTAGAATCTCATAGGAGATTTTTGAATCTCAGGAAACGTGAGTGTGAGGGGAATCCACTTGGTCTTGTAAGAAGTTCTCCTCAGCTCTAATGACTGTTCACAGATATTGGTGTTTGCCTAATGAGCTAGTAATTTGTGTATAGGGTGTGTTAGTCCATTTTGCATTACTATAAAGGAATATCTGAGGCTGGGTAGTTTATAAGGAAGAGTTTATTTTGGCTCACAGTTCTGTAAGTTGTAAGAGAAGCATGGCACCAACCTCTAATTTTGGTGAGGTCATCAGGAAAGCTTTTAATCATGGCAGAGGACAAAGAGGGAGTAGGTGTGTCAAATGGCGAGAGAGAAAGCCAGAGAGAGAAGAGGAGGTGCCAGCTCTTTTTAACAATCAGATCTGATGTGAAATAATAGAAGGAGAACTCACTTATTACTGCAGGAAGGACACCACACCATTCATGAGGGATCTACCCCATGACCCAAACACCTCCTACTGGGCCCCACCTCCAACATTGGGAATCAACTTTTGACATGAGATTTCGAGTAGACAAATATCCAAACTATATCACATGGTACAAGTGCTACCAGATGAAGAGGAAGGAATTTATATAGGCAATATAAAATAATTATAAATAAATCAATGCTGCAAATGAAGGTAGTTAGGAAGAAATCTTTCTCAATAAAAATGTCCCCACATGTCAGGGCATGATTCAAGCAAGCATGCATGGATGAAATGGTAAACTTTGAAAAATCTTTTATTCAAAGAATATGTCTGGTTGTACCTGTGATTACATGCTTTAGAAGCATTTTTTTAATTGAATGCAATTTTATAGCAGTTATTAGAATGATCCATGCCATGGAAATTAATTTTCAATAATTTAGAAAATCTCAGCTACCATCAACTCTGTAATTTTGCTTGTATTTTAAGTCTAACACAGAACCCTGATTTTGTTTTCCATAATTCCTCAGAAAGATGGCTTATAAAAGATTCCTTGCTTGTATGCAACATAAAGCTATCTGAACTAAATTAAACAGAACAGAATTTATTGGAAGAAAATGGTATAACACAAAATCTGAGGAATAATTTATACCCACTGGAATTATCCATCCAAGTGTCATTCAATCAGATTCAGAGTTCCAGGAGAGAGAATCTAGTGTACCCAGGGCACTTACCTACTCTGGGCTAGGGATTGCCTCCACTGAAGGTCCCACCATAACTTCTCAAAAAGGGAGAAGTGATTCTCTCAAAGGAAATCAGAACACTATTATCAGAAGAGTGGTTGAGTGCTGGGCAGCCAAAGTAGCATACGAAGAGTTACTATAATTCTGTTGATAAAAGCAACACTTCAGCCTAAGACACATAAAGGAAAGTAAAATACCAATCAACACTCCTTCCTTCTTCATGTTCTGCTCTCCTGTCCTTCATGGTTTACAGAATAAATGGATATAACCGAATGGATATATCAGCAATTGACCTTGAACTTGACAGGACAAATTGTAATCATCAAGTTTTTATCTTTTCTTACTATAGCTCTTTATACGCTAAAGATCACTTATATTTTTTGGCAGAACACATGGCTTCATAGGCAAATAGATCTAATTTGAAGTTCAATTTGCATATTTAGTAGAAACTTTCCTAGCAAATAACTTGCCTACATTGAAGATCCATCTCTTCCTATAATGATGCTAATACTTACCTCACAGAATTCATTTGAGAACTTATTTCTGATACTTAAGAAATACTCAATAAAAGATATTGGTGTTGGTGGTAACACAGTAGTAATTATAAATTATCTTCAACAAGGAAAGTCTCTCTATTGATGAAAGAAGTCACTCAACAAATATTTATTGAACCCTTTATTCTGTACTAAAATCTAGTGTGAGAGATAGGCATGTTAGCAAGTAGTTACAGATAACATAACTTCTTTTTTTTTCTTTTACTGTGGCACTTCCATGTTTAATGTCTTTAATATTATTTTGTTATTTTTATTAATTGACAAATAATAATTGCACATCTTCATGGGGTACATAGTGATGTTTTGGTACATACAATATATAGTGATCAGATCAGGATAAAGGATAATTAGCATATCCATCCTCCAAAACATTTATCATTTCTTTGTGTTTAGAACATTCAATATCCTCCTTCTAGCTATTTGAAACCATACGTTATTGTTAACTATAGACATCCTACCATGGTATAGAATATGAGAACTTATTCTCCTTTCTAGCTGTAACTTTGAATTCTTTAATAAATCTCCCATCTCTTCCTTCTCCTTACCCTCCCCCTCAGCCTGTAGTATCCTCTGTTCTACTTTTACTTCTGTAAGATCAACATTTTTAGCTTCCATATATGAATGAGAACATAAGGTGTTTAACATTATTCCTGGCTTATTCCATTTAATGTAATGTCCTCCATTTCCCTCCTTGTTGCCACAATGACAGAATTTCACTCTTTTTTGATAGCTGAATATTCCATTGTGTATATCTACCACATTTTTTTATCCGTTCATCTGTTCATCAACACCTAGGTTGACTCCATATCTTCGCTATTGTGAATAGTGCTGAAGTAGCATTGTTTGTATGGGGTAATACGTAAGGTTTATTGCCTCACACCAAGGAAATTAAGGATGTGGACACACAAGGAGTGCGGTTAAGAGCAGAGGTTTAATAGGGAAGAGAAAGAGAAAAGCTCTGTCTCCTGCAGAAAGAGAGGAGTGCCTGAATAGGTCTTCCAGTTCTGTGGTGAAATGCAAGGGTTTCACACAGTCGCTTGAGGAGGCCATGTCTGATTTACATAGGGCCCAAAAGATTGCATGGACCAGGTGTGCCATTTGCATAGCATGCAAAGAAGCTGGCTGCCCCACCCTAATCTTTCATTATGCAGATGGGTTCTCTACCTGGCTGGCACCATGTTGTCTGCTTCTTTACTGTACACGTGGTTGACAAAGAAGAGGAAAGATGGAGCCTCCATGTTGAACATGCTTGGCCCCCAGGTAGCCTTTTCCTATTGGCACAGCTGCCGGCTGTGCAAGCTTCTTCTAGCTTGCTTTTCTATGTCTGCAGCTTGATTTTTCAGGCTGCTCTTTGTTAGAAAAGAAATTATTTGGGGGCTGCTGTTTATTAAAAGAGAAAGCTTACCAAGGAGTCTCTTACCCTCACTAACTGCCTAAATACTTTCTTTTTAGATCCTGTATCAGTGCTGCAATAAACATGGGGATGCAGATATCTCTTTGATATGATTTCCTTTTCTTTGAATAGATTCTCAGGAATGGGATTCCTGGATCATGTGCTAGTCCTTTTTTTTTGAGAGAGTCTCACCCTGTCACCCAGGCTGGAGTGCAGTGGCGCAATCTCGGCTCACTGCAACCTCTGCCCCCACAGGTTCAAGCGATTCTCCTGCCTCAGCCTCCCAAGTAGCTGGGACTACTGGTATGCGCCACCATGCCTGGCTAATTTTTTGTATTTTTAGTAGAGACGGGGTTTCACCGTGTTAACCAGGATGGTCTCAATCTCCTGACTGCATGAACCACCCACCTTGGCCTCCCAAAGTGCTGGGATTACAGGCGTGAGCCACTGCCCCCGGCCCATATGCTAGTTCTATTTGTAGTTTTCTGAGGAACCCCCATGTTGTTCTCCGTTCTCCATAGTGCCTATACTAATTTACATTCCCGCCAATAAGAGTTCCCTTTTCTCCAGCTTCTCACCAACATTTGTTACTTCTTGATCTTTTTGATAATAGCTATCTATCCATCGTTGGAGTAACATGATACCTCATTGTGGTTTTAATTCGCATTTCCTTGATCATTCGTGAGGTTAAGCATTTTTTCAAATATGGGTTGGCCATGTGTATGTCTTTTTTTTTTTTTTTTTTTTTTTTTGAGACAGAGTCTTGCTCTGTCTCCCAGGCTGGAGTGCAGTGGCACGATCTCGGCTCACTGCAAGCTCCGCCTCTCGCCTCCCAGGTTCACACCATTCTCCTGCCTCAGCCTCCCGAGTAGTTGGGACTACAGGAGCCCGCCACCACGCCCAGCTAATTTTTTGTATTTTTAGTAGAGATGGAGTTTCAACATATTAGCCAGGATGGTCTCAATCTCCTGACCTCGTGATCCGCCCGCCTCGGCCTCCCAAAGTGCTGGGATTACAGGCGTGAGCCACTGCACCCAGCCTTGTATGTCTTCTTTTGAGAAATGTCTGTTTAGATCATTTGCCTATTTTTTAATGGGATGTTTCCTTTTTTTCTTTTCTTTTTTTTCCTTTTGTTGGTGTTGAAATAACATCATAACTTCAATAACAAAAAAACGACAGAAACACAGAAGAGAAAATACTTAACTCTTCCCCTAAGGGTTAGAAAGCAATCACTTGTAGCACAATAGGAGCTGTGTAACTGCATTTACATATACTAAACATCGAAAGTACAATAAAGGTTTCTCTGGAGGGATTCATTCTCTTGATCACATGTAACAGTTTGTATTCTAAGACATGTCTAACACTTGTTTTATTTATTATGCCTTTCTGCTACTCTCACCCACACATTCCTTAACAGTGAAATCAAGCTAATGATAATTGGATGTAAGTTTAAAGTTTCAGAATCCCTAATGTTTTAGTCCTCTCAATTTCATCTTAAGACATTTTCTTTCTACTGATAAAATGTAGGAAATAAATATGAATGTATGGTGACACTGAATTAAATGGAGAATCTTATTTTACCTTCTCTTTGTATACCAGATATTTTAAGAAATTCCAGTACTGTGGGTATGCACCACATGTTCGCAGCTGTAAACCAAACACTGATGGAATTTCATCTCTAGAGAATCTCTTGGCAAGCATTATTCAGAGAGTATTTGTCTGGGTTGTATCTGCAGTTACCTGCTTTGGAAACATTTTTGTCATTTGCATGCGACCTTATATCAGGTCTGAAAACAAGCTGTATGCCATGTCAATCATTTCTCTCTGCTGTGAGTATTTCCTGGTTAAAGGGGAATTGTAGTTTTGAAATATACAAAAGCATTATTATTAGAAAATAAGTTGTGTGAGTGGTAGGATTATGGAATTTTACATTTTTCTCCTTTTTGCGTGTATGCTGCTTTCACATTTTCTACAAAGAAAATAGAATTACTTTAGCAATAAGAAAAAATATGTTTTTTTAAACTAGGAAATTTAATCACCTTACACAAATTAAGGAAGCTTTCATTTATTAGTTCTGTCTCATACAGTGGCTCCGAAGGCACAATATTTTGTTGAAGCATCTAAAATCTTTTACTACAAATAAAATTGCAACCTCCTATGGTCACAATTTTACATGCAGACCTATACTTACTTTTTTATGTGTATGTCCAGTTCACAGATATTGACTTAACAGCTACATGTTTTCCTGATCTCTGAGCTACTAGAAGTTTTTTCCACTCTAACTGAAATGTGTAAATAAGAAAATGTTTTTAGGGAGTATTCATTTTTTCAAAAAGTTGTTACAATGTAATGGCAAGGTATTATGTTAAATGAACACTGCAAAGAAAAATTAAGGAAAAAACCAGTCCTCAGGATGTTTGTAATCTAGGTCAAGTGGCCTAGAATTTATCCGTGCTCCCTCAAGCAAGTAAAGCATCAATCTACGTAAGGTTCTACTTTTGTATGTGTGCTGCCTCCATGTACTGTCCCCATCCTTATTCAGAGTCTAATGTCTAATTTTTTTTTTTATTACAAGCTATGTAAGAAACAGAACTCAGAAGCCATTTACTATTTTGTATTGCTAGCTACAAAATTTTTAGTAAGTTCAATTTCCTTGGTGAAGCCTAGACTGTAACTTCAGAGTTAAAGGCTTAGGGTCAGCCTTATGACTTATACAGTGATGTGATTTTAGGGATTTTGTGTAGAATGCTTGTGCGGTCCAAAAATCTCACCCACTTTCTGATATGTAACATTTGCTTAAAAAGAAATATGCCAAGTAGTGTAAGAGAGCTAATTCCTGGGATTGGAGACCCTAAAAAGAGACAGAAAAAGATGTAAAAATTGAAAGAGAGAGAAAACAGTTTTGCTTAGACCAACTCTGGTAGGTAATTTAAGCCCCTTAAAATTGTATGGACTGCAAAGCAGTTCATAATTATTCATATCTCTTAAATTATAGACTTCAAAATTCAGTCATTATTCTATCATAGGAACTTGTGAATTACTTTCTCCAAGATTTTATATGACATCTTGAGCTTGTTGCGTTGGGAGAATTTCAGCGGATGAGCTGCACCAAATAATGCCATCCTCATCTAAGTCCCTAACTGAATGCTCTACGTGATTGCATTTTGTTCATTTATTCAACACTTCTACGTGATGGGTCTAGAACAGATAATACAATAGACAAGATCTCTGCTCTTAAAGACTTGCACTTTAAAGGAAAATGAAGAAATGATTGCATAGTTAATTGTAGAGAGTACCTTTGAGAGTGGTTACCAAAGAAAGTCTATGAATAGACCCTCTTCTGTAAATGAATTCTTAGGAGAATAAAAATTACCTCTTCCTAAGTTGGAAGAGACTTGACTATTTTTTCTAGCATTAAAAATATTATTGCTTATTGATGATTTTATGATACCTATTTATTTCTCTAAATTTGTGAAACTGTGACTCCTCTAGGTGCCGACTGCTTAATGGGAATATATTTATTCGTGATCGGAGGCTTTGACCTAAAGTTTCGTGGAGAATACAATAAGCATGCGCAGCTGTGGATGGAGAGTACTCATTGTCAGCTTGTAGGATCTTTGGCCATTCTGTCCACAGAAGTATCAGTTTTACTGTTAACATTTCTGACACTGGAAAAATACATCTGCATTGTCTATCCTTTTAGATGTGTGAGACCTGGAAAATGCAGAACAATTACAGTTCTGATTCTCATTTGGATTACTGGGTTTATAGTGGCTTTCATTCCATTGAGCAATAAGGAATTTTTCAAAAACTACTATGGCACCAATGGAGTATGCTTCCCTCTTCATTCAGAAGATACAGAAAGTATTGGAGCCCAGATTTATTCAGTGGCGATTTTTCTTGGTAAGAAACTAAGAAACTCATGTTCACAAGTTTTTATTTCAAATCTTCCAACCAGTTTTTGTTAGTAAGAATGAGGGTGAATTCTATCAGAATCCCCAGCAAGGATTTTCCTCCCCAAATTATACTCTGATATAAATTCCAACCTGACACAGCTTAATAAAAGACACTAAACACCTGTATTTCATGTATTCACCCTAAACATGCTAAGCAACATATGTTTTGGCTCTTTGCTTTACAATATGAACATAATGATATTTATTATCTTTTCAAATTCATGGCAACACACATCTTTGGCTTGTGAGTATACATACAACTGTTCTAAACCAGCAATGTAAAAATATTCTCAGAGTACAGCAAAAAGTAACCGAATTAGAAAAAAATCACTAGGCCAGGCACAATGGCTTGTGCTATAATCTCAGTACTTTGGGAGGCCAAGGTGGGAGGATCACTTGAGACCAGGAGTTGAGACCAGCCTGGGCAACATAGCAAGACCCCATCTCTACAAAATTATTTTTAAAAAATTAGCTGTGTGAGGCCAGGTGCAGTGGCTCATACCTGTAATCCCAGCACTTTGGGAGGCCAAGGTGGGCCAATCATGAGGTCAGGAGTTCAAGACCAGCCTGACCAATATGGTAAAACCCCATCTCTACTAAAAATAGAAAAATTAGCCAGGCATGGTGGCACACACCTGTAGTCCCAGCTACTCGGGAGGCTGAGGCAGGAGAATTGCTTGAACGCGGAAGGAAGAGTTACAGTGAGGCGAGATACTGCCACTGCACTCCAGCCCGAGCAACATAGCGAGACTCCATCTCAAAAAAAAAAAAATTAGCTGGTGTGATGGCATGCACCTGTACTCCCAGCTACTTGGAAGGCTGAGGCAGGAGGATTGCCTGAGCCCAGGAGTTTGAGGCTGCAGTGAGCTATGATTGTACCACTGCACTTCAGTCAGGGACACAGCAAGAACCCATCTGTAAAAAAATTAAAAATAAAACATCACTAATACTAGAAAGCTTAAAAACCCAAGATATTCATTGAATTACTGTAATTTCAATATCTCATTTTAAAAGTAAACATTTTGTCATTCTTCACTACTTCCACAAAACCTCATCTCAAAAAAAGTCATGATTTTTGTGGACTTTAGTAATTCTTTATGAAGAAAAAAAACCACACATTATAGTCTTTGTATCTTTAGTAATAACATCTTTGTATCTTTAGTAATAAAAATGTTTTATGTTTGTTCATTTTGAAAGAAATATTTCTATGCATTAATAATACTGTTTGTATTCCAAATAGGTATTAATTTGGCCGCATTTATCATCATAGTTTTTTCCTATGGAAGCATGTTTTATAGTGTTCATCAAAGTGCCATAACAGCAACTGAAATACGGAATCAAGTTAAAAAAGAGATGATCCTTGCCAAACGTTTTTTCTTTATAGTATTTACTGATGCATTATGCTGGATACCCATTTTTGTAGTGAAATTTCTTTCACTGCTTCAGGTAGAAATACCAGGTACAATATTTTTTAATCTCCTTAAAGAAATAATAAATCTGTTTGTACAGTGTTCTTTTAAGGAAAACAATTAAAATTCTTAATACTAAACAATTTAAAGAATTGTACAACAGATCCGAGCACAGTGGCTCGTGGCTATAATCCCAGCACTCTGGGAGGCCAAGATGGGCAGCTCACTTGAGGTCAGGAGTTTGAGACCAGCCTGGCTAACATGGGGAAACCCCATCTCCATTAAAAATACAAAAACTAGCTGGGCATGGTGGTGCACCGCTGTATTCCCAGCTACTCAGGAGGCTAAGGCATGAGAATTGCTTGAACTCAGGAGGCAGAGGTTGCAGTGAGCCGAAATTGCGCCACTACACTCCAGCCTGGGTGACAGAGCCAAAAAAAAAAAATTGTAAGTCAGAGTTGTAGGTACTTTTGGCTCTGCTCATCAATATAACATTTACTGGGGAAGAACTGTTTATTTTTTTCCATAAATGCCTAATAATACAATTACTTTGGAACAAAGAAGCAATGAGTGACCAAAATAAATTCCACACAGTGTTGAAATTCTAATCATCACATGCTTAAGGTGACCAGAAAGGAAAACAGGCCAAAACAATTCTTAAATAATTACTGCATTTTTTTCAGAATGTAAAAGAATTTTCTTCCTGTAATACATGCAATTTAGAGAAGATCATGCCGGAGTGTGAGAGATAATAGAAGCAAACTTTCTTGGCATTTAGAAAGAATGTGGGCGGGCATGGTGGCTCACGCCTGTAATCTGGCACTTTGGGAGGCCCATGTGGGAGGATCACTTGTGCCCAGGAGTTCAAAGCTGCAGTGAGCCATGATTGCACCACTGCACTCCAGTCTGGGTGACAGAGCAATATCCTGTCTCAAAAAACTAAAAATAAGAAATAAAAAATAATGTGCATTACATCCATTAGAATGACTACTATTTTTTTTAAAAACACACATACAAAAAAAAACAAGCGTTGGTAAAGATGTGGAGAAATTAGAATCCTTGTGAATTGCTGGTAGAAAAATAAAATGGTACAGCTGCTATGGAAGACAATATGGCAGTCCCTCAAAAATTTAAACCATCCAATGGTTTAGTTACCATCCAGTGTGGAAATGGTCCAGTTACCATCCAATGTGGAAATTCTCCTTCTAAGAAAAAAATCAAAACAATTGAAAGCAGGGACTCAAACAGATATTTGTACACCCATGTTCATAGCAGCATTATTCACAATAGCCAAAAGTTAGAAGCAATACAAATGTCCATAGATTGGTAAATGGATAAACAAAATATGGTACATATGCACAATGGATTAGTATTTAGTCTTGTAAAGGAAGGAAATTTTGACAAATGCTGCAATATAGATGAACCTTGAAGATACTGTGCTAAGTGAAATAAGTTAGACTCAAAAGAACAAATATTTTATTTCACTTACATGATGTTTCTGATATAGTCAGATTCATAGAACATAGAACAGTGTTTTCTAGGGGTTGTGGGAAGGGAAATGGAGAGTGATTGTTTAACAGACATAGAGTTTCAGTTTGGGAGAGGAAATCACTCTGGAGATGGATGGTGGTTATTGTACAATGATGTGAACGTACTTATTGCCACTGAGCTGTCCACTTAAAAATGGTTACATGGTAAATTTTATGTTATGCATATTTTACCACAATGAAAAGTGCATATATCCTGTTAAATATATATATAAAATGCAGTTTGTATTCACATTTTAAAATTTTCATGTAGCAGGGCGCAGTGGCTCACACCTGAAATCCCAGCACTTTGGGAGGCTCAGGTGGGCAGATCACTTGAGGTCAGGAGTTGGAGACCAGCCTGGCCAACATGGTGAAACTCCATCTCTACTAAAAATACAAAAATTTAGCTGGGCCTGGTGGCATGCACTTGTAGTCCCAGCTACTTGGGAGGTTGAGGCACGAGAATGCTTGAACCTGGGAGGCAGAGACTGCAGTGAGTGGAGATTGTGCCATTGCACTACAACCTGGGTGATAAAGCGAGACTCTATCTCAGGAAAAAAAACAACTGTATGTATTAATACATAATTTAAATTTGTTCTGTACCATGGATGATGGTGATAGTATCTTACATTTTATGAACAACAAAAAGAAGGCCAAGTGGGGAGGACTGTTTGAACCCAGGAGATTGAAACCAACCTGGACAACATAGGGAGACCCTGAGACCCCAACTCTTCAAAAAATAAAAAATTAACCAGGCATGGTGGCACATGCCTGTGGTCCCTGCTACTCAAGAGGGAGGGTGAGGTACAAGGATCGCTTGGGCCCAGGAGGTCGAGACTGCAGTGAGCCATGTTCACGCCACTGCACTCCAGCCTGAGCGACAGCGTGAGACCCTGTCTCAAAAACAAAAACAGAAAAACAAAGAGTAATGACAGCATCAATTAAATTATAATAAAATCAGAGTATTTTGGTATTTGTATATATATTAGAGTGATTTTTAAGATGGGTTTAGCCAAAGTTATTTTTTATAGAAATAAATATCTGGTCAAAAGCTAAAAAAATGCACACTTCGTTTTAAAATCAAATGGCAAAAAAAAATCTATTAAATACAAGCTTACATATTCTGACAAATACTATATGCACTATTAAAATATTCAAAAAGTGTTTTAATTATTAGGCACTTAAATTTATGACTTAAATACGAAGCAATATGTTTTTTCCTAAAATATAATCATAATATATAATCACTTTGTGAAAAATATTTCTACCTAAAGGAATATTTTTGTTAATGTATTCAAGAAGAGCTACTTAGAAAAAATGCCTTTCTTTTTCAGCACTAGCATTCCTCTCACACACTGGCACTCTGGAAAGATATCTTGGAAACAAATATAGACTTAGTATTTAATTATGTGATATCAAAGGAAAAAAATTAAAACTCAAAAAGGGGTTGGGATGAAAGAAACAGGGAAATTGGGTTTCTATACCTTGTAAACATCTATAAACACTAAAACTATTTTATTTTTCTTTTCTAGGTACCATAACCTCTTGGGTAGTGATTTTTATTCTGCCCATTAACAGTGCTTTGAACCCAATTCTCTATACACTGACCACAAGACCATTTAAAGAAATGATTCATCAGTTTTGGTATAACTACAGACAAAGAAGATCTATGGACAGCAAAGGTCAGAAAACATATGCTCCGTCGTTCATCTGGGTGGAAATGTGGCCACTGCAGGAGATGCCACCTGAGTTAATGAAGCCAGACCTTTTCACATACCCCTGTGAAATGTCACTGATTTCTCAATCAACGAGACTCAATTCCTATTCATGACTGACTCTGAAATTCATTTCTTCACAGAGAATACTGTGGGGGTGCTTCATGAGGGATTTACTGGTATGAAATGAATACCACAAAATTAATTTATGATAATGGCTAAGATAAATAGTTTACAGGGACATGAAGAAAAATAAAAATGACTAATGCTCTTACAAAGGGAAGTAATTATATCAATAATATATATATATATGTAGACATTTTGCATAAGAAATTAAGAGAAATCTACTTTAGTAACATTCATTCATTTTTCTAACATGCATTTATTGAGTACCCACTACTATGTGCATAGCATTGCAATATATTCCTGGAAGTAGACAGTGCAGAACCTTTCAATCTGTAGATGGTGTTTAATTACAAAAGACTATACAAAGTCCATCTGCAGTTCCTAGTTTAAAGTAGAGCTTTGCCTGTCATGTGCATCAGCAAGAATCATAGGCACTTTTAAATAAAGGTTTAAAGTTTTGGAATACTCAGTATAATTGCATCATAGAAAATGTCTGACTGTTTGCAAAATAATATTCTGTTTTAAGAATCCATCTTACCTCTCTTTAAGTTTCCATACACTTGAGAGCCAACACATTTATTACTAAAAAGATGCTTTGCTAGAAACTCAAAAACAGCACTTCTTTTGGCACTTCCTGCCCAGTTTTCTCTTTGCTTTAAATGAACATCATCATATAGGATTGGAATAGGAGAGTATGAGTACTGCAGAGAAGTGGATCAGAAAAGCTAGAATGAGGATAAACATTTAGATCAGTGGAAACTCCTGAAATAAATCCTCGTATTGTCAGTTAACTGATTTTCAACAAGGATGCCAAGACAAACAAAAAGGCTTTTCAACAAACCATGCTGTTTTAAGAACAGACTTAAGTGGTTTAATTCACCCACTGTAGATGAGTGAATGTTATGGTGTGTGAAATATCTCAATAAAGCAGTTAAAAGGAAAAAGAGCTGGAATGCACTGATTCAGGAACTTAATTTCAGGAAGGAAAGGTCTGTATGTACACGTTTCACTTTAAGCAGAAAATCGTTCTTCAAGAAATGACTTTACCTTCTCTTTGCACTGCCAGCATGTGAGATACTAACTTTTTAACTAGTTGTTCTTCTCTAGTCTCTACATTATTAGAATTTTTTGCTTTCATAATTTGAAACCTTTAAGCAGGAGAAGAAAATGTTTTCAGATAGTTTCAAATACACCAAAAATATTTGAAACACAAAAATACTGGAATGAAACCATAATGCACTTGTCGAATATATAGTTGTATAGATTTGTTTTGAAAATAAATTATCCGAAATTTAACTCTATTAAAAATGGATTGCTTCGGGTTTTTTTCTCTGCTTACTTGGAATAATCTCAATAAGTTTTCTACATGAAGAGCATGGTATAATTTCAATATAACTCACAGCATAATAGAAAACTATAGTTCTGCTTATAATATTCAATAATATAACTACTGATAGTTCTATAATAAATAAAATAGCCAGGTGCAGTGACATGCAACTGTAGTCCCAGCTACATGAGAGGCTGTGTCCAATCTGGGCAACCTAGTGAGACACTGTCTCTAAAATATAAATAAATAAATAAAATAGGCTACAACTTTCAAATTTCAAAATAGCCTACAAAAAGTAAATTTAAAAAAGCTTATACAAAATGAAAACAGGCCAAGGGCAGTGGCTCACACCTATCATCTCAGTTCTTTGGGAGGCCAAGGCAGGAAGATCATTGAGGCCCGGAGTTCAAGACCAGCCTAAACAACAATACCCGAAATTAAAAAATAAATTAGCTGGGCATGATGGCACATGCGTATAGTCCTAGTTAATAGGGAGGCTGAGGTGGGAGGACTGCTTGAGCCCGGGAGTTGGAGGCTGCAGTGTTCTGTTATTGTGCCACTGCACTCCAGCTTGGGTGACAGAGCAAGACCTTGTCTCTAAAAAAAATTTTTTTTTTTATTCTTTAGTTTTTTTTGAGACAGCCTCGCTTTGTTGCCCAGGCTGGAGTGCAGTAGTGCAATCTCGGCTCACTGCAACCTCTGCCTCTGAAGTTCAAGCAATTCTCCTGTCTCAGCCTCCCAGGTAACTGGGACTACAGGCATGCGCCACCACACCTGGCTGATTTTTGTATTCTTAGTGGAGACAGGGTTTCACATGTTGGCCAGGCTGGTCTCGAACTCCTGACCTCGTGATCTGCCCACCTTGGCCTCCCAAAGTGCTGAGATAACAGGCGTGAGCCGCTGTGCCCAGCCTAATTCTTTCTTAAGATTATTTTAGGATTAATTCCTTAGAAGTCCTATTACTACTAATTCCAAGTAATAGAATAGGAAATTTTATTTTTATTTATTTATTTTTTATTTTTATTTCTGTTTTCTCCGAGAAGGAGTCTTGCTCTGTCACACAAGCTGGAGTGCAGTGGCACAATTTCAGCTCACTGCAACCTACACCTCCTGGGTTCAAGCAATTCTCCTGCCTCAACCTCCCAAGTAGCTGGGATTACAGGTGCACACTGCCACGCCCAGGTAATTTTTGTATTTTTAGTAGAGATTGGGTTTCACCATGTTGGCCAGGCTGGTTTCGAACTCCTGATCTCATGATCCGCCCACCTCGGCCTCCGAAACCAAAGTTCTGGGATTACAGATGTGAGCCACCACTACCAGCGTTTTTTTTTTTTTTTTTTTTTAAAGATGGAGTCTCTCTTGTCGCCTAGGCTGGAGTGCAGTGGCATGATGTCAGCTCACTGCAGGCTGGAGTGCAGTGGCATGATCTCAGCTCACTGCACCCTCCACCTCCAGGGTTCAAGTGATTCTCCTGCCTCAGCCTACTGAATAGCTAGGATTGCAGGCGCCCACCACTATGCCCAGCTAATTTTTGTATTTTTAGTAGAGATGCAGTTTCACCACGTTAGCCAGACCGATCTCAAACTCCTGACCTCAGGTGATCCACCCACCTCGGCCTCCCAAAGTGCTGGGATTATAGGCATGAGCCACCACACCCAGCCAAATATTTTTATTAAAAAGAATAACCAAAAAAGAATAAAAGCAATCAATACTCATGGATACAAGAAATTTAATCCAACAAAAATCATGGTCTTAAACTGTTTAAGAGTCTTAGAAATGCATTAAATTTACGAAGTACACATCTGAAACTTCCTTTAGCATTTAACGTATTTTTAAACAACTTTCTAGAGGCCATTTGACTTCCTGTCTGCTCAGCCCACTCACTCTTCCACCCTTCAACCTCCTGAAATAGAGTAACTTCAATTTAATTTAATTTAATTTGATAAGTAATTATTAACATACTACGTAACTATCTCCTTAGAAACTTCCACATATAATGCAACAGAAGCACTCAGTTAACTATGATTTGTATCAAGGTTTGCTTAGAAATGTAGCTTATAACCATGATCTAGGTCAAATCAATCCTCTAAATCAAGCGAGCCTAAGTTTTAAAAATCTAAATTTGTATCAGGAAAACCTCAATTTTTATTTTTTATATTTTTTAAGAATTACTAATTCATCATACTAACACATCATCTCTCTTAAATGACTGGGTAAACCTTGGCAATTTAGATGGATAAAATAGAAGGCACAGAGCAGGGTGGAAGGAAGACACAGCTGGAATTGTAAAGCCATGCATTCCACTCGACAAACTGTCAAGTGAATTGCTCTAGGTAAGAGACCTCAAAAATACAAAAAGTGGTTTAATTTTTATAAAATTGCTCCTCTTTTAGAGAAAATCTTTCACTGGAAGCCTCATTCACTCTTGTTTTAAGCCTTTTTCTTATCTACAGACTAGGGCAATCTCATCCACTTTAATATGGCCTCAAATACCATGGATATACTAATGATTCCCATATTTTTGCCTTTAGCTTGTTCTCCCCTAAACTGCTCACTTGTATATACAACTGCCCACTTGATATTTCCACTTGAGTATCTCACTGGCTTTTTAATGTCATTATTATGCATTAAATAATAGACTAGAATCTGACATCTGATTCTTCTCTTATAGACCCTGTCTTGCTGAACTGCACCCGATGGCCCAAGCTCGAAATCTGGGAGTCGTCCTTGACTCTTCCTTCTCCTTTATCCACAATGTCAAATCACCCAGTCCTCCCTTGATTCTACCTCATAAACATCTCTTAAATCCATCCACTCTCTTCATCCCAATTCCCAGTACCTTAGTTTGAGCCAACATTATGTCTCACAGGGATATTTGCAATAACCTTTTAACAAGCCTCCATACCTCCAGTTCTAATTTGGTCAGTTGATCTTCATAGGTTTTTAGAGCTTACCAAAAATATTAAAAATAATCTTAGAAAAAAGATTGAGTGTTATACAGTTACAAGCACAAATATTCTGCTTTTGGATGTTGTATTTTTTGGGGTTTGCCATAGAAACAGAGAGATTCTAAGGAATTGTCTCACATGATTATGGAGACTGGCAACTCTAAACATCTGCAGGGCTGATGTCCCAATTGAAAGACACACAGGCTGTTTAGAACCAGGAAAAGCCAGTGCCAATTCAAAGGCTGTCAGGAAGAGCTGATGTTGGAAGACCAGGCCTTCAGTCAGAATTCTCCCTTGCTGGGGGAGGGTCAGCCCTTTGTTCTATTCAGGCCTCTAGGGATAGGATGATCACAATGCACACTAGGAAGGGCAATCCACTTTACTCAGTCAACTGATTTACATGTTGGCTTCATCCAAAAACATCCTGACTGAAAAAGTGAGAATATTATCTAAACAGATATCTGGGGATCTATAGCCCAGTCAGGTTGAAACATAAAATTAACCATCACACATGGGGAGAATAAATAATATAATAAGCCTGAGTATTAGTAAGTCTAGCTAGGTGGCTAGGTGTGGTGTAGACAAGCATACCAGTTTTGGTGTCAAGACTCACAGGCATATTTTATCTCAGCCTGTTTCCTTTCAGTAAGGTAATGACACTTTCCTCAAAAAACTGATATGGTTACATGAAAAAAGCTTTTTTTTTTTTTTTTGAGACGGAATTTCGTTCTTGTTGCCCAGGCTGGAGTACAGTGGCGCAGTCTCAGCTCACTGCAACCTCCGCCTCCTGGGTTCAAGCGATTCTTCTGCCTCAGCCTCCCAAGTAGCTAGGATTACAGGCGCCCACCACCATGCTTGACTAATGTTTTGTATTTTTAGTAGAGATGAGGTTTCATGATGTTGGCCAGGCTGGTCTCAAACTCCTGACCTCAAGTGATCCACTCCCCCACAACCCCCCTGGCCTCCCAAAGTGCAGGTGAGAGGTGACGACATGCTAGCAGCCCTGGCTCGCTCTCGGTGCCTCCTCGGCCTCGGTGTCCACTCCGGCTGCACTGGAGGAGCCCTTCAGCCCACCACTGCGCTGTGGAGGCCCCTCTATGGGGCTGGCCAAGGCCGGAGCTGGCTCCCTCTGCTCACAGGGAGGTGTGGAGGGAGAGACATGGGCGGGAGCTGGGGCTGCGTGCGGCACTTGCGGGCTGGCGCAGGTTCCGGGTGGGTGCAGGCTCGGTGGGCCCTGCACTAGGCGTGGCCAGCCAGTGCCTGGTGGGCTTGATCTGGGGGATGAGCTCCCTCTGGGCTGCCAGAGTGTCTGAGCTAGGTGCTGCAAAGTCCCGCGACGAGTGCCATTGAGAGGTGAAGCCGGCTGGGCTTCTGGGTCGAGTGGGGACTTGGAGAACTTTTCTGTCTAGCTAAACTATTGTAAAGGCACCAATCAGCACTCTGTGTCTAGCTAAAGGCTTGTAAACACACCAATCAGTGCTCTGTCAAAATGGACCAATCAGCTCTCTGTAAAACGGACCAATCAGCTCTCTGTAAAATGGACCAATCAGTAGGATGTGGGTGGGGCCAGATAAGGGAATAAAAGGCCACCTGAGCCAGCAGTGGCAACCTGCTCAGGTCTCCTTCCACGCTGTGGAAGCTTTGTTCTTTCGCTCTTCACAATAAATCTTGCTGCTGCTCATTCTTTGGGTCCGTGCTGCCTTTATGAGCTGCAACACTCACCACAAAGGTCTGCAGCTTCATTCCTGAAGCCAGCGAGACCACGAACCCACTGGAAGGAACAGACAACTCCAGATGTGCCGCCTTTAAGAGCTGTAACAGTCACCACAAAGGTCTGCAGTTTCACTCCTGAAGTCAGCGAGACCACAAACCCACCAGAAGGAAGAATCTCTGGACACATCTGAACATGTGAAGGAACATACTCTGGACACACCATCTTTAACAACTGTAACACTCACTGCGAGTGTCCGCGGCTTCATTCTTGAAGTCAGCAAGACCAAGAACCCACCAATTCCAGACACATTTTGGCGACCACGAAGGGACTATCACCTATCTTCAAGCAGTGAGACTATTGTCAAGTGGTGAGACTATCATCAAGCAGTGAGACCATCACCTATCGGTGAGACGATCACCTATTGCCAAGTGGATTCCCATCAAACCCTTTTTGCTTGCTATTCTGTCCTATTTTTCCTTAGAATTTGGGGGCTAAATACCGGGCACCTGTCAGCCAGTTAAAAGCGACTAGTGTGGCCACTGGACTAAAGACATGGGTGTCAGGCTTTCTGGGAAAGAACTCTCTAACAATCTCCAACTCTTCAGAGTTGGGAGCGTTGGTTTGCCCGGAACCAGCTTCTGCTTTTCCTGTACTTCTGGGCTGAGCCGAGGGTTGACAGAGAGGAAAGCCATTCAGCTCTGGGGTGCCGATAACAAGTTGGTTGACCCTGCAGCCATGAGCAGAACTCTCAAAGGCATGTCGCCCAAGCAAGACTCCCCCATCTATCCTATCTATCCTGACCCTTGTCCCCTGGGTCCTAATGCCTGCCAGACAAACTTCCTCTTGCCCCTTTTCTCTGAGGCTAGCTCCACTTCTAAAAACCACTCCCTATCTCTGGTGCTTTTCTAGTTTCTCCTATAAGAATGATTTATAGTATACATTTCAGGACTCTGTTACCTTCTTTAGGCACCCAGGCTCACCAATCAGAAAGACATAATTTTTGCCCAAAGCCCCATCATAGGGGGGACTATCTGGAATTTTAGGATACCTCCTCAGATAAGCAGGCCTAACAAAAGCTATTCCTGAAGCTAGGATATGGGGAGCCTCAGAAATTGTATCCTTCCTATTCATATAAGTGAGGACAAAAGGCATCACTCTTCCAACCCTGGAGATCCCTTCCCTCCCTCAGGGTATGGCCCTCCACTTCATTTTTGGGGCATAACATCTTTATAGGACACAGGTAAGGTCATAATACTAACAGGAGAATTCTTAGGACTCTAACAGGCTTTCAAGAATGCGTCAGTAAGGGCCACTAAATCCAATTTTTCTCGGTCCTCTTTGTGGTCTAGGAGGACAGGCAAGGGTGCAGGTTTTCGAGAATGTGTCAGTAAGGGCCACTAAATCCGACCTTCCTCAGTCCTCTTTGTGGTCTGGGAGGAAAACTAGTGTTTCTGCTGCTACATCAGTGAGCACAACTATTCCAATCAGTAGGGTCCAGGGACGGTTGCGGGTTCTTGGGCAGGGGTTGTTTCTGCTGCTGTGTCGGTGAGTGCAACTATTCTGATCAGCAGGGTCCAGGGACCATTGTGGGTTCTTAGGCAGAGGGAGAAACAAAACAAACCAAAACTGCGAGTGGTTTTGTCTTTCAGATGGGAAACACTCACGCATCAACAGGCTCACCCTTGAAATGCATCCTAAGCCATTGGGACCAATTTGACCCACAAACCCTGAAAAAGGGGTGGCTCATTTTTTTCTGCACTATGGCCTGGCCCCAATATTCTCTCTCTGATGGAGAAAAATGGCCACCTGAGGGAAGTATAAATTACAATACTATCCTGCAACTTGACCTTTTCTGTAAGAGGGAAGGCAAATGAAGTGAAATACCTTATGTCCAAGCTTTCTTTTCATTGAAGGAGAATACACAACTATGCAAACCTTGCAATTTACATCCCACAGGAGGACCTCTCAGCTTACCCCCATATCCTAGCCTCCCTATAGCTCCCCTTACTATTAATGATAATCCTCCTCTAATCTCCCCTGCCCAGAAGGAAATAAGCAAAGAAATCTCCAAAGGACCACAAATCCTCCCAGACTATTAGTTATGTACCCTTCAAGCTGTAGGGGGAGGGGAATTTGGCCCAACCCAGATACCTGTCCCCTTCTCCCTCTCTGATTTAAAGCAGATCAAGGCAGACCTGGGGAAGTTTTCAGATGATCCTGATAGGCATATAGATGTCCTACAGGGTCTAGTGCAAACCTTTTACCTCACTTGGAGAGATGTCATGCTACTGTTAGATCAAACCCTGGCTTTTAATGAAAAGAATGTGGCTTTAGCTGCAGCCTAAGAGTTTGGAGATACTTGGTATCTTAGTCAACTAAATGATAGAATAACAGCCAAAGAAAGGGATAAATTCCCTACTGGTCAGCAAGCCATCCCCAGTATGGATCCCCACTGGGACCCTGACTCAGATCATGGGGACTGGAGTCGTAAACATCTGCTAACCTGTGTTCTAGAAGGACTAAGGAGAATTAGGAAAAAGCCCATGAATTATTCAATGATGTCCACCATAACTCAGGGAAAAGAAGAAAATCCTTCTGCCTCTTTGAGAGGCTATGGGAAGCCTTAAGAAAATATACTGCCCTGTCACTTGAATCACTCGAGGGTCAACTGATTCTAAAATATAAGTTTATTACCCAATCAGCCACAGATAGCAGAAGAAAGCTCCAAAAGCAAGCCCTGGGCGCTGAACAAAATTTGGAGGCATTATTAAACCTGGAAACCTCAGTGTTCTATAATAGGGACCAAGAGGAACAGGCCCAAAAGGAAAAGCGAGATCAGAGAAAGGCTGCCACCTTAGTCATGGTCTTCAGACAAACAAACCTTGGTGGTTCAGAGAGGACAGAAAATGGAGCAGGCCAATCACCCAGTAGGGCTTGTTATCAGTGTGGTTTACAAGGACACTTTAAAAAGGATTGTCCAATGAGAAGCCACCCCCTCCTCCATGTCCGCTATGCCGAGGCAATCACTGGAAGGTGCACTGCCCCAGAGGACAAAGGTTCTTTGGGTCAGAAGCCCCCAACCAGATGATCCAACAACAGGATTAAGGGTTCCCAGGGCCAGCACCAGCTCATGTCATCACCCTCACTGAGCCCCAGGTATGTTTAACCATTGAGGGCCAGGAAATTGACTTCCTCCTGGACACTGGCATGGCCTTCTCAGTGTTAATCTCCTGTCCTGGATGACTGTCCTCAAGGTCCGTTACCATCCGAGGAATTCTGGGACAGCCTGTAACCAGGTATTTCTCCCACCTCCTCAGTTGTAATTGGGAGACTTTGCTCTTTTCACATGCCTTTCTTGTTATGCCTCAAAGCCCCACACCCTTATTATGGAGGGATATATTAGCCAAGGCTGGAGCTATTACCTACATGAATATGGAGAACAAGTTAACCATTTTTTGTCCCCTACTTGAAGAGGGAATCAACCCTGAAGTCTGGGCATTGGAAGGACAATTTGGAAGGGCAAAAAATGCCCACCCAGTCCAAATCAGGCTAAAAGACCCCACCACTTTTCCTTATCAAAGGCAATATCCCTTAAGGCTTGAAGCTCATAAAGGTTTACAGGATATTGTTAAACATTTAAAAGCTCAAGTGTAGTAAGGAAATGCAGCAGTCCCTGCAACACCCCAATTCTAGGAGTACAAAAACCAAATGGTCAGGGGAGGCTAGTGCAAGATCTTAGACTCATTGATGAGGCAGTAATTCCTCTATATCCAGTTGTACTCAACCCCTATACCCTGCTCTCTCAAATACCAGAGGAAGCAGAATGGTTCACTCTTCTGGACCTCAAGGATGCCTTCTTCTGTATTCCCCTGCACTCCGACTCCCAGTTTCTCTTTGCCTTTCAGGATCCCACAGACCACACATCCCAACTTACGTGGACAGTCTTGCCCAAAGGGTTTAGGGATAGCCCTCATAGGTTTGGTCAGGCACTGGCCCAAGATCTAGGCCACTTCTCAAGTCCAGGCACTCTGTTCCTTCAGTATGTGGATTATTTACTTTTGGCTACCAGTTCAGAAGCCTCATGCCAGCAGGCTACTCTAGATCTCTTGAACTTTCTAGCTAATCAAGGGTACAAGGTGTCTAGGTCGAAGGCACAGCTTTGCCTATAGCAGGTCAAATATCTAGGCCTAATCTTAGCCAGGGGGACCAGGGCCCTCAACAAGGAACAAATACAGCCTATACTGGCTTATCCTCGCCTTAAGACATTAAAACAATTGTGGGGGTTCCTTGGAATCACCGGCTTTTGCTGACTATGGATCCCTGGATACAGCGAGATAGCCAGGCCCCTCTATAATATAATCAAGGAGACCCAGAAGGCAAATACTCATCTAGTAGAATGGGAACCAGGGGCAGAAACAGCCTTCAAAACCTTAAAGCAGGCTGTAGTACAAGCTCCAGCTTTAAGCCTTCCCACAGGACAAAACTTCTCTTTATATGTCACAGAGAGAGCAGGGATAGCTCTTGGAGTCCTTACTCAGACTCGTGGGACAACCCCCCAACCAGCGGCTTACCTGAGTGAGGAATTGATGTAGTAGCAAAAGGCAGGCCTCACTGTTTAAGGGTAGTCGCAGCAGTGGCCGTCTTAGTGTCAGAGGCTACCAAAATAATACAAGGGAAGGATCTCACTGTCTGGACTACTCATGATGTAAATGGCACACTGGGTGCCAAAGGAAGTTTATGGCTATCAGACAACTGCCTATTTAGATACCAGGCACTACTCCTTGAGGGACCGGTGCTTCAAATACATACGTGTGTGGCCCTCAACCCTGACACTTTTCTCCCAGAGGATGAGGAACCAATTGACCATGACTGCCAACAAATTATAGTCCAGACTTATGCCGCCCGAGATGATCTCTTAGAAGTCCCCTTAGCTAATCTGACCTTAACCTATATACCGATGGAAGCTTATTTGTGGAGAATGGGATACGAAGGGCAGGTTATGCCACAGTTAGTGATGTAACCGTACTTGAAAGTAAGCCTCTTCCCCCAGGGACCAGTGCCCAGTTAGCAGAAATGGTGGCACTTACCCGAGCCTTAGAATTGGGAAAGGGAAAAAGAATAAATGTTTATACAGATAGCAAGTATGCTTATCTAATCCTACATGCCCACGCTGCAATATGGAAAGAAAGGGAGTTCCTAACCTCTGGGGGAACCCCCATTAAATACCACAGGGAAACCATGGAGTTATTGCACACAGTGCAAAAACCCAAAGAGGTGGCAGTCTTACACTGCCGAAGCTATCAAAAAGGGGAAGGCGAGGGGAGAACAGCAGCATAAGCAGCTGGCAGAGGCAGAGAAAGACCAGCAGAGAGAAAGAGAGACACAAAGTCAAACAAGGAAAGAGAGAAAGAGACAGAAAGCCAAGAGAGAGAGACAAAAAGTCAAAGAAAGAAGGAGAGAGAGAGGAAGAGACAGACAAAGAAGGAGTCAAAGAGTGAGACAGAGAGGAAGAGAGAGACAAAGAAGTCAAAGAGAAAGATGGAAGTAGTAAAGGAAAAACAGTGTACCCTATTCCTTTAAAAGCCAGGGCAAATTTAAAACCTATAATTGATCATTGAAGGTCTTCTCTGTAACCCTATAACACTCCAATACCATCTTGTTGTCAGTGTAAACAAGGGCATAGCCCGAAAGCACTGAGGCCACTGACAACCCGTAGCCTTCCTATCAAAAATCCTTAACCCAGCAGGTTTCCTAACAGGAGATCTAAATCTGAAGGTCCGACAGACATAGGAGGAACTCCCTTCAGGACAGGATGATAGATGGTTCCTCCCAGGCGATCAGGAAAAAAGACACAATGGGTATTCAGTAAGTGATAAGGAAACTCTTACAGAAGCAGAATTAGGAAAATTGCCCAATAATTGGTCTGCTTAAACATGTGAGCTGTTTGCACTCAGCCAAACCTTAAAGTACTTACAGAATCAGGAAGGAGCCATCTATACAAATTTTAATATGGACTGAACGAGGTCTTATTAATGGCAAAGAATAACTGAAATCCCAAACTTACAAGGTTTTCAACTAAAGTAAAGTTTGCTAAAAGTTAGTAGTGTAACATGCATTATCCTACCGCCACACACTTGCAAGGATTTCTCAGTTTGCAGGAAGTGACAAAATCTATCCTTACTCTACAATCCCAAATAGACTCTTTGGCAGCAGTGACTCGCCAAAACTGCCGAGGCCTAGACCTCCTCACTGCTGAGAAAGGAGGACTCTGCACCTTCTTAGGGGAAGAGTGTTGTTTTTACACTAACCAGTCAGGGATAGTACGAGATGCTGCTCGGTGTTTACAGGAAAAGGCTTCTGAAATCGGACAACGCCTTTCAAACTCTTATACCAACTTCTAGAGTTGGGCAACATGGCTTCTCCCCTTTCTAGGTCCTGTGGCAGCCATCTTGCTGTTACTCGCCTTTGGACCCTGTAACCTTTTTAACCTTCTTGTCAAATTTGTTTCCTCTAGAATCGAGGCCATCAAGCTACAGATGGTCTTACAAATGGAACCCCAAATGAGCTCAACTAACGACTTCTACCAAGGACCCCTGGACTGACCTGCTGGCCCTTCCACTGGCCTAGAGTTCTCCTCTGGAGGACACTACAACTGCAGGGCCCCTTCTTCACCCCTATCCAGCAGGAAGTAGCTACAGCAGTCATCAGCCAAATTCCCAACAGCAGTTGAGGTGTCCTGTTTAGAGGGGGGGATTGAGAGGTGACAATGTGCTAGCAGCCCTGGCTCACTCTCGGCGCCTCCTCAGCCTCCGTGTTCACTCTGGCTGCACTGGAGCAGCCCTTCAGCCCGCCGCTGCACTGTGGGGGTCCCTCTCTGGGGCTGGCCAAGGCCAGAGCCAGCTCCCTCTGTTCACGGGGAGGTGTGGAGGGAGAGGCGTGAGTGGGAGCCGGGGCTGCATGTGGCACTCGTGGGCCAGTGTGGGCTCCAGGTGGGCTTGATCGAGGGACGAGCTCCCTCTGGGCTGCTGGAGTGCCCAGGCTAGGTGCCACAAAGTCCTGCGGTGAGTGCCATTGAGAGGTGAAGCTGGCTAGGCTTCTGGGTCGGGTGGGGACTTGGAGAATTTTTCTGTCTAGCTAAAGGATTGTAAAGGCACCAATCAGCACTCTGTCTAGCTAAAGGTTTGTAATCTCACCAATCAGCGCTCCGTCAAAACAGACCAATCAGCTCTCTGTAAAATGGACCAATCAGTTCTCTGTAAAATGGACCAATCAGTAGGATGTGGGTGGGGCCAGATAAGGGAATAAAAGCAGGCCACCTGAGCCAGCAGTGGCAACCCACTAGGGTCCCCTTCCATGCTGTGGAAGCTTTGTTCTTTCGCTCTTCACAATAAATCTTGCTGCTGCTCACTCTTTGGGTCCACACTGCCTTTATGAGCTGTAACACTCACCGCGAAAGTCTGCAGCTTCACTCCTGAAGCCAGCGAGACCACAAACCCACTGGAAGGAACGGACAATTCTAGACACGCCGCCTTTAAGAGCTGTAACACTCACCGTGAAGGTCTGCAGTTTCACTCCTGAAGTCAGCAAGACCACAAACCCACCAGAAAGAAGAAACTCCGGACACATCTGAACATCTGAATTAACAAACTCAGGACACACCATCTTTAAGAACTGTAATGCTCACTGCGAGGGTCTGCAGCTTCATTCTTGAAGTCAGCGAGACCAAGAACCCACCAGTTCCGGACACACAGGGATTACAAGCGTGAGCCAATGCACCCCATCATAAAGCTCTTGACATAGTACCTGGCACATCTTTCAAACTCAGAATTTTTGAAACGTAACACATTTTTATGTTAACAATTTCATCTTACTGACTTTAGTCTCGAGGCTTTAAAAAATTTACATCAGCTGGGTGCAGTGGCTCATGCCTGCAATCCCAGCACCTTGAGAGGCTGAGGCAGATGGATCACCTGAGGTCAAGGGTTCAAGACCAGCCTGGCCAATATGGTGAAACCCCATCTCTACTAAAAATACAAAAATCAGCCAGATGTGGTGGCGTGCACTTGTAATCCCAGCTAGGGAGGCTGAGGCAGGAGAATCGCTTGAACCGGTAAGTGGAGGTTGCAGTGAGCCAAGATCACACCACTGCACTCCAGCCTGGGCATCAAGAGTGAGAATTTGTCTCAAAAAAAATTTACATCATTCCTTTGGGGTTTTTGCAGGGCTGGTAATGGACTGCTTACCAACTTAAAAAGAAAAAAAATTCTTAAGTCTTTGAGAAAATATTTATGCTTTCAGCTCTTCCCCAACCTCTCCCATAAAGCAAACAGAAATGTAAAAAGGTCACTTTGTAAACTCTTAAAGTGCCCATAGAAAGCTCACTACCTGAAACCAGCAGTTGTCCTAAGCTGACCATAACTCAATAGAATTAGAAATCAGTAACATATTTTTTCTTTTCTTACAGGAAAAGACAAATTGAATTTAGCATGGAGTTAAGCAAATAAATCTGTAGTGGAGGAAATACAATTTCTCCTCAAGCCTCATAAGTTCATAGCTGGGACAGATCCCTATAACAAAAGACAGATTAACAAGAGAAAAACAAGTAATTTTATTAATATATGCAGTGTACATCACACAAGAGAAAACTCAATGAAAAGATAAACACAAGTAGTGGCTTACAACTCTAAATTATATAGCATCTTCCACAAAGAATACATTTCAGAGAAGTGTGACAAGACGAAAGAAAGCAGTCTTAGGCTTCCAGAGGCAGAAACTGCGGGAAGGTAAATATATGGCAAGAAACTAACGGTAAGGTTTTTTTGTAGATTCCTCTGGTGCTGTCTCAGCTGATTAGAGCCATCTTCTCATTTTGGTATCAGGAAAGCATCTTTCTCAAAGAAGTTTGTATGGCTTGCTACAGGTAGAAAAGGACAGTTAAGATAACCATTTCTGCAACTACTGTTTCTCAAGTACCTTTAGCTTGAAATAATCAGTATGCCAAATCAGCGTATTTGGGGGTGGCATGTTTGAATTTCCTTCAGATAAAAAGAACAGAAAGGTCAGAATCTGGCTCTTATATAGTAACTGCATGACAGATGTTGCACTTGAAAAACTGATACTTGGAGGAACAGCTATAAATATGCAAAAATAATTAAAACAAGATTCTAAAATGCCATAAAAGAGAACAAATTTCAGTTGGACTAAACATCTAAATGTTAAAAACAAAAATTTTGTAACTTTTGGAAGGCTGAATAAGACTATTTTTATGACATTTCCTATACAAAAACCAGAAAAAGCAAATCATTATGAAAGATTGGTAAGATTACATTAAAATTTAAAAATTCAAGATTTCATAACCATAATATGAAGACAAATCAGACTAAAAAAGATAATTGAAACATACACAACAGATCATTAGTATTCAAAATATGTAATATCTAAAAACTGACAAGTAAAAAAACAACATAGGAAAATGAGCAAAAATGCCTGTAATCCCAGTGCTTTAGGAGGAGGCGAGATGGGAGGCTCATTTGAGTCCAAGTTTAAGGTTACAGTGAGCTATGATCCTGCCACCACTCCAGCCTGAGCAATAGAGTGAGATCTTGTCTCTTAAAAAATAATAATAATAAAAAAATAAAAGATATGGCCTCAGAAATCACATACTGCATTTGCTCAATATCCTGGTAGTTAGAAAAGTCAGCACTGTAAAATGCAGGAGAAGGCTATACTGGGGCATGAACACCAGGAGGCCAGGGATCACTGGGGCCATCTGGAGGCTGGCTACCATATACATAAAACAGTATTTTGTAGCGGTTTTAAAAAATATATTTGTATTAAAAATATAAAAACACACACTAGAATATATGCCCCCTCTAGAGGTTACCTCTGGGGACTCTGGGGAGGGAGGAACAGGACAGGATCAAAGAGGTAACAAAGCAAACTTCAAATGTATCTAACATTTGCAATTACATATATATGTCTGTCTGAAGAAAATACAGCCAAATGCTAACATTTATTACATCTGCATGGTAGAAATACATGGATTTTCTTGAAATCATTTACCTTTCCTGTATCTTTGAAATACGTCAATAAAAAGTTTTAAGGTAATGAATCCAAATAAATGGAAATAAAATGTGCTTTTAATAAGAATTTATTTTTACACATTTTAAAAACTGCAATTTTCAGGACATATAAGAATATTTTTCTAATACTGAAATAAGCATATCTTTGGTATAGAAATCACACCCTATGTGTGATCTTTAACTAAAAAAACTAATCAAGAACTATGACCTAATATGTTAAACAAGACTATTATTTGCCCATCCATCTGTCCCCTCTCATAGCCCCATTGTGGGGCATTAGAATATAGTTCTGTACCTATCTCCATATCTACAAAGAATTAAGATGTCATATCAAAAATGTCCAGAAGTTATATATGGTAGAGAATTAGGTGGCTTAATCGTTGACACACAATACAAAACACAAAAAGCAACATAAGATACAGGATGCAAAATAGAACAGTGTCACTAAGGTCAAATAATACCAAAAAATCACATCATTTAAATTTGATGCATTGCAAACAAAGTAACTTCTTTAGAATTATTATGTACACAACTTGCAAAGCTCAAAAAGTAACAGCACAGAGCCATAAATCTGATAAGGCACTTTAAAGATAGCTATCAAACATATACAAATATCAAATACAAACACTGTTAAACTGCAAAAGCAGTAACCACAGAAATAAATAGGGAAAAAATATGCATTCTTTCTAGACAGTCTTTCCTTTTCTGAAGTAAAGTCTTTAAAAAAAAATCAAAGAAGTACAAAAAATATTTATCATATATTTTTAAAACCTATCATCAAAGTCCAAATCTCTAAAAAAAGAATGTTTTTCTTCAAGTCAAAAAAGTTCAGATTCATACATTTCCTAGAAAAACAATGACAGTCTTCATGCTAAATATAGGAAGAAAAAAAAGCTTTTAATTATGTTTGTTAACTCTTTTATTCAACAAACATTTAGTGAGTGTTGTGTGACCCTGTTTTAGGTGCTGGGGATATAGAATAAAGACACAATCATTGGCTGTAGACAACTTAGCCTAATGGAGCTGGATCCACCACTGGCAACTTTAAAGTTACCTCCCTTGGTCCTTAAGATGAAACGCAACTTCAAACTCTGCCATGCTTAGCATCTTGTTGCAAAACAAATAATGGTCTACCTAGTTTGCTACTGGTAGCACTGTGGCTCTATTAATATTAACCGTCTATTGATGAAGTTAACTTTCATAAACGATTCTGTGAAAGTTCAGAGGCGTAAAGTATTTAAGGGCAAACAAGTACTGGTCCGCAACAAAAATAGCATCGGTATTCTGCTTTCACAAAAACCAAGAAAAATTTCATTCTGAGTATCTGCAGAACTGCTGGACAGAGGTCATCCTATACGTGTGGTACATGTACAAATATGACATAAGAAGTATGAATTATTGCAGTCATTATTAAACAATGAAGTATGCCAAATTAGTCACCAGGTTTCAAAGAATCATAGCCTTCTTTCAAGAGATCCCGCCACGTTTTAAGGAAACGTGCATTTTCTGTACATTTGAAGGCAAGTTCTTCCACTTGAGCTGATACTGCAGATGTGGCTTCAAGAAGTTTGGTTAATGAAAAGGCTGCCTAAAAAAAAAAAAAGTCAAACATAATTTTATTTTTAAAATTCTCATCTCATTTTATAAGCAGTCTAAAAATAGCTTAAGGCTTTGAATCCAATGCCCATGTTATTTTCTTTAAAAATAATCAATTTTCAAACTAAAGCACTGGCTCTTTCAGGGAACCTAAGAAATTCTTTAATATTGCGTAGACTTTGAAGAAACAGGTCTGCTTGAAAAATATCCATTATGTCTGAGACATGACAAATCAGTATTGTTGTTTTCTTTTTTTTTCTTTCTTTTTTTTTTTTTTTTTTTTTTGAGAAGGAGTTTAGCTCTTGTTTCCCAGGCTGGAGTGCAGTGGAACCATCTCGATTCACTGCAACCTCTGCCTCCGGGGTTCAAGCGATTCTCCTGCCTCAGCCTCCTTAGTAGGTGGATTACAGTCATGCGCTACCACGCACGGCTAATTTTGTATTTTTAGTAGAAACAGGGTTTCTCTATGTGAGTCAGGCTGGTCTCGAACTCCTGACCTCAGGTGATCCACCCGCCTCAGCCTCCCAAAGTGCTAGGATTACAGGCATGAGCCACCGTGCTTGGCCCACTGTTGTTGTTTTCTATGAAAATACACTACAGTCTCAGCTCAACAAGATGACTTGGACCCCTTGACACTAAGTGCCAGAAGTATCTGAGGGATTTCATCATAAATAATTCTTACTGCTATTTGGGTAACATGGACATTGACCTGTGAACAATTTAAACAATGAAAATGCATAGATCAAAGAACAGAAACTCTGAGCTCTGACAAATAACATCAAAAAATCACACACAAATGCAGAAAACACTCAGCTCCTGGTGGAAAATTCACTTTTCAGCCAAACGTTTTCTTCCCCAATGATATAAAATAAAACAGTGTTCCTCAATAACACGTTAGCACTTCATTCTACATATTTACTTGCAATCAGTTTGTTCTGCAAAAATAAAAGCTGGATAAGTACTCTAGTCATCCTTAAAAAAAATACTTGCGGAGCAATGAGATAATCTAGTTCATCCCCTAGTTTCCAATCTGCAGGAAAGGTCAGGCCACAGAACTCTCCCAGAAGGTTACACCCTACATACCTCATTCCACTTGACTCACTCAAGAGAACATAAAATTCCCCTTGCCTGTCTTCTCCCCTCCAGTGGTGTGTGAGTTAGGGTTGGGAGGTAGGGTGCTAGTTTCTGGGGATTCGAGATTTAACAGAAACTATCCTAAGTATGCATTCTAGCAATCATACAAAGGGAGGAGTCCTGAACTAAACCGTCAATGAAGCCAATCCACATGACCTAAGCCCTTCAAGCTGGGTCCAGCGCTAAGCAGGCCTGGGGCAGACAATGGCATTATCAGCTGTCCCTGGGCAGGTGGCCAACTAGAACAGCAGGCTCTAAGTCCCATGGAAAGAAACCACAGCCTGATCCTAAGCACCCACAGCCAGCCAGCAAACCCATGCAGTGAAAACTATTCTCCGATGGGAAAGGAGGACGCAAAGAGAGCCAGCAACAGGCAGCGCAGAGCTGCGTGGCTTCGGGTTACTGAGGATGATTGAAACCAGAAGGCGAGACAAAAAGAAACCAGTGAGGGGTGGGGCGGGTGGAGGGATAACCCCTTAAGACTCCTCACCACTAAATCTAAAGGGGGAACCCTCAGAGAGGGGTGGCACTTTAGCTGCTGGCATCCCCCCCGCTTCCCGCCCGCACGCTCTGGGGCGCAGAAGAGCCGGTCGTCCCGGGTCGTGGGGGTTGGGGGACCGATTCCCTAGCCTCGCGAGCCCCGCCGCCGCCCGTCTTCCCAGAGGCGCCGAGGGGGGACGCGGTCCCGACACCACACTCACGTCTCCGATCTGCAGCTCCACTTCCTCCAGCGGGTCCACCGTTCGGCCGCTGCGCCTGCTCGGAACTGGCCAGCCCAAACTCACTGGGCCGCCCGGGGAAGATGCTGCAGAGGCGTCTGAAGAGGAGGGAGAAGAAGGAGGCGGCGGGGGCGGCGAAGAAACCTGCAACTCCTCAGGGTCGGCCATGGGGAAGGGTTGGGACTGCGGAATCCGAACCGAGAAGCCGAACCGACACCCACTGTCTTTTAACCACTCGCGCCCAAAGCCGAGAGGCCCCGCCTCCTAACGCCACAAATCCCGCCCCGTCTCCTCGTGGGTCTCAGCCCTGGACCACAAAGACATTTCATTTTTCGGGACAGCCAATCATATGAGTCAATTCACCTTAGGCAGCTCACAGCTCCTGCGCGAGCCTCCAGTCGTTCTCGAAGGGCGCTCGTAGAGAAAACTACACCTCCCAGGAAACCGTGTGCGTCGCCCCGCCTTCTACTGCCTTTCACTGCGCGTGCGTTGTGCTGTGGGATTCGCGGACCCCTCTGGCCGCGCTCTGGCTGTTTCACCGCGCCCCGGCTGGGACTTGGAGTCTCTTATCTTTCCCTGGTTTGGTACATGACCCGGAAGCCTCGGCTGGCCGCCGCGTCATCCGTGGCGCCGGCGCAGAGCGAGAAGGAGGTGGGAACGCCGTGAAGCAAGAGCGGTAGGCAGAGCGGGGAGGCGAACTGCAGCAGAGTTCTTGCTTTCCGGCAGGTGATGGCGCCCCTCGCGGCCTAGAGGTCCAGCGCCCGCCGCGAGCAGCGGACAGTCCTCCTGTTGTGTCCGACCGAGAGTCCTGGTGACTTTGAACATGCTGGTGCCGCTAGCCAAGCTGTCCTGCCCGGGTGAGAGGGAACGGGCGGTGGGGATAAGTGGAGGAGTTAGGGCAAAAGGGACAAGGCCGGTCCTGGGGGCTGTAGGCACCTGTCGCCCCTTCTCTCATCAGCTTTCTCAGGCTATCTAGGGCAAAGGTCACGCTCTGTCAGCCTGGTGGGGGACCCTGACTTCCTCCCTCTGGGGTTGCCCCAGTTGGTGGAATTAATATCTAGGCCAAAGGTCAAGGGCGGGGAAAATTTGTCAACATGCCCTCGGCATCACCACCACCTGTCAACACACACACACACACCTCGGTGGACTCCTGAGCTGAGGCTTCCCAAATCCTGGTTCTAATCCTCAAACCTTTGTTGGAAATGGAAAAAAAACCGTATTTGCCCAGTTTTTCTCCCTGGTCCTGACCTGACTTTCGTCTTCGCAGCCATCCTAGTTCAGTCTAAAGAAATTGAAGTCTGATCTGTCACATCATGGTTAACATTCATATGTTGACCAAGTCACTCAAGTGTATCTGGAGCCAGTTTTTCTGCGTTGTCTAAAATTAACTCTTAAGGGCTGGGCGTGGTGGCTGACGCCTGTAATCCCAGCACTCTGGGAGGCCGAGGCGGATGGATCATCTGAGGTCAGGAGTTCGAGACCAGCCTGGCCAACATTGTGAAACCCCATCTCTACTAAAAATACAAAAATTAGCTGGGCGTGGTGGCCCACTCCTGTAATCCCAGCTACTCAGGAGGCTTAGGTAGGAGAATCACTTGAACCCGGAGGTGGAGGTTGCAGTGAGCTGAGATCGCATCACTGTACTCCAGCCTAGGTAAAAGAGCCAGACTCTGTCTCAAAAAAAATAAAATTAAATTAACTCTAAGGGCTTTATCGTGTTATGGGTATTCTTTGAACCACCGTGACAGATGAAGTTGGATGGTCTTTTTAACGTTTTGCTTAAATTTTTGTTGTTGTCGTTAATTCAAACAGAAAAGTTCCCTAAAGGATCTCATATTCTGTCATAACTGGCTTAATTTTTTTCTATCTTTAGCTTACTTAAGTTTTGGTGATAGAATCATTAAGTATAAATATTGCAAATTCAAGGATATTCTTATGAAATTTCATGAAAGTAGAATTTTGTTAAATTTGGCTTCCATATATTAAGAAATTAGAACTTTGTTTAAATTTCATGTCACCCATGCATTTTTTGCTGCACTTAATGTATGGATAAGATGGTGTTTGGAACGTTAAAGTAGTCAGATGCTATCTGCCTTAGAGCCTAATTTAGATGCAATCAGCCTTGGGCCCCGTGCTAACCAAATTCCACTACCATTTCTGTTTTCTTTGGATGGCAGTTCATTGCCATTTTCATAGCCTGCTGGCGTGAAAGATGTAGACACCAATGTGCCATCAGTGTGACTTTGATATGGTGATGCTATGAGTTCAGTGGACTTTGTGACCTCTCTTCTCAACCACGGAGACTGAATATTCAAATGTCTAAAGTGAGATATCAGATGTGTTTTCAGAAAAGGGGTAAAGGTTGTGACTTTTTTTTTCCAATCCTTTGGAGAAATTCAGATTACACAGTTCCAAATATTTTCAAGAAAATCAGTAGCTATACAAGCAGTAGAAATAGTTTGTCATATGTCAGTCTTCAGTTTTTAGAAGTAAATAACTTCTATACACTAAACTACAATGCATTGAAAACTAAATATTTTAAATATTCATTATAGTGTATTTGAACTCTTGAACTGAGTTCTAGAATATCTTTATGTATTTAATATACTTTTTTTTTTTCAAAATTTAGGATAGGTGAATAGTTATCTAAGGCTTAAAAAGTGTTCCCAATATTATAGCTTTTTTGTTTTTTGGGTTTTTTTTGACAGTCTTTCTCTGTCGACCAGGCTGGAGTGCAGTGATGTAATCTCAGCTCACTGCAACCTCTGCCTCCCGGGTTCAAGTGATTCTCGTGCCTGAGCCTCCGTAGTACCTGGGATCACAGGCACCCACCACCATGCCTGGCTAATTTTTGTATTTTTAGTAGAGACGGGGTTTTGCCATGTTGGCCAGGATGGTCTCAAACTCCTGGCCTCAAGTGATCCTCCTACCTCAGCCTCCCAAAATGCTGGGATTATAGGCATGAGCCACCATGCCTGGCCCCAGTGCTATAGTTTTTAGTATGCGTAAGTAAGTTCATTTCTTTGCCACTTTAAAAAAAAAAAATGACCAAACACAGATTTTTATTGCCTAAAAGATTTGCCTTTTCACAGAAAATGACTCTGAAAAGCATTAATCTTTTATAGTACCATGTGTCAAGGACTATCTAATATTTAGTCAACAAATATGTATACCTAACATTAGGTTTTCACATACAACAAGGTCAGTGCTTTTGGAGCATGCTATCTGCTGCAGAATACAGACAACTAAGGACATTTATATTTTTACCCTTTTTTGGTCACATAAATGGTTTAAATTTTTAGTCTAGTGATATTGTAACTTTTTAGATTTTTATCATTCTTAGAAAATAACTTTGAAAAATCCTAGATTCTAAAAAAAAATTACCTGTTTTCTTCATAATATTTTTGTGTGTGGCTATAAATGCTCTTTTTTATAACAGCTTTAATAAACTTTAATAAGATATGTCACACATCATACAATATATACTATTTAAAATGTACAATTCAATGGTTTTTAGTATAGTCAGAGTTGTGAAACCATCACTGCAGTCTATTTTAGAACATTTTCGTCACCCCAAAAAGAAACTATTCACTCCCAAGCCCCTTCCAGCCTTAGACAACAGTTAATCTACTTTCTGTCTCTGTAGACTAGCCTATTCTGAATATTTCCTGTACGTGGAAGCATATACTATGTTGTCTTTTTGTGACTGGCTTCTTTCACATAGCGCATTGTTTTCAAAGTTCTATGTGGTAACATATATCAATATTCAATTTCTTCTTATTGCTAAATATTTCATTATTTGGATATATCACTTCTTACCATTTATTGATCAACATTTAGGTTGTTTCTACTTTTTGGCTGTTATAAATAATTCAGCTGTTGGCCAGGTGTGGTGGCTCACACCTGGAATCCCAGCACTTTGAGAGGCTGAGACAGGCAGATTGCTCGAGCCCAGGATTTCAAGACCAGCTTACACAACCCAGTGAGACTGCTTGTCTACGAAAAAATAGAAACAATTATCCGGGCATGGTGGCATGCACCTGTAGCCCTAGCTACTCAGGAGGCTGAGGTGGGAGGATCACTTAAGCCTGGAAAGTCAAGGCTTCAGTGAGCCATGATCACATCACTGCATTCCACCCTTGGTGACAGAGACAGACCCTGTCTCAAAAAAAAAAAAAAAAAAAAAAAAAGCTAGGAACATTCATGTGCAAGTTTTTGTGTAGAAGTATGTTTTCATTATCTTAGGGATAGACTTAGGAATGGGTCATATGAAAACTCTATGTTTAACCTTTTGAGGAACTGCCAGACTGTTTTTCAAAGAGACTGCATCATTTTTACATTCCCCCAGGAGTGTATGAGGGTTCCAATTTTTCCACATCCTTGCTAACTCTTGTTATTGAAACTGCCCAATGGGTTCTCCTTGCCCACTACCCAGACAGAGCCAATTTATCAAAACAGGAGAATTAGAATAGAGAAAGAGTTTAATTCACACAGAGGCAGCTGTACAGGAGACCATAGTTTTATTATTATTCAAATCAGTCTCCCCAAAAACTTGGAGACTGGGGATTTTAAGGATAATTTGATGAGTAGGGGGGTCAGAAAGTGGGGAGTGCCAATTGGTCAGGTCAGAGGTGAAATCATAGGGAGATGAGTTTGTCCTCTTGCACTGAGTCAGTTCTGGGGTGGGAGCCAAACGACCAGATGAGCCAGGTGCCAGCTGATCCATCAAGTGCAGGATCTGCAAAATACCTCAAGTAGTGATCCTAGATTTTACAATAGTGATGTTATCCCCAGGAGCAATTTGGGAAGGTTCAGAATCTTGCCACCTCCAGCTGCATGACTCTTAAACCATAATTTCTAATCTTGTAGCTAATTTGTTAGTCCTGCAAAGACAGTCTGGTCCCCAGGAAGGAAGGGGGTTTGTTCTGGAAAAGGGCTGTGATTGTCTTTGTTTCAAAAAACTAACTATAAACTCCCAAAGTTAGTTCAGCCTACTCCCAGGAATGAACAAGGACTACTTGGAGGTTAGAAGCAAGATGGAGTCAGTTAGGTCAGATCTCTTTGACTGTAATAATTTTCTCAGTTATAATTTTTGCAAAGGTGCTTTTTTTTTTTTTTTTTTTGAGACAGAGTCTCGCTCTGTCACCCAGGCTGGAGTTCAGTGGCGCAATCTCGGCTCACTGCAAGTTCCGCCTCCCGGGTTCACGCCATTCTCCTGCCTCAGCCTCTCCGAGTAGCTGGGACTACAGGCGCCTGCCACCACGCCCGGCTAATTTTTTATATTTTTTAGTAGAGACGGGGTTTCACCATGGTCTCGATCTCCTGACCTCGTGATTCGCCCGCCTCGGCCTCCCAAAGTGCTGGGATTACAAGCGTGAGCCACCGCGCCCGGCCAAAGGTGCTTTTATTATTGCTTGACTTCTTGACTATAGCCATGCTAGTGGATGTAAAGTAGTATCTCATGTGGCTTTGGTTTGCATTTCCCTGATGGCTAATGCTGCTGAGCATCTTTTCATGTACTTATTGGTCATTTGTATATCATCTTTGAACAAGTGTCTATCCAGATCCTTTGCCCACTTTTTAATTGGGTTATTTGTCTTTTTATTACTAGATATAAGAGTTCTTTATATATTCTAAATATAAGTCCATTATCGGATATATGATTTGAAAATATTTTCTCCCATTCCACGGGCTGTCTTTTCATTTTCTTAATGGTATCCTTTGATGCACAAAAGGTTTTAATTTTGATGAAGTGCAATTTAACTGTATTTTTTGTTGTTGCTTATGTTTTTGGTTGTTCTATCAAAGAAACCATTGCCTAATCCAAGTGTTGATGAAAAAGCCAAACTCCGTAAACTATTTGAAGAGATTAATTCTGAGCCAAATGTGAGGACCATGACCCATGCATGATACAGCCTCAGGAGGTCTTGAGAACATGTACCCAAGGTGGTTGGGTTACAGCTTGATTTTATACATTTTAGGGAGAGAAGTTATAGGCAGAGACATTAATCAATACATATAAGGTTTACATTGGCTTGGCCTGGAAAAGCAGGACATCTCAGAGTTCATGAATTTGTGTTGGGCCACATTTAAAGGCATCCTGGGCAACATGCGGCCCATAGGCTGCAGGTTGGACAAGCTTGCCTTAAAAGGTATCAGACTCTTAGTTAAATCTCTCCTAGATCAGGAAAAGGCCTAGAAAGGAAAGCAAATTCTCCACAGAATGTAAATTTTCCTCACAAGAGACAGCTTTGCAGGGCCAATCCAAAAATTATGTCCATGAAATATATTTTGGGGTACAATACTTTGATTTCCTCTAGGGCCTGTTGTCATGTGATGTTATACCAGAGTCAGGTTGGAGTTGTTATCTTATTGCTACAAAGAGTCTGTTCTGTCAGTCTTAGGATTTCAATATTAATGTTAATGCTGGTCAGTTATGTCTAAACTCCAAAAGGGAGAGGGTATAATGAGGCATGTCTGACCCCCCACTTGCCATCATGGCATGAACTACTTTTTTGGGTTTCTTTGGAATCCCCTTGGCCAAGAAGAGAGTCCATTCAGTTGGTTGGGGGCCTTAGAATTTTATTTTTGGTTTACACAAGGTCACAAATATTTACACTCATGTCTTCAAAGAGTTTTATGGTTTTAGCTCTTATATTTGGGTTTGATCTTTCTTGAGTTAACTTTTTTATCACCATAATCTTTTTTTAAACTTTTTATCTTGAAGTAGTTTTAGATTTACAGATGAGTTGCAAAGATAGTACTGAGAGTTCTCATATGCCGTTCGCTGAGCTTCATGTCTTATGTAACCATAGTGTAATTATCAAAACTAAGAAATTAACATTGATGAAATAAAGTTAATTAAACTACAGATTTTATTCAGATCTTCTTTTTCTGTTCCAGGATCCGGTCCAGGGCACAAGGTTGCCGTTAGTTGGCAGGTCTCCATAGTCTACTTCAATTTGACAGTTCCTCTGTCTTTTCTTGTGTCCCAAGACCTTTACACTTTTGATATGTACTGGTCGAGCATTTTGTAGAATGTCCCTCAATCTGAGTTTGTTCTTATCATTTCTCATGATTAGACTGAGGTTAAAGATTTTTGGGGATAAATACCATAGAGGTAAAGAACGCTTTTCACCACATCGTATCAGGGATACATGGTATCAATATGTCTTATTGCTGGTAACATTAAACTTGATCACTTGCTTAAAGTGTTATCTGCCATATTTCTCTACTGTAAACTTAACATTTTTCACTTTCCATTCTCTATTTGTTAGAAGCTACTCAGTAAGTTCATCCCACTTCACTCAAAGGGAGGAGAGAATTGAAGAATTTATGGATATATCACCATCTTTTTTTTTTTTTTTTTTTTTTTTTTTTTTTTGAGACAAGGTGCTTGTTGCCCAGGTTGGAGTACAGTGACGTGGTCCTAGCTCACTGTAGCCTCGAATTACTGGGCTCTAGTGATCATCGTACCTCAGCCTCCTGAGTAGGTGGGACTGCAGGTGCATACCACCACACCTAGCTAATTTTTTTACTTTTTATTTTTTATTTCTGTAGAGAAGAGGTCTTGCTATATTGCCTAGGCTGATCTTGAACTCCTGGCCTCATGCAGTCCTCCCACCTTAGCTGAGATTTACGGTCATGAACCACTGTGCCCAGCCCACCATAGTCTTTTATACTTTGAACTTTCCCTAATAAAATCTTCGATCAAATATAATTCATTTTGACCTAGGGAGCAGAGTATACTTTTTTTCTGAATGGCTTTCTTGCTATCTCTGCACCATTTAATGAGTAACCATTTCTTCTCCCTAATTTGAAATGGTTTCTTTATTATATACCATATACCTATGTGTATTCTATTTCTGAACTCTTTATTCTTTTTTTAATTATTCTATCCCTTCTCCTATAACAGACTTCTAATGAATATAGCTCCAAATATAAGTTTTTATATCCGTCAAGAGTGGTTTCATGGGAGGATTCTTTGTCTTTTTTCAATGATAGGGACGATTATCAAGATGAACAGGGGCTGAGAAGGGAGTCAAAACTGAAGATCAGAAGGGATGGTATCAGATGGAGGAATGTCTCTAGACAACGGGAGAGATAAGCCTTGTCATCCAGCTAGAAAGATTTACCCCAGTGGAGAAGAATATGGTCTATTTCACTATATTCATTGAGTACAATCAATGGGAGAAAAGACATCTCTTCTGCTATAAACTGAGATAATGAACAAAGTGTGGGCACAAATACAGATTATATTAGAAGTTACTGCCAAGGAGTTGAGAAAATTCCCATCTTATTGCTTCTGTCTTTACGAGGTTTGATGCTAGGGTACCTGCCCTGGATAAGGGAAAGAAGAGGTGGAGTTGAAGGTTTGAGGACAACAGAGAAGGTTCACTGAACATTTTTGCAGATAAATTTTTGCACATTTCTGTTCATTTCCATAAAATACTTTTTGTTGACTCAAAAATGTATACATTTTTAAGGATATCAGAAGATACTGTGGCCAGGCGCAGTGGCTCACGCCTATGATCCCAGCAATTTTAGAGGCTGAGGCAGGCAGATCACTTGAGGCCAGGAGTTTGAGACCTGCCTGGCCAACATGGCAAAACCCCATCTATACTAAAAAAAAAAAAAACAAAAATTAGCTGGGTGTGGTGGTGCACACCCATAGTCCCAGATAGTCTGGAGGCTGAGGCGTGAGAATCGCTTGAAACCAGGAGGCAGAGGTTGTGGTGAGCCAAGATTGCACCACTGCACTGCAGCCTGGGTGACAGAGTGAGACTCTGTCTCAAAAAAAAGAAGAAGAAAAAGAAGAAGATACTGCCTTAAGAACCTGACCATAAAACCAAGTTTGTGCTTAAAGCCATTGAGCTAACACAGTTATTATACTCCATATTACTCACAAAGTGTTCAGCTTTCATGACTAATCCATAGTTAAGCCTGACATGAGCTAAATTGAATAAATTTGCTTATTAGTTTTAAAATATTTAAGACTTGAAAACATTGCTTTATGAGAAAAAGCTATTCAAATTGTTCACCTAGGAAAAATTATAGTCTATTTCACTGTACTCATTGAGTATAGTCATTCATTTATATTTTTTCAGTCTACTGAAGAAAACTAAAGGAAGATAATAATTTTCATAATTTTTGTGCAGCATATCAGTGCTTTCATGCCTTAAAAATTAAGAAAAATTATCTACCTCTATGTGCTACAAGATGGTCTTCAACTTCTACTGTGCCTCGAATTACTACCCATTATACTATTTATCCCCGGGATAAGGACAAGAGATGGGAAGGTAAGTAATAATTTGTGTACAGTTCCTGAGACTTTTCTGGATACTTTGTTTCATTTTGTGGAGGAGAGTATTATATTTTTCATAACTTAAAAACATCTGATAATATTTTATGGCTTTACCAAGTCACATGCTGCATAATGACCCTTCAGTCAACAACATGACAACATTTATGATGGTAATCCCTTAACATTATAATGGAGCTGAAAAATTCCTATCACCTAGTGACATCTTTTAGAACATAGCTTCGAGACCATCGTAGCTCAACACATTACTCAATTATTTGTGGTGACTCTGGTGTAAACAAACATACTCTACTGCCAGTTCTTTAAAAGTCTACCATATACAATTATGTACAGTACATAATACTTGATAATAAACGACTGTTACTGGTTTATGTTTTACTGTATTATACTTTTATCATTATTTTAGAATGTACTTTTAATTTTTTTAAAAAGTTAACTGTAAAACAGACACAGGCAGGTCCTTCAGGAGGTATTCTGGAAGAAGCTACCATTTGCATAGGAGATGACAGCTCCATGCGTGTTGTTGTCTTTGATGACCTTGCAGTGGAAGAAGATGTGGAGGTGGAAGATATTGATGATCCTGACCCTGTGTAGGCCTAACTAATGTGTGTGTTTGTGTCTTAATTTTTAATAAAAGAGTTTAAAAGGTAAAAGGAAAAAAATTTTTAAATAGAAAAAAACTTACAGAAAAATGATATAAAAACCATTTTTTGTACAGCTGTACAATGTGTTTGTGTTTTAGCTAAGTGTTACTACAAGAGAGTCAAAAAGTTTAAAACATTTAAAAGCTTATAAAATAAAAACATTAAGCTAAGTTTAATTTACTGATGAAAAAATTTTTTTATAAATTCAGTGTAACCTAAGTGTATAGTGTTTATGAAGTCTATAGTAGTATAATGTCCTTGTCCTTCATATTCTCACGGCTCAGTCACTCACCAAGAACAGCTTCCAGTCCTGTAAGTTCTATTCATAGTAAGTACCCTGTACAGATATACCATTTTTAAATATTTTATACTGTATTTTTGCTGTACTTTTTCTGTGTTTAGATGTGTTTAGTTACATACATACTATTATGTTACAGTTGCCTACAGTATTCAGTATAGTCACATGCTATATAACTTTGTAGCCTAGGAGCAATAGTCTATACCGTGTTGCCTAGGTGTATCATAGTACAATCTAATTTGCGTAAGTATGCTCTATGATGTTTGCAAAAGGGCAAAATTGCCCAATGATGCATTTCTCAGAAAGCATTTCTGTCATTAAGCGACTTGTGACCATATTTTACACAAGTAAATATTTGCTAAATGTATAATAATAAATCTCAAAGCCAAGAATTAGTTTATGGAAACTGAAATAAAGTATGTACTGGAACAGAACCTAAGAATATAATCATACTAATACAGTAATATGCTTAATATAATTATTGTGCAAAACACAGAGAGAATTTCCATAAATAATGCTCTAAAGCACAGTGGATATTTTTTAACTGTCATGTGATTTATCATGTGATTATTGGGTCACATTAATCCTAGAATTTTTATTTCTCCCAGGAGTGAACATGGAAAGGTTTGCAGAAGAAGCAGATGTTGTAATAGTTGGTGCAGGCCCTGCAGGGCTCTCTGCAGCTGTTCGTCTAAAACAGTTGGCCGCGGCACATGAAAAGGACATCCGCGTGTGTCTAGTGGAGAAAGCTGCCCAGATAGGAGCTCATACTCTCTCAGGGGCTTGCCTTGATCCAGGTGCTTTTAAAGAACTCTTCCCAGACTGGAAAGAGAAGGGGGTATGACAAATTGTTTTTTATACAAAGTCTAATCTTTTGTAATTGTATTTCAGTAATTGTTCCCAAATTACTGGAATATAGGAAACCCTCTTCATGTAACTCTGTCTTTTTTTTTTTTTCCTTTTTTGAGACGGAGTTTCACTCTTGTTGCCCAGGCTGGAGTGCAATGGCACGATCTCGGCTCACTGCAACCTCCACCTACAAGGTTCAAGTGATTCTTCTGCCTCAGTCTCCCTAGTAGCTGGGATTACAGGCACCTGCCACCACGCCCAGCTAATTTTTGGTATTTTTAGCAGAGACAGGGTTTCACTGTATTGGCCAGGCTGGTCTTGAACTCCTGACCTCAGGCGATCCACCTGCCTTGGCTTCCCAAAGCGCTGGGATTACAGGCATGAGCCACCACGCCCAGCCCATTTAACTCTAAGGGAATAATTATATACTTTTTAAATTAAAAAAAAATTTATATCAGAATTGTAATTTATGATATTAACAAATATTTTTGTGTAATGCTTTCTACATGTATTTATGTAATGGATATATGAGAAGATAACTTGAGAAGACCTTTGAATATTTCTTGGGAGGCATTTTGTATTTTGAGGGTATTTTTAAACTTGTTCTTTAAGTCTTTGTATGATTGTTCTTAATAAAGTAATAATTTTGGGGACAATGCAATATCTAAAGCCCAAGAGGATAACCTGATTTTCTGAAGAAACATATTAATATGGCTTCCCATAACCTAAGCAGAAAAACCACAGGTGTGATATAGCCCAAGAGGACCAAGTCCAAGTTTTATTTTCTTAAATAAAATTTGTATGAATTTGGCTAAAATCTTAGACTATTAATTTTTTCTTCTCTAAGATGGGTTATATTATACCTGTCCTACCTCCTAGATTAGATTATTCAGTGGTTGTGAATATACTTGCAAAGATCAAAAATTATATAAATATCATCTGTATTCTTTCCATATGGAATAAATTGAATTCCAAAAATTTCATCTGTGCTCTCCTTTCTGAAATATCAAGCTCCCTTAAACTAGAAATACTTTAATTGGGCCCAGTTGAATTTATCCTTTTGATATTATATCAGAAATGGATATTATTGAATTAACATTGACATAATATCAATTCTAATAGAAAATGTTTTTCATGTTGAAGCCCTTTATTGCTTTGGCACCTTTTTTTTGAGACGGGGTCTCACTCTGTCACCCAGGCTGGAGTACAGTGGCACAATCATAGCTCTCTGTAGCCTCAACCTCCGAGGCTCAAGTAGTCCTCCCACCTCACCCAATCTCAGTAGCTGGGATTACAGGTGTGCGCCACCACACCCAGCTAATTTTTGTATTTTTTTAGTACAGACGGGATTTTTGCCATGTGGGCTCAAATCCACTGGCTTCGTCCTCCCAAAATGCTGGGACTACAGGCCTGTGAGCCACCACACAGCCTTTGGTGCCTTTTAGTGTGTATACCCAGCAGGTACAGTGTCAAAACATGTTAATTTTCTTTATCCAAAAGGAAAATAAAACTTCTCTTACCTTTCACCAACCAGGAAGTTTCAACTTAGAGCCAAGCACCTTGGCTAACCTCTCTACAGAGACAAAAAGACATGATGGTCACATTTCAAAGATGTTTCCAAGACTCCCAAGAAATATATTCCTGGGATGCAAAATTGGCAAGAGGTTTGTTTAGATTTTTAAAAGATTCCCAGCTGGCTGGGCGTGGTGGCTCATGCCTGTAATCCCAACAGTTTGGGAGGCCAAGGGGGGGGTGGATGACTTGAGGTCAGGAGTTCGAGACCAGCCTGGCCAACATGGTGAAACCCCGTCTCTACTAAAAATACCTGGCCAAAGTGATGAAACCCCCTCTCTACTAAAAATACAAAAATTAGCCCAGCATAGTGGCAGGTGCCTGTAAGCCCAGCTACTTGGGAGGCTGAGGCAGGAGAAACACTTGAACCCAGGAGGCAGAGGCTGCAGTGAGCCAAGATTGCACCACTGCACTCCAGTCTGGGTGACAGAGACACTGTCTCAAAAAAAAAAATAAATAAATAAAGATTCCCATACATTTCAGACAGAGAAAGGATTTATAGTGACAAGTTTTATAAAGGAAATGCCAAAAAAAAATTACGGGGGAGTTCTTTTTTTGTCATCAGAGTACATTTTACAGTTTTTTTGTATTTATATTTACACTTGCAAATATAAACTAAAAACATTTCTTTTTCTTCTTTTATTTCTAGGCTCCACTTAACACTCCTGTAACAGAAGACAGATTTGGAATTTTAACAGAGAAATACAGAATTCCTGTGCCAATTCTTCCAGGTAAGGTATAGTGAATATTCATAGAACTATGGAATTCCACAGCTGGAAGGAACTACATTTCATCTGGCGAAATTTCCTCATTTTGCAGATGAGAACTGAGGCCCAGATATTTGAAGGACTTATCCAAAGCTATACAGCTAGCTGGTGGGAAAGCAGGACTAGAACTCAGTTCTTTTGTCTTCCAGTCTAGAAGAATTGAGACAGCCTTGTAAGCCAAGCAGGAATTTCTAACTTAGTGCTTTAATGTTGTTTGTAATGTAATAAATTAGAACTCTAGACCAAAATTGTAGAAAATAAGTTAAAAGTGTGACCATCAATATAGCACTTACGTAGAAATACATATTGATTCGAAATTTTAAAGTATTTATGTTTTTGTAATGTCTTATCAATAAAAAGTCAGATTTATAAATTAAGCATATATTTATAGGGCTTCCAATGAATAATCATGGCAATTACATTGTACGCTTGGGACATTTAGTGAGCTGGATGGGCGAACAAGCAGAAGCCCTTGGTGTTGAAGTATACCCTGGTTATGCAGCTGCTGAGGTTTGTATAGTTTTGTTTTGTTTTTAATATTCGTAGGAACTCTCTTTTTTTAATAAGTGGTGAATTTTATAAAGTTGAAGAAATAAATATTTTTTAAAAGCCATGGGATTTTAGAATTATAAGATTAGAAGGAATCTTTAAAGTATCTAATCCAAAGAGTACTTGAATTCCTGATGTTGTACCCCCATCAAGTGATTGTCCAACTTATGATTGTTCACCATAAGGGATGAAAAATTGTGGATTGTTGGTAACCTCTTCCTTATTTTGAACAGAACTTACCTACAGTTTTATACTATCCAGAACAAATCTATGCCCTCTTCCAAGGACAACTTTCTAATTATAATTATTCCCTGCTCCCTCTTCCTCCCTATCTTTACTGTGGAATTTTTTTCTTTCCCAGTGTAGGGGTGGTATAGGAGTTAAGGGAAAGGTTTGTCTCTGCCCTCTGAAGGTTCACCAGAAATGAACTGACAATAGACAGAGTAATAGGAGAAGAAGCATACAGATTTATTTAATATGCGTAAGCACAAGAGAATGATGACCCAATAACCCAGTGAGGTCCAAATGCTTATCTACCCTTCATCAGAAGGGAAGGGGAAATTGGGTGTTTAGCAATCTTGAGAGGAAGTGAATGATTTTTAGGGAGAATGAATGCACCCAAGACACAGAAATTAACTTGTAAATGATTCTCTTTGGAATTTGAATAAGCCTGAGAGGCAGGCATGATCTTATGAAAAAGTGTTTGTTTAGGTGTAGCTGCTTATTTCTGTTTTCTTTTCTGAAATACATATTAATAATAAGATTTCAGGAATGCGATAGAAGACCATTGTGTTCTCTTTGGCAGGTCCAGTCTTAAGGTAGAGAATGAAATTATCAGAGAAAAGCCGCATCCAGTGCTTTAGAAGAGATAGGATTGAAAGACAGGAGGAGGGGAAGGTCAGAGAGACCTTGAAGCTGCTGCTTTGGTTTAGCATGCCAGAGTGCCACATTTGAGCCTATCATTTTCTGAGCCCCAGTAGCAGAAAGGTGTGATACCCTTCCTTACCCATCACAAGGGTCACAGCTGACACTCCTGTAACAAAAGACAGGGTAACAAGAATAACATAACACATTTATTTAACAAAGTTTTACATGATATGAAATCCTTCAGAAATAAAGGCCCCAAAGACCCAGGGGAAACCATTTTTATGCTTAGGTACAATAAGAATGGACAGCCATGTTGAAATGTGATTAGACAGAAGGGTATGATCTAATGGTAGTAGACTGAGAGAGGAAGCCAAGCAAGGCCTGTCTGTTCACATTCTCTTTGGCCTTTTTGTGTAGCATTTCTTCCTCTGAGGTATGGCTGGAGCAGAACTCCTCTGGAATGAGAGTTTTCAAGGGGAAAGGGAGAAGTAAGAAAATAACCTTTCTAGGTTTTATGGCCTGTATTAAGGGAGAGGAGTTCTGGTTTCTATGACTGTCTTTGAGGAAGAGGAATCCTGGTTTCTGTGACTTGCTTTAGGAGAGAAAGAGGGATGGGAGAAGGTTAGAAAGACCTTGTTTCTGAGGCCTTCCAGTCTTTCTTCAGTTCTAGGTACTCAGCATAGGGGCTGAGTGCCAAGGGAAGACTTCCCCTCACCCTCTGAAGGTTCATAGAAAACTCACAAGAGGCAGGTTAGTAGGAGGAAAGGCATACAGGTTTATCAGCGTGCATGAAGGGAATATTACAGAGTGATTACCCTACCACACAATGGGGTACAGTTATATGCCTTTCTTGGTAGGGAAAATGGAGATGGGGAAGTATGGATGACTTTAGGGGGATAGTAAGTGATTTTTAGGGGAATTCAATGGGCTTGAAGAACATACAGTGACCTGGGACAAAGTCTCTTGAGCCTGCAGAGAAGACAGTGGTTTCTGACAGAAGGCTGTCCAAGTTTATAGACAGACTTCAGTCATTCTTCCTGCAATATGAGTTCCGTTCATGAAAACTCAGGAAAGGGACCAGAAGTAATTGTTTGCTTCTTTGGTAGGCCCATATTTTAGGAAGATAAGGGAACTTCAGAGAACAACTTCATCCTGTGCTTTGGGAGAGACAGACGATTAAGAGACAGGGACAGTTGGCCTGGGAAGGTCAGAGAGACATTGAAGCTTCTTCAGTTCAGCATGTCAAAGCACCATATTTTGGGATATCGGTTTCTGAGCCTCAACATCAGCATGCCAGGAACATACTTTTTAGGGTATTATCTTCTGAGCCCCAGCACTAGCTTAAATATTCTCAGTTCTTTCAGCCATGATGGTACATAATTTGAGTTTTGAGTTCTTTCAGTATTCTTGCTGCCAACTTCTGAATGGATCCTCTTTTTATCCCCTTTACAAAGCGGCACCCAGAATGAATAAACCACTTCATGTCTAGTGTAGAACTGTTATCTTCGCCATTCTAGAAACTGGTCTTCCATTAATTCCCTCAAAGCAATTACTTTTTTGGCAACCACATCACACTATTGATTCTTATTATGCATTACTGGGGAAATTATTAAAAATAAAATCTTGGCCGGGTACGGTGGCTCACACCTGTAATCCCAGCACTTTGGGAGGCCAAGGCGGGCAGGTCATGAGGTCAGGAGATCAAGACCATCCTGGCTAACATGGTGAAACCCCGTCTCTACTAAACATACAAAATATAAGCCAGGCATGGCGGCACATGCCTGTAATCCTAGCTACTTGGGAGGCTGAGGCAGGAGAGTCGCTTGAACCCAGAAGGCAGAGGTTGCAGTGGGCCGAGATCATGCCACTGCACTCCAGCCTGGGCGAAAGAGCGAGATTCCATCTCAAAAAATAAAAAATAAAATCGCCTGAGGACCCAGAAAAATTCTCCTCATAAATTATAAAAAAGAATGAAACAGGCCAGGCGCAGTGGCTCATGCCTGTTATCCCAGCACTTTGGGAGGCTGAGGTGGGCAGATCACGAGGTCAAGAGATCGAGACCCTCCTGGCCAACATGGTGAAACACCATCTCTACTAAAAATACAAAAATCAGCTGGGCGTGGTGGCAGGTGCCTGTAGTCCCATCTACTCAGGAGGCTGAGGCAGGAGAATCACTTGAACCCGGGAGGCAGAGGTTGCAGTGAGCTGAGATGGTGCAACTGCAATCTAGCCTGGCAACAGAGACTCTGTCTCAAAAAAAAAAAAAAAAGACTGGGCACAGTGGCTCACGCCTGTAATCCCAGCACTTTGGAAGGCTGAGGCAGGCAAATCACGAGGTCAGATCAAGACCACCGGGAAACTCTGTCTCTACTAAAAAAAGATTAGCTGGGCGCAGTGGTGGGCGCCTGTAGTCCCAGCTACTTGGGAGGCTGAGGCAGAATAATGTCGTGAACCCGGGAGGTGGAGCTTGTAGTAAGCCGAGATCGCGCCACTGCACTCCAGCCTGGGTGACAGAGCAAGACTCCATCTCAAAAAAAAAAAAAAAAAAGAATGAAACAGTTTTATTCTTGAATTAGCCTTAAACTAAGACTATGATGCATATCACAGGCCAAGACATAAATCTCACCCTTTTAAATAGCCAGGCAGATACAATCCATTCATTACATACATGTTAACTGTTTTTACAGATACAATCTATCCATTACATACATGTTAACTGTTTTTACTCTAAGGAAAAATTAAATGTTTTTTTGTTGTTGGGTTTTTGTTTGTTTGTTTTGTTTTTTGACCAGCAGGAAGTTACAACTTAGAGCCAAACACCTACCCAAATTCCCACAGACACAGGAAGACAAGAGGCATCCTTCTTGATGTTCCATTTCAAAGCGATGGCTCCAAAGCCCTAAAAAAGACATTCCTGGAATGCAGTTTAAAAAGACTGCCATGTATCTCAGAGAGACAAATAAAGGATTTGCAGTTGGAAGTTTGCTAAAGGAAATGCTGAAAGAAAAGTTATTGGCAAGAAAAATTCAGTTTTTTTCTATTTGTTTTTACCCTTACAGTTTGTAAGTCAAATAAAACACATAGGTCCCTGTATTATACTGCTATAAATTTCTGTTTTCCTAACCCATATACATGCATTTGGGTTTTTGGACCCAAGTGTGGGATTTTGCATTTCTCCTTGTTAAACATTGTTGACTGGAATCAGTGTCAAAGTCACAGGTAGGTGGTTTGTAGAATCCATGATTTTCACTTTTGGAATACATACATGAACACTTATAGTCACTTGTGTCACTCTTCTTTTTCTCAGATCCTTAATGATTATCATCAACAGATTATTGATCTCTTTGCCAGGGTTTTTTGAGGGTACTCTGAGCCAAACTTCAGTTTAGTCTGTAGCCATATTCTGCTGTTGATTTGTTCGTTTTCAGGATATCAAATAAAACCTTTATATTTATATATATATATATTTTTTTTTTCTTTTTTTGCAGGGATTGGGTTCATATCCATTGCTGCTAATCTTTTCTTGTACTTCTCCATGCCCATGCTTTCTTATAATCTGCTGTGTAATTGCATTGTACATCTTGTACTTTACTATCCAACGAGCATTTTCCTCCACAGAGAAAACAGAAACCAAGGGTTACAGACTATTACTATTTCTCCTCATCAGAATTACACTTTTGACCTATTTTCCCCCTTTTTCTTGCTCCAGAAATAAACTTTTATCATCCTTGGTCTGTCTTCAGCTTCTTCCTGTTTTGTTTTATTTTTTGTTTATTGAAGTCTTCATTCATTTGAGACGTAAGCTTTTCTGACAGTTTCTTTCTCTCCACCTTCATGTTCTTCATGTGTTACAGGCCTCCATTTCAGATTCTTTACACATGATTTGACATCTGAAGGGCACTTCTTGTTTAATCTTACTGGTTTCCCTAGTAATCTCTCTAGTAGTCTCCACCTTTTCTTTCTCATCAAGGTTGTGGCATTGTTTTCATTTCCCATTGTGCGAGCTCTGTTCTTTAATACTCTAGAGGGAGTACCTTAATACATGTCTCTTTATTACCTGAACATTTTAAACTGTATTTCTATCATCTAGAGAAGATGTTCACCTTCTAAGAAACCTAAGGCTGTTTACTGTTTTTTCAAGATTATTATGAATTCCAAGGTATTAATAAATTTGTTTTTATCGTTTTTAGGTCCTTTTTCATGATGATGGTAGTGTAAAAGGAATTGCCACTAACGATGTAGGGATACAAAAGGACGGTGCACCAAAGGTAAACCTTTTTAATAGTTACGTGCTTAAGAAAGCGACAAACAACAGAAAGAACTGTGTGGGCATCAAAGTGAAACCCCATCTCTCCAAAAAAAGAAAACAAAATTAGCTGGGCTTCGTGGTATACACCTGTAGTCCTAGCTACTTTGGAGGCTGAAACAGGAGGATCACTTGAGCCCAGCAGTTCGAGGCTGCAGTGAGTCATAATCATGCCACTTCATTTCAGCTTGGGTGAGTGACAGAGCAAAACCCTGTCTTAAAAAAAAAGAAGAAGAAGAAGAAAGAACCAACTTAGACTCAATAAAGTCTTGCTACAAACTATACATTAATTATATAGGTGTTGGGAGGCCAAGGCAGGTGAATCACTTGAACCCAGGAGTTTGAGAACTTCCTGAGCAACATGGTGAGTCCCTGTCTCTACCAAAAATACAAAATTAGCCAGTCTTACAACCTGGTCTCAAAATAAATAAATAAATAAATAAAAATTTTAAGAATGTCAAAAAATGTGGGTGTTAGAATACAGTAATTAATATGGAATTTTTCTCTCATTAAAAAGTATAGAAGCAACTTTGAGCTAACAATGATTTAGGCAAGTAGTTATAATATGTTTAAAAATTTTTTTAAAGATAATGACATACAAATATACAAACATAAGTCAAACACATGTCAAAGATTTTATTTCATTTAGTTAAGGAGAGAATCAGTATGATGTTACAACCAGTGCAAGGAGAATTCAAACATATACATATTTATAGGCCATCAATCCACTGCATTAACCAAATACATCAAATGAAAATAGTTTCCACAGTTTTTATTTCTCCACAATTTTCATTTCTTTGGACAAGAATCATTTTGCATTACTATCAGTAGGTAAATAGTGATATACTTTGACATGTTTGTTTGTTTGTTTGTTTGTTTGTTTGTTTGTTTGTCTTGAGACGGAGTCTCATTCTGTTGCCCAGCCTGGAGTGCAGTGGCACGATCTTGGCTCACTGCAACCTCTGCCTTCCAGGTTCAAGTAGTTCTCCCGCCTCAGCCTCCTGAGTAGCTGGGAATACAGGCACACGCCACCATGCCTGGCTACTTTTTGTGTTTTTAGTAGAGACGGGGTTTTGCCATGTTGGCCAGGCTGGTCTTGAACTCCTGACCTAGTAATCCACCCACCTCGGCCTCCCAAAGTGCTGGGATTACAGGCATGAGCCACCACGCCCGGCCTTTATCACAATATTCTTAAGCACATTGACATGATTTAACATCTTTTGGTAGATATAAAACTGATTCTCCACCTCCCATTTCAAAATATAAACCTGGATAATTTTCAGGTTTTCACATCTTGTATTTTTGAATCTGAAAGCAAAACCATTAGAACATAGAATTCTCACTCTTTGGAAAAGATAAGGAAAAAAATAGCTTGCTGTCCTATAATATGAACAAAACACAAATTAACATCTCAATCAACTAACCTGTCTATTCAGGTTTATTTATTTTCTGATTTCCCAACTAGATTATAAGGTCCCTAAGGATGGAGATCCTGGAGTTATTCCAATGCCTGGCATAATGCCAGGTACATATTAGGTCTTAGTAAATATTTGTCAACTGATAGTTTATCCTCCTCTCTGCCACTCTTGGAATAGAATTAGGAATCTACAGTCTCTTACAGCAGACTTTCTCCTTCTCATATTTCCTGCTTTAAAAGCAAATAGCGGCCCGTCGCAGTGGCTCACGCCTGTAATCCCAGCACTTTGGGAGGCTGAGGCAGGCAGATCACGAGGTCAGGAGATAGAGACCATCCTGGCTAACACGGTGAAACCCCGTCCCTACTAAAAAAAAAAAAATACAAAAAAATTAGCTGGGCATAGTGGCACACGCCTGTAATCCCAGCTATTCGGGAGGCTGAGGCAGGAGAATGGCGTGAACCCAGGAGGCGGAGCTTGCAGTGAGCCGAGATCACTCCACTGCACTCCAGCCTGGGCTACAGAGCGAGACTCCCTCTCAAAAAAAAAAAAAA
>NW_026652312.1:222834-283782 GCF_009828535.3 Hylobates moloch | reverse complement strand
GGCAAATCCTGTTTGGGACTCCTAGTGGTTTAACTGGCCACATCAGAATCATGTGACATCTTGGGGCTCAGCCTGTCCTGCAGGAAGGCCTAAGAAGCTGTTTCTTAACAAGCCTCCAGGGATTCCGATGCATAGCCAGGTTTGTAAAGAACTGTTATCTCATACTGCTTCTCAGTAAAAGAATATGGTTTTTCATATATTATGGTTATTTTCTTTATTATGACTAATTATAAATTATATTTTAGTCTAAATATTTTTGTATTTTATATTATAACAAAATTGAAGCACACAAATTCTACCATTCTGATATTGCATTTTTGTGTGTTCTCATTTGTTCAAATATGGGCTTATTTCAGGTGGCAGAGGTTGCAGTGAGCCGCAATCGCGCCACTACACTCCAGCCTGGGCGACAGAGTGAGACTCCGTCTAAAAAGAAAAAAAAAAAAAAAAATTAAAAAAAAATATATGGTTTTTAACTTTATGCTTTGCATTTGTAAAAACGTTTATATTTTGTATATTGTATTTATACAGATCTAATAGCATAGAAGAGTACAATGGAGTCTTAGTAATTTGAGCCCCAAAATCTAAGTTTTTAAAAACAGTACTACCACAAGATTAGAGTGGGGAAAATCAAAGATTCTGTTTAATGTGTTGTTCCACTCTCTATTTAGCCCACTGTAGCTAGGCTTTCTCCCTGCCATTTCACTGAAACAGCTCTTGTTAGAGTCACAAATACCTCCATTTTGCCAATCTGGTGGACAGGTCTCTGTTTTCCCTTATTTGACCTTCCAGTGGGTAGCACTTGGCACAGTTGGATTATGTTTTCCTTCTTGAAACACTTTTTTGACTTGGCTCTCTTACAGCCTTCTCTTGGTTCCTATCTCCAATATGCATCTTATTATAAGAATTCTGATTTGGACATTTTTAAGTTACAGAGGTTAAGTAACTTGGCTGGGGTCAGACAGCTGGTAAGTAGTGGGGCTGGGATTTGAATACAGGCTGTGTGGCTCCACGGCCTGTCCCTTGAACACTAAAGGGCATGTTACCTCTAAGAAGAAACAGAAATATGTTAATTAATATTCTAGTTCATACAGATTGAATTGTTTTATAAGTGGTGCTGGGGAAACTGTCCATCTGGAAGCAAATAGAGTTGGACCCCGGTTTGCTGGTTGTTTCTTTCTGGTGATTTAAAGATCTAAAACAATACAAATCAGAAATCTAAGAGATGACAGTTAACAATCTAGGGGTAGGGTAAGCCACCCTATGGCAACAAGATACTAAAAACCTGTAAAAAAACAGACAAACCTTTTTTAACTTAATATATAAAAGTTAAACACTTCTTTTTACCAAAATATACTATAAAGTCTGTAAATGTTTGACTATCTGTAATATCAAGGAACACTTAGACGTTGACAAGAAAAAAGACAACACATTGGAAAAATGGGTAGAATCTAAAAAATTAACAATTCATAGAAGAACAACTCCAGTGACCACTAATCATAAGTAAAGATACTTGTTTTTTTCAGAGTCCAGAGGTTAAATGCCATTTCTTCAAAGAGGACTTTCCTGTTCACTCAATCTAGAAAAGCTGGCTTCTATTATTCTCCCTTGTAATACCCTCTGCTCTCTTTCATAGCACTTAAACAATTTGTAATTATATACTCATGTATTCATTTAATGTCTGTCTCTATGGCTAGTCCAAAGAAAAGGAACATATCTTTTTTTAATTCATCCATGTATTCCCAATGCCTAGCACAGAACCTGGCACATTGTAGGTATTCATTCACTATTTCTTGAATCAAAAAGAAAAGATGCTCAAAATAGTAATCAGGGAAATGCAAATTAAAATAGTATTGAGGGCCAGGCACCGTGGCTCACGCCTGTAATCCCAGCACTTTGGGAGGCCAGGGTGGGTGGATCATCTGAGGTCAGGAGTTCGAGACCAGCCTGGCCAACATGGTGAAACTCCGTCTCTACTAAAAATACAAAAAATTAGCTGGGCTTGGTGACAGGTACCTGTAATCTCAGCTACTCAGCAGGCTGAGGCAGGTGCATTGCTTGAACCCTGGAGGGAGAGGTTGCAGTGAGCCGAGATCGTGCCATTGCACTCCAGCCTGGGCAACAAGAGCACAACTCTGTCTCAAAAAAAAAAAAAAAAAATTAAAAAATTAAAATAAAATAGTAGTGAGTTATCACACTTGATACACTAGCAAAAATGTAAAAGGAACAGTTACATCTGTCACTAACTGTACTATAGGGAAAGGGTCTTATATACTACTGATGGAAATATATTCATTGCTTCAGGCTTTTTAGAAAGTAATATGATAATATCAATTTAAAAAAATAGATGTACCCTTCGATCTAAGAGGGCCACTCCTGGGAATCTATCTTACAGGAATAAAAGCACCAATATTGTACATGTATATGGGTGTCCCTTGGTGTGCATGGTAGATTGGCTCGAGGACCCCCCAAGTATACCAAAATTCATGCATACACAAGTCCCAAGGTTAGGCCTGCAGAACTCGCATATATGAAAAATCGGTCTTCCATATACTCGGGTTTCACATCTGATGAATATTGTATTTTCAATCCTTAGTTGGTTAAAAATAAATCCTTGTATATGTGAACCCACACAGTTCAAACCCATCTTGTTCAAGGGGTCAGCTCTATATTAAATATATATTCAAGAGTGTTTATATCTTATAACATTGTTTATGTTCATGCGTAAGCTGGAAACAGTGAATGGCTATTATCCATTGGCAGAGGAGCTGGATAATCTATCCTGTCTCTCTACATGGACTACTACCTAGCCATTAAAGAGAAAGATTTGAGCTATACAGTGACTTGAAAAGATTTCCATGAGGTATTTTAAGTGAGAAGAGTAAGATTATATGATTCTATATATTATATATTTACTATGTGATTCTTTATAATATTATACATTTGCACTGTCTCTTCTACATCTGAATCATAGTTCAATTTGAATCTGACCAGAATGTGAATGTATTTTAAATTGTCAAATGTTGCCATTTAACATGTTTTTGCTTTTCAGGCAACATTTGAGAGAGGACTGGAACTACATGCTAAAGTCACAATTTTTGCAGAAGGTTGCCATGGACATCTAGCCAAGCAACTATATAAGAAGTTTGATTTGAGAGCAAATTGTGAACCTCAAACCTACGGGATTGGACTGAAGGAGGTATCCTGGTTTGTTTCTGTAATTTTAATTTTGGGAAAGATGGAATTTAAATTTATTTGTATTATCAGGTAGTTTATAATACTGATTTAATTTTAGTTATATTTTTTTTATTGTCTTGAAATGTTCATTATGACTAAAACTATTTGGGATATTTTTCAAGGGGCTAGAAGATATTACTGATCAAATTCTCTTACTGGTTAAGTTAGTTTTACATGTTGGAATTGTTGTATCAAGTATTGCTTGAAGTGAATCTTGAACTTGTGAATATTTGAATCTTTTTTTTTTTTCATTGTAATGCCATCTGCCCTGTTAGGATTGTTCTTGTTATCCATATGCTGTTTGTAGGATGACCACATCCTACAAAGAATTATTTGTTCAAAATTGTAATATGAAGATAATTTTCTTTATGAAAGACACACTCAGCCATAGTATATTAATCTGCAACCTAAAATTTAATTAGGTTATGTATTGTACATTTTCTCAATTTATCCATTCTCTAGTCTTATTTTCCCAAATCCTAGGCTTATTAGAATGTAAATGTAAAATTTTCATTATAACCCTTTTGTTTAAATATTTTTGTGGAGTTAGCAGTGGTGGCCCACACCCATAACCCCAGCATTTTGAGAGGCCAAGGCAAGATGATTGCTTGGGTCCAGGAGTTCAAGACCTGCCTGGGCAACGTAGTGTCATCTATACTAAAAATTTAAAAATTAGCCAGGTGTGGTGGTGCACACCTGTAGTCCCAGCTACTCTGGAGGCTGAAGCAGGAGAACCACTTCACTCCAAGAGATCAAGACTGCAGTGACCTGTGATCATACCACTGCACCCTAGCCTGGGTGACAGAGTGAGATCCTATCTCTAAAAAAATTAAAAATATAGTAATTAACAACAAGAAATTTATTTTAGGTTAAATCTCAGAAAGGTTCAAAGTCTATATAAAACTAGATTCATTGTGAATAAGGGTTTGTTTTGATAGATTGCATATGTCTGATTGCATGTAATATTATCTGACTTAGATAATATTTCAGATAGAAATTGTTCAGAATTTAAAATTTACCAGTCTGAAAAGAGGGTGAACAATTTATTTCAATTGTGGGGGGCAGGGTAGAGGGAATAAATTTCTTTGTTGGAGAATACATGTCTATTATGAAGAGACCTTAAGTGTACAGCTACATTAATTTTTACATGGTGAACATACCCATGTGGCTGTCACCCAGATGAAGATAGAGAACACTACCAGCACCACAGAATTTTCCCTCAGCCTTTCAGTAGGATTTCCTAATTTGCCATAATTGTATAAAAGTCTTTACCAATTTGAGAATCTATTTAATGTCTTAAAGAGTTCATAAGTTTTCTGACCTGTTTCTTTACTCTGACTCATGCTGTACTTTGATATAATTTTCTTTGATATTCAAGGTGATCCACCTGTATTCTTTTTTGTTATTATTATTATTATTTTTTTGAGACTGAGTCATGCTCCATCACCCAGGCTGGAGTGCAGTGGCATGATCTCAGCTCACCGCAACCTCTGCCTCCTGGGTTCAAGCAATTCTTATGCCTCAGCCTCCTGAGTAGCTGGGATTACAGGCGTCCGCCACCATGCCCAGCTAATTTTTGTAGTTTTAGTAGAGACAGGGTTTTACCATGTTGGCCAGGATAGTCTCGAACTCCTGACCTCAAGTGATTTGCCCACCTCAGCCTCCCAAAGTGCTAGGATTGCAGGCGTGAGCCACTGTGCCCAGCCTTCATTGATATTTGAGGTAATTTTATTGTATTCTTATATTACAGTTTTTCACTTGTAATTTTCATAAATAAGACATTAAACCTGGCAAGTTTTATGCATTGTGGTAACATAAAAACATTTTTAAAATACTGCAGGACTTTTTTGTTTGTTTGTTTTTGTTTTTTTTTAGTTATGGGTTATTGATGAAAAGAACTGGAAACCTGGGAGAGTAGATCACACTGTTGGTTGGCCCTTGGACAGACATACCTATGGAGGATCTTTCCTCTATCATTTGAATGAAGGTGAACCCCTAGTAGCTCTTGGTCTTGTGGTAAGTTATATTCCCATTAGGGAAAATTCTACTGCTAGAGTTATATTTCCATCAGTGTTATAAAATAAGGGTTTTGAATCTGAAGACTGTAAAATGCTTTTTATTTAAAGCTTACTTTCTAATTTTATCAATATATAAAGTGCTTATGGCTGCTGTGTCATTAAGTCTACTAAACACAGGTAGCAGTAATAATAGTAGCTGCTACACTCCAGGCACTGTGCTGGATGCTTTTCTGAGATTTCTAAGTAAGTTTCATAATAACTGTGAAATAGGTATATCTTCATTTTACAGATAAGAAAACTGAAGTCCAAATAAGTTAAAACAACTTACCCATATACACCCATCAAATAACAGGCAGAAATGCCTGACCTTGTCTGACCTCAAATCCCATTTCCACTATGGCATGCTACCACTGAAAATGAAATCAGCACTAGGTTTGAACTTAGAACTTTTTAAAAATACCAGCAGTTTCTCCTTTTTTGGCCTCCTACACATCTTTGCAGTAAATTACATGTTGAACATTACAAAGAATGGAAAAATTAGTTTCTGTACCTTGCAATTGGTGGCAGCTTTATAGTTTAGTGCCATGATTAGACCTCCATATGATACATTGTTAAATTTATGTGTTACTGGTGTTTTTTGACCCCCCAGTCAAATGTTCATCCCATCACCTTTGGATATTTATTCCTGTGACTTAATTGTATCAAAGGAAAAAGATGTGGTTAATTTTAACACTTTGGTAATGCATTATAAAATGTAACCTTCTATATTTCTTTTCCTCTTTTTTTCTAAGTGTAGTTTACATCCTTTTTCTTTATTTTTTCCCCAGTCGTACTGTAGTATAAATTATTAGTTTCTTTCAAATTGGTATTGATTAATGTATAATAAATCATTACAGCTCCTTTCATAGAAACATAATCTGAGATGCTTACCTACAGATATTGTTCTAATTTGCTTTTTTTGTTGTTCATTTTTATTTTCTAATCTCATGATAGATTGTTTTTCTAATTTGGACTTTGAGTTCCAGAGCACAAGGATTTGTTAATATGTTCTAAATTTTCATAATTTTGATGATAATAAACACATGCTATCCTTTTCTTTACCTTTTCTTTTCCAAACAGATTTTATACAATTTTTAATTTACATTTGGATTACTGCACATAGTGCTCCAAATACTTTTGAGTACAAGAAATTTAACGTACATGTTTTCTGATAAACATGGCTCACATTTTAGCTGATTTAATTTGAAATTAAAATGTCTAATTTAATATAAATGTAAATTTTTAAGGTTGGTCTAGACTATCAGAATCCATACCTGAGTCCATTTAGAGAGTTCCAGAGGTGGAAACACCATCCTAGCATTCGGCCAACCTTGGAAGGTGGAAAAAGGATTGCATATGGAGCCAGAGCTCTCAATGAAGGTGGCTTTCAGGTAACTCTTCCAACTTTTATTTTCCTTGTTTCTGTATTATAAATTCAGAATTGAACATATAACATAACAAATTTAGATAAAGAATAAAAACAATATTGGAACAAGAAAAGTATGTAGCATTTCTAAAACTGTGTCACACAGTACTTCAATTACACCATGAATTTAGTTTTAAGAATATATTAGGCTGGGCACAGTGGCTCATACCTGTAATCCCAGCACTTTGGAAGGCCGAGTTGGGCAGTCTGCCTGGGCAACATGGCGAAACCCCATCTCTACAAAAAATAGAAAGATTAGCCAGGCGTGGTGACGAGCCCCTGTGGTCCCAGCTACTCAGGAGGCTGAGACAGGAGAATCACTTGAGCCTAGGAGGTGGAGGTTGCAGTGAGCCAAGATTGTGCCACTACACTCCAGCCTGAGCAGCAGAGTAAGACTCCATCTCAAAAACAAAAACAAAAAATAATATATTGATCTCTGGAGATAAATTCATGGACATTTTGTTTGTTGTTTTAACCAGAAAATAAAAACTGTAATCTACAATATTTTTCTTTATTCCTTAACTGCCAGGAAACTCAAAGACAAATTTAGTTTTCAGCAAACATAATTCATTCATTCCAACTACCTAGTAACATTCATGCCTTTTAGGTTACCTCTGTTAAGCTTTTACCTTAATTGTCCTATTTTTATATACATTCAAAGTCTTCTCAAATATAATGTATTCAGTCTGTATTAAACAATGAAATAAGACCTAGTAGCTAATTGTCATAAAAGCTGTTAATACTGTTGGAGAAATGTTATCATACAGGTAAGATGATCTAAAAATCTACTCTAAAGCTTGTAGCAAATTATTTGGAGCAAGTTCTTTAACTTTGGCCTTAAGAGATCATCTGTAAAATAAATATGATCCCTCTGTCTCTAATATTCTAGGAATCTAGTACTATCTTAGAAATTGGATTTCTTTTAAAAAACTTATCATAAAAGTAACAGATAATAGGAAAATTTGGGGAGGAGAAATTGACTTATCTTTAAAAGTGAGGTTCTAAATACTTTATTACTCTAATAATATTTCATAAACTCAAAACCATAGCTACATTATAAACATAATCACTAGAATCTTAAAATAATGCTGTCCCCAAAGTCTGTCATGAGATTACTTCTCATGAGATTGTTTTTGTTTCTAGAGTAGTAATTCCTTTGGTAGAAATATGTATTGAATTACATAACTGTATTCAAGCCTATTAAACTCTTAAAAATAATGTCCATAATAGTTACTGTCAATCTAACCCTACTCTGTAATTTATAAAGGTTTCAGTATATTCAATAGTACACACAGATTTTTATTGAAAACCATCTACCTTGTGTACTTAAGCATGTCAAACATGTCAAATGATTTGCAAATCGACAGGAGATGACTCTCCCCTCCCCCCATCTCTCTCTCTCTCACACACACACACACACACACACACACACACACACACACACACACAGACACTTTTCACCTGAATTTTCTGATTTCATTGGCCAGAGATTCAGAAACTTATTTCCAGTTAAGGTCTTGAAGACCTTAAGAGGCAACAAAGACTACACTTTCAGGGATCATTTCTGTAGTTCAGTACTAGAGAGGTTTCTCTGAAGGTGTAGCAAGCACCAGAAACCACGAGGAGAGCGCAGTATTTTCTCCCAAGTGTGATGCCGCCCGGCTCTTGATGCTGCTTTGCTCAGCTGCCATTCGGCATTGATGATTGTTTTATCCTTCCTTAGGGAGAGTGAGAGGGAAAGGATGCAGTCCAAGTGGCTCCCATTTAGGTAAAGAAAAAGAAGAGGCAACAATTTGAAACATTCAATTTTGTTTATTTTGAGCTAACAAATACTGCCTTTTTTCTCCTTCTTCAGCTGACTATACCAAAACTCATCTTCCCCTAGTGGGTTTCTAATTACTTGTAGCCCTAGTTTAATGAATGTCCCAAACAAGGTGCGTAGCTGCTAGTAACCCACCCCACACAAGGTAGGATCCTTCTAGAACTTAAACACATACATTTTCCTTGGGCAGAATATTTTTATTCTTAGGATTTAAGCACCTATTTTGGAAGAACTTGCACTCATAGTTTATATCCTTTTATTAAATTTCACATTCTTCTGGTTCTTGAATCAAACTTGGTGTCAACAAAGCCACAGCCTTATTTGAGAAAAGCATTGTCATCATCTAAGTCCCTAATCTTTATCTGTTTTCAGCTAGTAGCACTCCAGATAGCACCTCCTCCCCATTGTCTGCTCTGTGGTCCTGATTTAATGCTCTTTTATCTAAGTGGTCCTAATCCTGAGTTTGGTCTGAGAACTACAGTCATAAATTAATTCCCCACATATACTGTGAAAGGACCTGGGCCCTGATCCTTCTCTCTTACCAGCATTCTTTCTGCCCCCTAGTTTTGCTTTTCACCACTATTCCCTCACGGAATTCTATCATTGATGAGAGCTGTGGCGACAGAGTGCTCACCATGTCTCTTTTGCAGTTGATGTCAATAGTTTTCTTATTAACTCCCTCCTGAGTCCCTCTTAATACCATCAGCCAAATGTACCACTCACCATTTTCTCAACAAAGACCCCATGGCTTACTTTAGGAAATCCTCAGAGAAGAAAAAAATACAGAATGTGGAAAGAACAACGCTGCTTGGCTCTTCTTTTCAAACTATGAGTACATTTTCCCATGCAAACAATCCATAGTTCAGTTGCTATGCTGTGGGCTACATATAGACATTTATTGTCTAAGCTGAAAAATATCCCACCCTTTATTATATTGTTTTTTTAATCAGAAATGTATACTAAGGTCCAAAGAATTGTCTTTATCTATTTTATTTTGGAAATTCAGCTTGTCCTTAATCAAAATCTATTGTTTAGGGTAGTAGCTAGTTGCAGTGGTGCCATGATTAGAGCATAGGTTTCTATCCCTAGCTGTCAAAGTAAAATAAAGAGGGTGTATAGTATCCTTTGTAAGTCTTGTATTACCCCGAATGCATGTAAAAGCAAATTACAGTTGTTTTTTTTTTTTATATGCCCTTTGAAATTTTCAGGTCCACTTAATTTTGGGGGAAGAGAGGATACAATGTGATATTTCCATACATGTGTATAATGTTTAATTATCAAATCAGGGTAATTAGTATACCCATCACCTCAAACCTTTATCATTTCTTTGTGTTGGTAATATTTAAAATCTTTTCTTCTAGGTATTTGAAAAAAATAACAAATTATTCTTTATTATAGTCACTCTACAGTGCTATAGAACAATAGAACTTATTCCTCCTATCTAGCTGTATTTCTGTATCCATTAACCAATCTCTCTGTATCCCGCCCCCATGCCCTGCATCCCTTTCTACCATTCCCCTCCTCTAGTAGCCACTGTTCTACTCTCCACTTCCATAAGATCAACTTTTTAAGTTTCCATATATGAGTGAGAACATAGGGTGTTTATCTTTCTGTGCTTGACTGACTTAACATGTCTTCCAGGCTCATCCATGTTGTCACAGATGACAATATTTCATTTGTTCTTCCGGCTGAATAGTATTCCATTGTGTATATATATATACCATGTTTTCTTGATCCATTCATCTGTTGATGAAAACTTAGTTTGATTCCGTATCTTGGCAATTATTGTGAATACTGCTGCAATAAATATGAGAGTGCGGGTATCTCTTCCACATACTGACTTGCTTTCTTTTGGATATATACCCAGTAGTGGGATTGCTGGGTCATATGGGTAGTTCTATTTGTAGCTTTTTTAGGAACCGCTATACTGTTTTCCATAATGGTTGTACTAATTTACATCCCACCAACACTGTGTGAGTTTTCTTTTTCCCACATCCTCACCAGTATATTTTTTGTCTTTTTGATAATAGCCATTCTAACTAGGGTGAAATGATATCTCATTGTGGTTTTGATTTCCAAGCAAATCACAATTTAGATAACAGCATTCAGGTTTAGAGAATATTTTAACTATGACATGGATATGTATAAATAAAACATTCTATTTAAAACATATTGATGCTTCAGTCCTAAATCTGTCCCATGTAGATCAGTTATGAGGATGGAAAAAGAAGAACTCTCACAGAAAAATAGTAATAGTCCTAATCCTCACTCTTAGAGCAGGAAGAAGAAAACTGCCCTTGCTCTGTTTTATTCCTTTGCTCAATTCATTTTCATGTATTTATTTTTCAACCTTTCCCTACAGCTCTAGAATACTTTAAGACTGATTTGGAGTATTCTGTTGTTCTTGTTTAATTTGAGCTAACAACTGTATTCTGAATCTTTCTTTCCTCAGTCTATACCAAAACTCACCTTTCCTGGTGGTTTACTAATTGGTTGTAGTCCTGGTTTTATGAATGTTCCCAAGATCAAAGGTACTCACACAGCAATGAAAAGTGGAATTTTAGCAGCAGAATCTATTTTTAATCAACTAACTAGTGAAAATCTCCAATCAAAGACAATAGGTAAGAAATTCCTGTGTAAAGTATAAAAAAGAAAATTGCTGGGTTATGTGTATTTCAATTGACATTAAAAGATTTGTATTGCATCTGTCACTTTATAGAAAGTATTAAGAAGCATGCTATGCAAATAAAACTACATGACTTATTCTCAATAATTATAGTCAGTGATTTTTTACTATAATGTTCTGTTTTATTCACATCAAAAAAGTAGAAAATTACCAGTGGTAGCCAGGCACGGTGGCTCACGCCTGTAATCCCAGCACTTTGGTAGGCTGAGGCGGGTGGATCATCTGAAGTCAGGAGCTCGAGACTAGCCTGGCCCACATGGTGAAACCCCATCTCTACTAAAAATACAAAAAAATTAGCTGGGTGTGGTGGCGGGTGCCTGTAATCCCAGCTACTTGGGAGGCTGAGGCAAAAGAATCACTTGAACCTGGGTGGTGGAGGTTGCAGTGAGCTGAGATTGTGCCATTGCACTCCAGCCTGGGCAACAAGAGCAAAACTCCATCCCCCACACACAAGAAAGAAAAGAACCAGTGGTGTCCCACCTAGTTAGAAACTATTACAAATATGACAGTACTGCATTTATATTGCATACATGTAATACACATAATTAAGATACCTCCCAAATTCTTAAGTATCAATAGAACGAATACCTTTACAAAAGGCACAATTTAGCTACGTATTCTTTAGCAAGCTTTGTAAATATAAGCCTATGACTCTTCTGCTGTGGTGGAGAGAAACAGCCAGCACTTATACCTCCGTAAAGCTTTAATCTAAAAAGACCCTTTACCAACTCCAGCCACACTGGCTTCTTTACAGTTCCCGGAACATGCCAAGCACTCCCACCTCATGGTCTTTGCTCACGGCTGGCTCCTTTGTTCTCTTTCCCTGTTTAAATAGCACTCACAGTGGCCCTGCCTTGACCACACCAATTAACGCACAACCCGAGTTCCCCCTGCATGCATGGCCTTTTCTAGCACATTTTCCACCTTTTGGTACATTATATTATTTACTTATTTATCAACTTTTTGTCTTCTGCCACTTGGATGAAAACTCCGATACTAGAGGTGTTGCTTAGTGTGAATCCTACACACCTGGCATACGGTAGCGACGCCACAGATATTTGATAAATGAGTCTTAATTCTTAGAATCCCCAGTAAATGTTCCTCTAGTTAGAGGTATGTAACCAGGTTATGCCTTCAAATCTTTGTAGGAATGGAGGCCTAGCGTGGGAAGATGAAGTGGAAAACAGAAAGGGCAAAGGGCACTTCAGGGAGAATGGAATAGCCAAGATGGAGTGCAGTGGCTGGGTAGAAGTTTTTTTTTAATTTTCTTGTCAAGTATCATTCCTTGTTGGACCACCAGCCGTACTTGAACTGTATCATGTGCATATAGTACCACACATAGATAATACTGGAGCCAGTATGTCACCAAAGACTAGATTGAGGGTTAAAGCCTAAAGAAAAGGGGAGTGGAGTCAGAACAGGAAACAATGACTGGAAAAAGTAGTCATGTGGAGTCCACCAAAAGCCGTAAGGGAACCAATTTGTCCTCTTAAGTGCATGCACCGAGTTTTCTCTATGAAGTGGTGGGTTTGTTTTTGTTTTTAGAGACAGGGTCTCTCTCTGTTGCCCAAGCTGGAGTGCAGTGGTGCAATCCTTGGTCTCTGCAATCCCAAATTCCTTGGCTCAAGCAGTCCTCCCACTTTGGCCTCCCAAGTAGCTGGAAATTACAGGCTAGAGCCACTGTGCCCAGTTCTGTCCCTTCTTCTAAGGATACCAGTCATATTGGATTAGAGACCCACTGTACTGTAGTAGACCTCTTCTTAACTAATTATATCTACAGCCACTAATAAGGTCATAGTCTAAGATACTGGAGGTTAGGACTTCAAAACCTATTTTGGGGGGGACTTATTTCAACCCATAGCAGGTAGAAATAATTGAGTTGTAAATCATGAAATTTTTTCACTCTTACACGTAGCATGAACTTTTTATCTTAAAGCTTCTTTCTCGGTTTCACTAAAATGTGAAACTAATTTTCCATGCTACCAATATAAGAAATCAAATGCCTTACTGCCTATTAATAACATATCTATATCTAATGGTTGTCTTTTTGGAAGATGCCAACATTTATACATGAAAGAGCCTTCACTGTGGACCATGTTTTTAAAAATTACTTAAGATTCACTCATCAGCCAGGTGCGGTGGCTCATGCCTGTGATCCCAGCACTCTGGGAGGCTGAGGCGGGCCTATCACTTGAGCCCAGGAGTTCAAGACCAGCCTGGGCAACATGGCGAAACCCTCTTTCTACCAAAAATACAAAAATTAGTAGGGCGTGGTGGCGTGTGCCTCTGGTCCCACCTACTCAGGAGGCTGAGGTGGGAGGGTGGCTTGAATCTGGGAGGTGGAGGTTGTAGTGAGCCGTGATCACACCACTGTACTCCAACCTGGGTGACAGCAAGACCTTGTCTCGAAAAAAAAAAAAAAACTTCACTCATCAGATATCAAAGTAGCAAAATACTTTAGCGTATTTTATGCACACTTAACATTTATTGGGCACACTTAACATTTCATGTTTTTAATAAAAGGACTCCATGTAACTGAATATGAGGACAATTTGAAGAACTCATGGGTATGGAAAGAGCTATATTCTGTTAGAAATATAAGACCGTCCTGCCACGGAGTACTGGGTGTATATGGAGGGATGATTTACACTGGAATCTTTTACTGGATATTGAGAGGAATGGAGCCATGGACTCTGAAACATAAAGGTAATTCAAACAAGAGTATGAGTAACGTGATCATTAAAAATTCATGAATGGGATCCATTAATTAGAGAATGATCGCTTTAATGTTTTAAACTTGCTTGGAGAAATTATAAATTTAGTGTCTAAGAACAGTATATTATTATTTGAGGGCTAGTCATATTTCTTTGGTGTAATAATATTTTGAAGTTTTTATACAAATAGACTTAAGAAAAAGTACTTCAAAATCATATTTTGTTAAGCATTTCCCTCAAAATTGTTGAAGGTTCTGACTTTGAACGGCTCAAGCCAGCCAAGGATTGCACACCTATTGAGTATCCAAAACCCGATGGACAGATCAGTTTTGACCTCTTGTCATCTGTGGCTCTGAGTGGTACTAATCATGAACATGACCAGCCGGCACATTTAACCTTAAGGGATGACAGTATACCTATAAATAGAAATCTGTCGATATATGATGGACCCGAGCAGCGATTCTGTCCTGCAGGTAATAATTTCCATCTATTCCTAAATATTTGCTTTAAACATCTTAGGAATATGATTTTATTCTTTTAAAAAATGATTTCTGTATCTCCTTCCATTCCTTAGAAATTGTAAATGACTTCATCCAGCTTCCTTTAGGAAACATACTTTTAACTACTGGTTTTGTTAAGCCTAGTTCAGATAACATTTCTCAAAAAAAAAAAAAAAAAAAAGCCCTTTGTCTACGCTCAGACTAAGATGAAGATTCTTGAAAATGAAATACCTCTCTTTGCATGTTCATGTGACTATTTAAAGTCATTTCTGTCATGGCAGCTCATCTGTATGTATTTGGGTGCATGTACTAGAATAGCACATTATGGTTACATTCAGTCCAAGGAATGCTCTGAAACTTTAAATTCACCATGAATATTCTTTTAGTGCTGAGCTTTCAACTGAAATTACAGTAGTAGGAACCAGGTCTCAAATGATATGGTAGAACAAAATAGTATTCCGATACTTGAAAACTAGTACATTCACAAAAGAAGATACAGTGTGACTTGGTCTTTTGGCTTTTGTCATTACAGTGGGTTGAAAACTCCCTGGGGTTACTAAGGATTGGATCTAATTCAGTTTTTTAGCTGTACCGTTAGGATCCTCTTACCCCCAGTCACCCACGGTCTGAAAATAAGAAAATTCCAGAAACAAATAATTCTTAAGTCGTGCACATTAAGTTTTAAATTGTGTACCATTCTGGCTTGTCCCACCCTGGATGTGAATTATCCTTTTGTCCAGCATATTCACGCATAACATTCGTTATGTCACTTGGTAGCCATCTGAGTTATCAGATTTACTGTCACATTATCATGCTTGTGTCCAGTAACCCTTATTTTACTTAAAAATATCCCCACAATGCAAGAGTAGTGATGCTGACAATTCAGAGATGCCATAAAGTGCTTCCTTTAAGTGAAAGGAGCAAATTCTCTATAAAGAGAAAAAAATCCTATGCTGAGGTTGCTAAGGTCTACCATAAGACTGTATCTTCTGTGAAAGAGGAAAAAGAAATTTGTGCGTTTTGCTGTTGGACCTCAAACTGTAGAAGTTATGGCCAGAGTGTGGCAAGTGCTTCCTTAAGATGGAAAAAGCATCACATTTGTGGGTAAAATACATGAACAGAAATGTGTTCTGATTGACAGTGTAAGTTGAGTACTACCTGAGGTTTCAGGCATCTACTGAGGATCTTGGAACTTGTCCCCTGTGAATAAGAGAGGACGACTCTGAATAAGGGAGGACTTTGAGGTTGGGTGGAACTCAAACAAACACTGAGTGTCGAGTACCCTTGATAGTGAGACAACTCAGCTGAAAACTGCTGTACCTCCTTTTATTATGTACATGTAATTTATACTCATCAATAGCAATGCACCAAGGTCTTCATAATAAATATTCTCTATGGGTAAGCATTCAGAAAGCAACCTTTAAGGTTTCTGTGGCTACTCTTTCCTTAATTTTTACTTCTGAATTTAAAAAATTTTTAAAGTTAGGCAGTTCAATATCATTTATTTTTACTTTTCAGGAGTTTATGAATTTGTACCTGTGGAACAAGGTGATGGATTTCGGTTACAGATAAATGCTCAGAACTGTGTACATTGTAAAACATGTGATATTAAAGATCCAAGTCAGAATATTAACTGGGTGGTACCTGAAGGTGGAGGAGGACCTGCTTACAATGGAATGTAAACTGCAGCTAGCCAGTTTCTTTAAAGTATGGCAAGCTAACTTTAAAAGTTTAGAGATTAACAGATGTCAAAATGTCTTTCTGCATATTACTGAACAGTCACAAAATGATTATCAAATAAAAATTTTATACTATATCTAAGATTGTCCCATAAAAAATTAGGAGTATTGCTTTTAAATAACCTTTATAAGAATGCAGCATCTTCCTACCTCTTCAGTTCTTCAAAGATTCAGCACCAAGAGCAAAATTCACTACTGGACTTTATGTTTGACTTGCCAAAGTTAAGTAATCAAATATAAAAATGAATATATATTCTAGACCGAAGTTTTATTGAAACACAGCAATACCCATTGGTTATACATTGTCTATGGCTAATTTTGAGTTACAACTGCACAGTTGAGTGGGTGTGACATTACATGGTCCACAAAGCCTAAAAACTTTATGATCTGGCCCTTGCAGAAAAAGTATGCCCATCCCTGAACAAGTTTGTGTGTGTGTGTATTATGAAAACCTAGCATCATCCAACCATGGATACATCAAAGAATTGAAGGAAACAATATACAAACTTAAGCTCTCATCTCTTTATTCAATAAGATGTGTCTTTACAAGTTTAAAAAGACTGGACACCATTATTCTTTATGAATAATGCACATAACCATTTTAAAAAACATTTTACTTTGCCGGGCACGGTGGCTCACACCTGTAATCCCAGCACTTTGGGAGGCCAAGGCGGGGGTGGATCACAAGGTCAGGAGTTCAAGACCAGTGTGACGTGACCAATATGGTGAAACCCCGTCTCTACTAAAAATACAAAAATTAGCCGGGCATGGTGACACGTGCCTGTAATCCCAGCTACTTGGGAAGCTGAGGCAGGAGAATTGCTTGAACCCGGGAGGCAGAGGATGCAGTGAGCCGAGATTGTGCCACTGCACTCCAGCCTGGGTGACAGAGCAAGACTCTATCTCAAAGAAACAAACAAAACCACTTTACTTACTGTATTGTGACATGTTTATTAAGCATGAACCCCTATCAGTACTCCTAAACTGTAAACAGTAAGGAACTAAGATGTCAAAAGAAACACATTAGGGATCATATTAATAGACAAAAACCTTTACATTTTCTTATTGCATTTATACAATCAACACACAATAAGCAAAACTGAATCCTTTCTAAGCAAACATTTTTGCATATACTGCCTTCTCTTTATCTTTCTGTGCCTTTATCTTTTGTTTGACTTTCAGCAATTCTGCCTGGATAGCTGTAAAATAAATATGCAATGTGAGTTATTTCTCAAAATATCCAAAAAATTATGGTGACTAACAAACTATTTTAATGTTAACTACCCCTTGAAAAAACTTCTCCATAAAGTAACTAAGCCCTAGTAACAGAAAATCTGAGCAATCACACAAACACAGAAATGAAACGTAATTTTAGGACTGTCAACTGAGAGAACTCAAGTATATCAAGATTTGCCTTCTCCCTCTACATTAGAGAACAGTAATTGCTTCCCTTGTTTCATTTTAGTAATAAGAGACCAAAGACATTTTGTAATACCCAGATCTAGTGTCACTATTCGTAGTTGGTTTATTTGAAAAACAAGCTTATTTTTGTCATAGTTTCCTAAAACATATAACCAGTACTTCTATACTAAGGTTATGGCCACATTCAGCTTGAAGAATGGTCCCAAATATTAAATTTACCATGAATACTGTGTCTTACAATGCCGAGCTCTCGACTAGAATAACCAGAATAGGAACAGAGTCTCAAAGGATACCATAAGACAAACAGTATTTAGACATATAAAAAACTACAGAGATGATAACTTGAAGAATAAATAATGTGAAAAACTAGTATATTCTTGAGCGGGAGTAGAATGTAAGCTCTTTGAGGGCAGGGACTTTGACTGTCTTGTTCATTGCTATATGATAATGCCTGGCCCAACAGCAGGCATTCTGTAATATCTGTTGAACAAACATCTAAAATCTGGCAAAGTGAACAATGGTTCCTGAGGATAAATTTTTAAATAACAAAATTAACTTTCATTACAAAAGCTGCCAACTTACCTTTATCTTCTGGTGCTATCTCCTGAGCTTTCTTAAGATCAGCCTTTAATTGGAAAAAACATTTAAGTTAGATGTATGATTTATAAAGGTAGTTGTCTATTTTTAAAAATTAAACATTTGGAACAAAATTTACCAATGCTTGATCATATTCTTTTAATCCTTGCCATCCTTGAGCTCTGCGGTACAATGCTTTGGTATTTGATGGGTCTATTTCAAGAGCCTACAAAAAAGTATAAAGCTAATATTTATATTAAAGTATTAAGCTTATATGCCAGATTTCAATTCATTGCCTATCAACTCCAAACCCATCCTTCACTGGTCTGTGAAAATGGAGCTGAAACCTGCAAATAGCTCTCCTCTGCCAGTGGGCACTAAGTTTTGTCAGCAGAGGGCACTGAATGGACATGGAGGAGAAAGACATTTCTCTAGTTTCCAATATGCTCCCCACTGTGGTTTCAATCTCCCGAATGGGCCTGAACTAACACTTTTAAGAGAAAATCATTTTGAAGAAAAATTTGTATACACTTTTTACTTGAATTATAAGTTTTTTAAGAACATTAATAACTTAATAACTCTTAAGTTATAAACTCTTAAGGTTTTTTTCTTAAGACAAGGTCTCACTCTGTGGCCCAGGCTGGAGTGCAGTGGCCTGATCACAGCTCACTGCTGCCTCAGCCTCCCAGGCTCAAGTGCTTCTCCCACCTCAGCCTCCAAGTAGCTGGACTACAGGTATGTGCCACCACACCAGGCTAATTTTTTTTTCTAGAGACAGGGTTTCACCATGTTGCCCAGGCTGGTTTCAAACTCCTGGGATCAAGCAATCCACCCGCCATGGCCTCCCTACGTGCTGGAATTACAGGCATGAACCACCATACCCAACCTAGGTTTTTTCTTACAAAAGGTCTTTTAACCTAAGAGACTTTATGCATCAGGTCTCTCCCCTAGAACAAACATTTTAAAATTATCTTTTGTTTATGTAACATCTTTTAACGGCCAATACTCAGATTTTATTATCTGCCTCACGGGTCAAAGAGATCCAGGCTGGGCACAGAGGCTCTTAACTGTAATCCCAGCACTTTGGGAGGCCAAAGCGGGTGGACAGCTTGAGCCCAGGAATTAAGAGACCAGCCTGGGCAACGTGGCAAAAACCCATCTCTACAAAAAATTTAAAAATTAGCTGGGTATGGTGGCAAGCACCTGTAGTCCCAGCTACTTAGGAGGCTGAGGTGGGAGGATCACCCGAGCCCAGGAGGTTGAGGCTGCAGTGAGCTTTGATTGCATCACGGCACTCCAGCATGGGTGACAGAGCAAAAAAAAAAAAAAAAAAGAAAAAAAAAAAGAAACCCAGAGTGAAGATCCATCTTTTCTAAGTTTTTTCCTCTGTTGTATGCTCCCTTCTAAATATATTCCTATCCCTTATTCCATCTATCCTACCAAATTAGGATCTCCTTTTAGTTCTACTTGCTCTGAGCATAGCTAGTCTATGCTTAAATGTTTAAGAATGTCTATTCTTAAAATGTTTCATTTGGAGAACTTTTCAAACTATACAACAGGGAAGAGAGTAATAATTGCTCTATTTGAGGAAGGTAAAACTGCCACCTTTCTAGCTTTATCAGTTAGCATACCTGGATGGCCCTCCTAAAGATAAATGACCTGCTCCAATAGTACCCATTCTCCATACACAAGTCCTTATGCACCTAAATTTAAACTGACCCCCTCCTATCCTGAATCACTTATTAAGCTTCTTCAAGGTATGGATCTTTTAATTAAAATAACTCATCTCTGTTAGGTGCTTAAAATGTGCCAGGCACTACACTAAATGCCTTACATTATGTTATATAACTCTCTATAACTACGCCACAGTGGCTCACACCTGTAATCCCAGCACTTTGGGAGGCTGAGGCGGGTGGATCACCTGAGATCAGAAGTTTGAGACGAGCCTGGCCAACATGGTGAAACCCTGTTTCTACTAAAAATACAAAAATTATCTGGGCATGGTGGTGCACACCTGTAATCCCAACTACTCGGGAGGATGAGGCAGGAGAATCACTTGGACCCAGGAGGCAGAGGTTGCAGTAAGCCGAGATTGCGCCACTGCACTCCAACTCCAGCCTGGGTGACAGAGTAAGACTCCGTCTCAAAAAAAAAAAAAAAAAGAAGAAAAAAGCCATGCCTGACTGACTCCATAACCCACATTCTTAATCATTCCTGCCTTTGTCTTCCAATGCCTAACAAATAATAGGTGCTCTTAAGTGAATACATGAGCTGATATATGTGCTTTGAGAAAAAAAGGCAAGGATCTTCATAGGTGTTAAGTGACACAGAGTTATAAGCAAAATGAATGTAGAGAAAGAACTGAGGGTCCAAAATATTTAGAAACAAAATGTTTTCCTAAGCCTCATTAGGTCCTATGCAGTAAGATATATTAATGTATATAAAAATTGCTACTATTCAAACTAAGTCTTAATCCAACTTATTCAAAAGTTCAAGATCAAACAGACTTACCTCTAAACAACTGTCAACTGCTCCCTGCCAATTTGACATCTTCAGTTTACAAGCACCAATATTCAGTACACAGCTTAAAGCTATAGGTTGCAGCTTGGCTCTATCTGCTGTCTCAATAACAGCCTTTGAACTGTCCACGTATCTGCAGAATGCATTAATAAAAGCAGTATGAAAGGCCACATAAACAGGAATTACTCTTCTTCTGTATGTCCAGAAGTGTTATGTCATTTCTGATATAAAAAGCTCTAAAAATGCTATTAATAATCTTAATGATCATACTTTTTAAAATTTTTAAGAAGGCTTAAAAAAATTGTTTTTGTTCCCCAAAGTGTTCAAAGAGGCCAATTTAAGACCAATTCCCAAATCTAATTATGCACTAGTAACACTTTTCTATTTTTAAAACTCAGGTCCCCACTATGTACTTTCCAACATAATTATGTTTGGAACCAGGATTCTCCTAATAGGAGAAGGGAATTCAACAGGGGAAAGATGAAGGAGAACTCTATTGCGTTGATTTTGCATTGTCCCTGAAAAGGGCCCAGAAACTGAGCACACCTGGCCCCCAGAATTTGGTTTCTGAAGTTTCCTTTCTCTGAAAGAAATCAGAGGTCCTTGGAGAAACTGCCATATCAGATCTGAAAGCAAGGTAAGATGAGCTTAGAACATCTGGTGCAAAAAAGCAAGCAAGTGCTCGCAGACTAATAGGAACATGCCAAAGGAAAGGGGCCTTCCACTGAACAAATTTGGAACCCTTTGGGCATGAAAAAGAATGACAGTAATAGTGTACTAACAAACGCAACTGAAAACTACCCGTAAGATATCCTCTAGTGCATGCTACTTGGGAGGGTGAGGAGGGAGGATTGCTTGGGCCCAAAATTTCCAGACCAGCCTGGGCAATATAAAGGAGGCCTTGTTTCTATAAAAGGAAAAAAAAAGAAAAGAAAAATATCCACACGTCTATAGTGATAACTTAAAAAATATGCGGGAGGCTCTTGCAAACAGAAGAATGCTAGTTAATAACTGTATGTACGATGATAAAATTAGAAGATCAGTATAATAACAGATTCAGGCATGGATTTTCAGTGATGCTAAGATCCACTGTGTGAAAGGTTGTTGGGGACTAGATATTCACACAATTTCACGATACCACCTCAGACTAACATGCTTCTGGTTGACACAACTTTAACCACGTGTGTGAACTCAAACAGGCCAAAGCGAAATGTGTCTTAAGGATGTGATATCATAGGTAATACAAAACAACACCTACCTAAGTCTTCTTGCCAAAATTTCACCTCAAACTAATCTTAAGGAAACAAACACATACAGATGGAAGTCTATAAAAACAACTGACTTGGACTCCACAAAAATTCAAATGAATAAAAAACCAGGGGAGGTAGGAAACATAAGAGATACTACCACTAAATACAACACATAATCTTAGTTTGGACCCTGGATTTTTCTAAGAAATTGAAACAACTGGGGAAGTTGGAATGTGGAATTTTTTTTTTTTTTTTTTTTTTTTGAGACAGAATCTCACTCTTGTCGCCCAGGCTGGAGTACAGTGGCATAATTTCAGCTTGCTGCAACCTCCACCTCCTGGGTTCAAGTAATTCTTGTGCCTCAGCCTCCCGAGTAGCTGGGATTACAGGAGTGCGCCAGCATGCCCAGCTAATTTTTGTATTTTTAGTAGAAATGGGGTTTCACCATATTGGCCAGGCTGGTCTCCAACTCCTGACCTCAGGTGATCCGCCCACCTTGGCCTCCCAAAGTGCTGGAATTATAGGCGTGAGCCACTATGCCCAGCCTAAATATGGATTCTCTATCAATATTACTTTGGGGTGATTTAATGGTATTGAACTTATATAGAATGTCTTTGTTTCTTAGGAAGTACAGGCTGAAATACTTAGGGTAAAGTATCACAGTATCAACAACTTCCTATCAAAATAGTTCTGTAAAAACAAACAGCAAAAGTTAAAAATTGGTGAATGTAAATAAAACATATGAGTAATTATGTACTACTCGTTCAACTTCTGTCTTTTGAAATTTCTCAAAATAAGCTGAGGGGGAAAAAAAGGAAATGCAACTATTTCAGCGCACCTGGTTATTCCACAAGTAATTTGCAAAAATACAATAAGCAATTCTTAATTTTAATTTATAATTCAATTTATAATTTCTTAAAAATAATTTGTTAGAAACAATATTACCTTAAAACTTTTGCATATTTTTTAATGGCCATCTCCCAGTTCTGGGATTTGAAAAAAGTATTTCCGATGTTTTTTAAGTCTTCTGTTATTAATAAAATTTTATCTACCTGTATAAAAAAAATACAAATATGTTGGATTTTAGTAAGTAATGTGGTTTAATGCTAGATTCTATCATATGAGAGACTGAAACAAAAGCTCAAACTTTTAGTACTAGATCTTTTCACTTACTAAATTAATTAAAGTTTGACTAATCTGAAAGTACTCACATCTTTTAAATCTATATCTGCATCCTCAGGGAAATCTGGATGATTGTCGCCAGAGCCATCTTTTGGGAATATTCCCCAATCATCTCCTTCCTTCAATTCTCCACATTCTGCAATAACGCACAACTGTAAAAAATAACCCTAAATTGTAGAAGTGCATTATCATAATAATAAGAGAGAAAAGCTATACAGCTGAAGTCATGTGCAACACTGTCCAATTCACAGATTTATGTGAGGAGGCTCATTTATGTACTATAATGCTGTTTTTATACATTCCAACTAATACGACAATGTTAGTATTTACATAAGCATTTTCTTGCTATTCAGGAGCTCAATAAACACAGAATAAGTTGGCAATTTTATCACTGTCTATGTAAGTGGCATTAGATGGGGCATGAGCTTCCGGTTTACTACTATTTTTGTCATACACTGAGTGACAGCCTACCTCCTACAAGTAACTGAGCTTCCAACTCCCACTCACAACCCTGTCACTTAGGCTGGGTAGTATTATGGTCGTTTAGGGTTTTTGTTTGTTTGTTTGTTTGTTTTAATAGAGACAGCGTCTCACTATGTTGCCAAAGCTGGTTTCCAACTCCTGGTCTCAAGTGATCCTCCCACCTCAGCCTCCCAAAGTGCTGGGATTACAAGCATGAGCTATCATGCCCAGCCAATATTAAGGTCATTTTGATTCACAGACATAAAGTACACAAGGGTCTTCAGAAATAATCTAGTCTAAACCCATAAGTAATTTAGACAGGAGAAAACATGTGTGGAAAAGTTAAGTAACAAGGTCAAGGCCAAGCCTCTATTTAATGCTACAATCCAGACAAGATTTTAGGTTTACTATCCTCATTCTACTATGTACTGCTATACATACCAACTCAACAGTTTTGCAGGTATAGGAAGACTTAACGTAAACTAGCAAAGATCACCAAATGAAAGTTGAAATAATAAAAATCTCCTTTAAAACTAACCTAATTGTCTTTCCCATTGTAGAAAAGTTAAAAAAAAAAAAAAAAAGTGGCAGATCCAGGCTCCTATACCCAAAATTACTATAAAATTTTTCCAGCTAATAATCACCTGATCCTTTTACTTACATTTCTTTAAGATAGCAACTAAAAGGCTGGGCGCAGTGGCTCATGCCTGTAATCCCAGCACTTTGGGAGGCCAAGGTGGGCGGATCACAAGGTCAGGAGTTTGAGACCAGCCTGGCCAACATGGTGAAACCCTGTCTCTACTAAAAATACAAAAAACATTAGCCAGGTGTGGTAGTGCATACCTGTAATCCCTGCTACTCGGGAGGCTGAGGCAGGAGAATAGCTTGAACCTGGGAGGCAGAGGCTGCAGTGAGCCAAGACTGCACCACTGCACTCCAGCCTGGAACACAGCGCGACTCCATCTCAAAAAAAAAAAAAAAAAAAGCAACTAAGATAATAAGTGTATTTCACTGTAACTTTTTACTTACTTTAGCAGGTTTTTCACCTTTCACTTCCACATTTTCCAATATCCTTGCCACTCCTATTCCTTTAATTACTTGGCCAAACACCACATGTTTCCCATCCAAATGAGGAGTTGGAACTGTTGTGATAAAAAACTGAGAACCATTTGTATTGCGGCCTGCATTTGCCATGCTCAGTAAACCCTCCCGATCATGCTGTAGAAATAAAAATGAAAAGAAAACCAAGGTTAGATGTGTTCTTTCTGAAATGTGTGTTAGTCTGAACTGTTCTTTTACTGAACATAAAACTGGGGTGCACTATACTACCATTTAGATCAAACTACTTTTTTTTACTTTTCACTTATAAAATTTTTTAATTACTTCTTTTTTTTTTTATAAACTGCAACCTTTAATTCACAAAACATGAGGCACTTAATCACTTTTTAAACTTTAAAAAACCTTATCAAAGTGAATAGGTAACAGAAACAATAGTCGGGGGGAGGGTTATTTCTAAATTGGCCATGAGAAGATACTTACACTTCACCTTTAAAATGAAGATGCAGCATTATGAAACTCTTGTCATATATTTTGCCCTTTTTATGATGAATGCTCTTTTTTTCTGGGAAGACCTGAACGGTCTTCCAAATTCATAAATATTCCTACAGTATGAGTCTTCCTTTACAAAACATCAATAAACTGGGAACAATAATGGGATACTGAATTTACCCAAGACATTCAGTTTGGTACTTTCCTAATCTCAAAAGAATCCAAATCATGCAGGATTTGGATTAGGTTTTCATCCCAGATGAATCACCTCTTCGGAGAGGCTCAAAAGAAACTGCTGCGTACATCTTGAAATCAAAATTCTACCTTGGCATAATCCTGTCATAGGATCTATGAAACCCAATTTCTTAACCTTTTCACTTTATCTCCTAGGCTTTCTAAATGTATTCCTTGTTGGTGCATGCACCGTAACTCTCATGTTATATAATGTTTCACGACACCCCCCACCCTGCCAAAATGCCTTTTGCTCCCCTCAATCTAAATCAAATTCCGATTTTAAGGCCACCAAGTTTATAGAAAGCAAGAACCATGTGTCTTGTCTATAGGCCCCTTTTCTCTGTATCAACGTGATCATCACATCACCTTTAGTTTTCATCCTTCTGGTAGCTTCCTTTGGTACAACAGTAACTAGAACTTTATTTCCTCAACATCTCTTGCTTTTGTCTTTCCTCACTGATGTCCCTGTTTAAATTCTGCATCAATACTATAGTTCCTGCCTAACCAAATTTCAGACATGTTGCTGCCTTGCAAGACCCAGTCTGCACAGCCCAAGTAGCCATTCCTCCTCAATGACTTCCATAATAATTCAGACTGCATAAATCACATCTTTCTCCTGCAGTATACAGACAGTATGTATTAGCAATGTTACACAAGCAAGGATATTCAATCAATTTAGCATTTATTTATATACTATTATTCTCCAGTAGTCCCATGTATCTTAATCTTGTCTTTGAGGTAGGATTATAAATTTCTTGTCATCAAGGACTTTCATTTTTATAAATCCTTTGGTGCCAGTGACAGTGGCTCAATAAACACTGGCTGGAAGACTGAGGACATTTTTTCAAATTATCCTAATAACCTTGCTTATATTCCTTATTTCCAAAAATATCACTTTACTTTTGTACTTACATGTCCATCTTATAACTTGAATGATGCAATATACCCCAATTACATCTTGGGACAACGAAGACAAGAAGGCACAGGCACCACTAAAGTCCTTTAGGAGCTTGGACATTTAACTGTATCTGCTAGTGTGCAAATCCCCTGACATCCTGGATATTAGTGATGGTTTTGTTGCTCTTCAAATTCAAGGATAAGGATGCACAAGTTATCATCCTTCCAACAATGAAAACATTTTTCCTGGAAACAATTCTGCCAGATGCTGGTCGCATTTAAAAACTCATTGGCTTAACTGAAGCATATAAAAACTGGATCACAATGAAATAATGCTAAATAAATCATTACTGAATGAAAACTTTTCCATATTAAAGAACCATTATTTACAAAAGTGATTCCTATTACAAGAAATGGAGTATCTAAGCATACTTGAAACATTTTTTGGTGTCTTAATCCAACAAGTATTCCAGATATATAATAATCTTTTTATCAGCAATAACATGCATTTTCTCTACTTTACCTTGTAATGGAAATTTTCATCTTCAAATTTTTCACCATAAATACTTTCTCCACCTGTCCCATTCTGATTTGAGAAGTCTCCACCCTGAATCATAAATTTCTTAATAACTACAAAAAAGGAAAATGGCTCTTAGTAACTGAGACATGGATGCCTTTAGCAATGCTTACTAACGGATATGTACGTAAGAACTTTGTAGTGCATAACTCTAGTCATGTCACTCTCCTGTTTGTCCCTCCCCACCCGTCTCCCGCAACTCCAAACGCTTCAGGCTTTTCAACATCTGAATCCAACCAACTTTCACTGCCTGATCCCTGCTAACATTCAGAAAATCGGTTCAAATGATACGCCCCCTATAAAACTGTCACTGAAATCCCAAAGCTGTATGTCCTAATTTTTCTCCCATAGTATCTTGACTCTACCTACATAACATATGGCATTATGATCTGCCCCTTCCAGCAAACAATGATCTCCTTAAGTACACCAACTGTATTGTTTTACATCCTTGTAACTATGTGCATGTACACATATTAGTTACTCAATAATGTCTGCTGAATAAAGACCAATGATTCCCAGTAGATTTGTTCTACCCTAACGGAAAATTTTCAGCAAATATATCGCTTTGTGTCAAAGGTTACCAAGATTGCTTTCATGTTCAGAGAACCCTAGAGCTCACACAAATCAGTATGTGGTTGGATCACAGTGGTAAGGATACACAGCGAGATGGCAAGGGGAAAGACACAGGCAGAGTCTGGAAAAATCCATGTGCAGGCTTCCTTATGCTTTCTCCGTCCCATGAAATGCCATAGAACACACACTTACCCCAGCAACAAAAATGCAGCAACATGTACACAGTATTTCTGCCCAGGAGAGCCAATTAGAGACTCAGCACCCAAGGTATTTATTGGGCACACTCTACCTAGCATGTACCAAAATTCCAGACTCCCCAAAAGAAAGCACACATTCATGTTTGTACAAATAGACTAGGCATAGTAAATCATTACTATTTAGGAAATGGTACAAGTGTCAAGTTCCCAGACTCAAGTGCTACTCTTGCAGGCAGACCTTTCTAAAGATAGCAGTCTCACACTTGCTATGTTAAATATTTTCTGCATATAGTTTATTAGCATATTTCAAGTTTTTATTAAACATGAAAGTAAACAGTTTAACTACTTTTTAAAAAGTTAATTTTTTCTTAATAAATCGTTTAAAAAAATGTTGCTCATGTGATTATTGCTTATTTGCCTATTTATTAAACAAATACTCACTGAGTTCCTACTCAATAACTATATTAGATGCCAAAAACAAAATGGTGAAAACATACAGTTCTTGAACTCATAGAGCCTGCAGTCTATTGGGAGAACCATTATCACTAAACAAAAGTATGATTCATTACAAAGTGTGATAAGCAGTATGAAATGGCATATTTTGACCACATTATCACTCATGTGCCCAAAACACTGGATCTTCAAATCTGCTGCCTTCCCAAGCACTCATGCCCAAAAATTACGCATAACTTTTTTGTCACCAGGCAATGAAGCTACCTAAGGTCGGTTGACTATGGCCTTCCTTTCTCAATCAAATAATCTTAGAGTGAAGGAGAATGAGAGGATGGGTAAAGCTAGGGGAGTCCATTTCTCTATAGATAAACCTTAGTACCATAAGTAATTCCACCTCGCACAGCCTAACCTTTATGAAACTGAGTTACTGCCTCAGACGTGGAAGCTAATAGTACTTTTTAAGCTTCACTTCCTACTTAAGTGTTTTCTTCCCCAACTCCTAAAGAACAGGACTTGTCTATATGAAGAATAACAAGATTCAGAAAATTTACACATACTTCGATGAAAAGGGCATCCTCTGAAATGGAGAGGTTTCCCAGTCGTGTGTCCAATGCCTTTTTCTCCTGTACACAGTGCACGAAAATTTTCCGCAGTTTTGGGTACGATATCTGCAAACAATTCTAAGACAATTCGACCAACTAAAAGAAAAGAAAATCTTGTCAGTATGCAAAACAATCAAATAGACAAATGATAAAAAGAAGGTTGGTATAATTATGGTAGCAGATCAATCATGAATTACCAAGTTCCCTTTTATTGTAATTTTTCTTTTTTTTTGCAATTTCAAGAACACAACACATTGCTACTAACTATAGTCACTATGTTATACAACAGATTTCTTGAATTTATTCCCTCTTTCTAACTGAAATTAGGTCTCTTGTGAACAACATCTACCCAACCCCTGAAATCCACCATTCCATTCTCTACTTCAAGGTCAACTTTTTAGAAACCACATATAAGTGAGATCATGCCTTGTCTTCCTGTGCCCAGCTTATTTCATGTAACATAATGTCCTCCATATTAATTCATGTTGTCAAAAGTGCCAAGATTTCATTATTTTTTATGGGTGAATGGTACTCCATTGTGCACATATACCACATTTAAAAAAAAAATCCATCTGTAGATGGAAACCTAGTTTGATTCCATTATCTTGGCTATCACGAATAATGCTGCAATGAACATGGGAGTGCAAATACCTCTTTGACATACAAACTTCATTTCCTTTGAATATACTCACGAGAATTAGTGAATCTTATTTTATTCTAATATTCAAATTTAGTCTACCTACTGTCATGTATGTATATAAACAGATTTGAAACATACCAAGAATCATAATCAATTATAGTACCCAAAAGATTAGCACCATGTAAGAGATATCATTAAATACAAATAGTTTTAAATCCTGAGTAATTTCTTCAAGAGGTACTGAGAATTTTCAATCATCAAGCAACCAACAGGAGAAAATTAAACAGTCTTTCGGTGGGCGGACTGGCCACGTGTTGTGTATACCTGGCGTGCTCTGAGCCAACTGCCTCGTGCAGCCTCTGAAGCAAAAGCTGTAAAAGTTCCTCCTCTAGACAGCACCTAAGACAGGTGAGAATAAACCTAGCCCTAGCTAGTTGCAACAAACTGAATGTACGTGTAAACGTGTGTGTGTCCTGTACATGCATTCAAACACACTGCCTGGCCAGCAATTCCATCATGTTCCAGAACAAGGCCAATCCAGTTACAAAGCAACACGCTCCCTAATTCACCAGGCCTTAGGAACTTCTGAGCGGCTATGTAACCTAGGCAACACCATCCCTACGTTGAGCGCATTTTCTCAGTGGCAAAGTAAGAGAAAATGTTTGCTCATCTGAACGGACCTCTAAGTTAAGAATCAGTAATAAGGCAAAAGCAATGAGCAAACAAGTCCCTTTAACGTATAAATAACACAGCACGTGCTGATATATTATCTCATGTGGCAAATACAGTTTCCTGGGGCCCAGCAGACGCATATCCCAGGATATGCTTTCTGAACTGTCCCACTGCAAACATAAAATAATCTTATTTCATGCTAACTTGGTGGGGCAAAGGTGGCGTGGAAGTGCAACCAAATCAGGAGGCAAACCTAAAGGACGCCACAATTCCCGAACTAGAAATTTCCAGAAACTTCCGCACGACCGATGGCATTGATACAAGGGCGCTGGATCGATCTAGCCCTAGATGCCCGGGCTTGCTCCGGCGGACCAGCCTAGGCAGCCATCCCCTCCGCGACACTGAGCAGCCACCGGCCGGAGCCGCATTCCGCCCTTGGAATCCCCCAAATCCCCGGGAACCCCAGCCTCCTCGGGGCTTTTCTGCCAGCGTCAGACTCCGCTCACCTCGCTCCCCTCCGATGTCCACGTCAAAGAAGACTCGAGGGTTACTGGGGTTGGAGGGCTTGGCTTGGGGGGACGGGTGCGACATCTCGACTTGCAGATGCGTTTAGGACGGAAGATCAGAATACCTCGTGGCCGCCCCTGCCGCTCAAACTCCAGAGCGCCTGTCTCCGCCGTAGACTGGCAGCGACGCTGACCGGCCACTTCCGGCGCGAGAACCGGAAACCATGGCCTGACTTCCGGCACCGCCCCGCTTCCCCGCGCGGTGTTTCAAAGCGACTGAGCGACTCCGTGCAGCGAGCCGGGTGCCCTCCGCCACCTGTTCCTGGCTTCTCATTTAGTGAAGTTACGATCCCAGTTCTCATATTCTCGCTTGTGTTTCATTGTCTTTCCTAACCTCGTGGCGTAGAAAGCTTTGGAGTCAACCCCATGCCAGCGTCAGCTCTGCCACCAACTTGGGTGTGACTTCTCAGAAACTCAGTTTGCTCGTCTGGAAAAAGAGAATAAAAACGCTGACCTCGGAAGGTCGTTTTGAGGATTAAAGACATGAATCAGTACAATGCCTGGCATAAACTGGTGGTACCCAACCAATAGGAGCCTTATTATTGCCATGTCGTTACAATTTGATCTTCACATTACAATGTAAGTGGTAAGGGTTAGACTAAACGCTCCAAACAGCTAAAGCTGAGAGTCCAGAAGAGAGCACAGTTTTGATTCCTGATAAAACTGTATTTGGCCGGTCGCGGTGGCTCACGCCTGTAATCCCAGCACTTTGGGAGGCCGAGGCGGGCGGATCATTTGAGGTCAGGAGTTCGAGACCAGCCTGCCAACATGATGAAACCCGTCTCTACTAAAAATAAAAAAAATCAGCCGGGCGTGGTGGTGCTTGCCTGTAGTCCCAGCTACTCGGGAGGCTGAGGCAGGAGAACCGCTTGAACCGGGGAGGCGGAGGTTGCAGTGAACCGAGATCGCACCACTATACTCCAGACTGAGTGACAAAGCGAAACTGTTCCCCCCAAACAAAAACAAAAAAATAACTGTATTACTATAGTCCACTTTTCCCTTATGGGGATCTGTGTAAAACATTTACTTTTTACACACACACACACACGTATATGAGGAGACTATAGTCGTGCCTCTTAATAAAGCCTAATTTTGGAGAAGAGTGGCAATTCCCTGTGTAGATGCTTTGCCCTGTAGTTCTGTTGGAGCTCAGCAATTTGGATTCAGCCTGAGGCTTACTTTATCAATAAGGCATGAGATATCCTTAGATGCTTAACATTTTTTTTTTTTTCTTACGAGAAAGTAAAAAGTATTGGAATCCAGCACTCAATGTCTCAAAAGCCAGGAGCCTTGTGTCAACAGCAGCAGCCAGGGTGGCTTTTTGGAAGGAAAGACCAGTGCTAATTTTCCCCTATCAGAGCTGCCACCATCCCTCTAGATGAAGGCTCCTGCCCTACTTGCTACCCGGTCTTAGAATATGTAAAAGTTAGAAGGGTTATGGTTAAAGAACAACTGGTTCCTATTCTCAATTTGAATTTGCCTATGATGTTATACACTGGACTAAGCACGAAAAGTTGATGTTAAAAAAGAAAAAAAAAAAGCAAAAGCTTCAAGTTCTGACTACAACATATACTAGGAATGTTACCAAAGAAAAGTCATTTAATTTCTCTGAACCTTTCTCATTTCCTTTTCGGTAAAGTGCCAAAGAACAGGGTATAAGAATGGAAGAAGATAATGTGTAAGCATTTGCCTTGTAATCTCTAAAGCATTCTTATATGCTCTTTTTTAAATTACTGAAAATTAGATGCTATGGTGCCTGAAGTTGTTTTAAAATAACCTAGAGTCAGGTAAGTGGGTTGGGTTGTGGATGAAACATAAGGGCCAGGGCAGATGATTGGTGCATGGGAGTTTATTATACTACTCTTTATTTTGCACATTTAAATTTTTTCATAATATTTTAAAAAGTAAAAGAGAAATTACATGTATTACTAGCTACTCGTAATAAAACCAATTTGTTGGCCGGGTGTGATGACTCACGCCTGTAATCCCAGCACTTTGGGAGGCCAAGGTGGGTAAAAGGCTTGAGCCCAGGAGTTCAAGACCAGCCCAGACAACATGGTGAAACCTCATCTCTACAAAAAATATTTTCTAAACAATAAATAAAGAAATAATAAAACCAATTTATAGAGTCATTTTTAATTAAAATACCAACATACCTTTTGTGAAAAAATAAATAATAGGTGTTGGTGAAATTTTAGGACAAATCAGTAAGGGTATTATATTGATTGAATTTTCTGTGTAATCACAAATTTGCCTCATTAACAAAATGCATACATACGTAGGCATGTCCACATAGATACTCAGCAAAAGTTGATTCAATTATATGACAAATATTTAGCTCTTACTATTACTGTATGCCAGCTTCCATTCTGAGTGCTGATGATACAATGGTGATAAAACATATTCCTTATCCTTTTTTTTTTTTTTTTTTGAAACAGGGTCTTGTGCTATCGCCCAGGCTGGAGTGCAGTGGTGCAATCACAGCTCACTGCAGCCTCAACCTCCTGGACCCAAGTGATCTTCCCACTTCAGCCTCTTGAGTAGCTGGAACTACAGGCACATGCCACCATGCCCGGGTAAATTTTTTTTTAATTTTTAAGTGTAGTTCAAAATGATTTCCTGTCAGATTTCCTTGCTGATCCTTTCAAATTCCAGCACATTAAAATTAATACAAAATGTTAATTTCTTATGTTCTCCAATTCCTGGTGTTTATTCATGGTATTTATTCATGGTGGTTCCCTGAAGACTCAGGATGGCTCAGAACAAAACTTCTGTGTCCCTTGATAAACGAGAGCATCAAAATCATTCATTAATCCAGTCTCATGTCTGGGCTGCAAACTGGTAACTTATACTTTGTCTCATATACATCACAATAAGTTCACATTAACATTTTTATTCTGATCTACTAGCTTAAATTTAACATTTTAGTAGAGATGGGGTTTCGCCATGTTGCCCAGGCTGGTCTTGAATTCCTGGGTTCAAGCAATCTGCCCACCTTGGCCTCCAGGAGTGTTGCAGGTGTGAGCCACCACACCTGGCCCCTTATCCTTAGCTACACAAATTTTACAGTCTTATGGGGGAGAAAGACTATTGAATAAACCTCTACAATGCAATATAATTAGTGTTTTAATAGGAAAAAGACAATCACATTCAGCACGCAGCAGGGGCACTGAACACGTAGCCTTTTCTAAGGTCAGAAATATGAGTAAGATCAGTCACAGGAGCATATGTGGCAAGGAAGACAGGTAAGGAGGAAACAGGTAAAGAGCATCTTCAAAGGAGGGAAACTACATATACTTATAAAGTGAAAATGGGCAACAAGAATGTTATTTCTCCATGAGAAGCCAGTTTTTCAGATAGTACTGCTACTTCAGGTGGGTCTGGACCGCTCGTGTATTAGTCCATTTTCACACTGCTATAAAGGAATACCCAAGACTGGGTAATTTATAAAGGAAAGAGGTTTAATTGACTCACAGTTCCACATGGCTCAGGAGGCTTCAGGAAACTTACAATCGTGGCAGAAGGTGAAGGGGAAGCACACTTGGACCTTCTCACGTGGTGGCACAAGATAGAAGAGTGAGGAGCGAAAGGGGAATAGCCCCTTATAAAACCATCAGATCTCATGAGAACTCACTCACTATCACAAGAATAGCATGGGGGAAACCACCTCCATGATCCGATCTCCCTAGACACATGGAGTCTCTCCCTAGACACATGGGGATTATGGGGATTACAATTCAAGATGAGATTTGGGTTGGGACACAAAGCCTAACCATATCAACTGGTTTCAACGTTGAAATCAGAAGTCATACTTTGGTTTGTATTTTTGTCCAGTTCCTTCAGATTGAGTTTTCAGAATGAGTAACAGTTTTATAACTTAGCCCATTTTATCCCTGAAATAGAAAGGAAAAGGAACATTAAGAGGAACAAACTCAAAGATACCCCTAATTTATCTTTCCATAGCATTTATAACTTTATAATATACTGTTTACTTATGTATTTCACCTACTCATTAAAAATCAGCTCCTTGGAAATGATAGATAGTAAGAGGAGTTTAAAAAAACAAAATTTAGTTCCACAAGGACAAGAACCTTTGTTTTTTTCATTACTGTATCCCCAGCACTTCTAACAGTGCCTGACACATAGTAGGTGCTCAGTAAATATTTTTGAATGAATGAATTATACGAAATACTAATAGCTTTGAGAATTTTATAACATAATGTTAACAAGAAATTTTATTTCCATGCCTTTAAGTGTAACTCAAAATGATTCTCTGTATCAGGTTTCCATGCTGGTCCTTCCAAATACCAGCACATTAAAATAAATATAAAATGTTAATTTCTTATGTTCTCCAATTCCTGGTGTTTATTCATGGTATTTATTCATGGTGGTTCCCTGAAGACCCAGGTAAGCATACCTTCTCTGCCATCAGAATTCTGGGGTTCACATTCAGTCTGTAACAGATCATAGTTTGTGCCTTTGGATGAGTTACTTAGCCTCTTTGTACCTCACTTTCCTCACCTATGAATCAGAATAATAATATGTATCTCCTAAGGTTATTATGAAGATTAAATGAAAAAGATTAAATAAAAGTGTTTTAGTATCTGACACATAGTAAGTACTCAATAAGTGTAAGCAATTACTAACCGTAAGTAGCTAATACTTCATTATAATAGTTACATCAACATATTTCAAAATGGATGTTAAAACTGCAAAGTTTTGAGGATTACTTTGCATTCTTACAAGGAAAAAAAAGTGACTCTTTCTGCTCTACAGGTTTCTGGGTGTAAAAGATTAATTCAGATGTTACTTTCACTATGTCTAGGTTTTTCACAGTAAAGCAACAGCTTTATATAAACTGTCATATTCCTAGAACCAAACCAAATAAAAGAATTGTATCTTTCAAAACCACTCAGAACTGGATCTCCAGTGAAAAGATAAACCTTTTCCTAGAAAACACTTGTCCTACTGTCAGTCTGCTTACATGGAACAGGACTTCTGAGTTCTGACATCTTGTCTGTGCTTAGCAAGGAAAAGAGCAGAAGAGACAAAAGCATGCCCTGTTTCTTAGGGTTGAGAACACAGTTTCATCCAGATGGAGTGGGGAGTTTTCCTGATAGCCTTTTTGTTATAATTTCTGTCTGTTGCTCATAAATGTGGTAGAATAATATTAATAGATTGCCTTCCTCCCCAATATTCTCTTCTCTCAATCTCATTACCCATCACCCCAAACAAGCAGCTAGGCATTCTGTGCTCTTTGCTTTTAAAGAAAGAAGTGACAGCAAAGAAAGCAGAGGGAACAAAGGGAGTCTCTTTCTGACTTTGGTGTTGCAAAAAGCTTGGCTTTACAGAAACAGATAAGACTCTTGGCTATAGCAAAAGATTTGGACAAAACATCTTTTGTAAGATCATGGCTTTCCATTCTCAGAAAAAAAAAAATCAAAGAAAAAACCCACTTTCTGCATTGGGAGATGACAAGATTGTGGGTGGTGCACAGGGGAAAGTGAGAGAGGAGGCAATGGCAAGGCAGATTTCCACAGTCCCAGAGACAGGGAGTCTTACCATGGCCCCCATCACATACCTGGGAAGCCACCAAACCTCCATAGATGGGTTTGTGAAATCCAGGATGAGAGGGACGTATTCCCTGATTCCTGAACTGTCCCAGGAAGGCAACAGGCCCCAGAAAGAGAACAAGATTCATGGTGTGAGTAGGTAGATGGGAACTAGACAGGGTCCCAGAGATTTTGTATGCCCTAACTTGAAGTGGAAACAAAAAAATATCCCTGTACACCCATGTTTGACATGGAAAAGAAAGGCAGCCTCCACATTTAAAGGGAGCTTGCAGAAGGGAATTCTGAACTCATTAGAGGTTTGTAGAACTGATAACTGAGTTAGGATCATGAATTTCTCACTGGATGCCTGTGTAGACAGATCACATTGAGAACCAGAGGCTCCAAACCCCCAAATTTGCTGTTATATTAGGCCTTTTTGAATTTAGATCCAACCCCAAGGGAGAAAAAGGAGGAATACCAGAAATAGAAACGGATTATGATATTACCAGCCCTTTGAAACAGGCAATTCAAAATTGAATTTCAGAGGAGTTATAGAAAAATAAAGTTGTATTTCATACAAATCTAACTTTATTCCTTTACGTAGGCATAGGTTGTAGATAACTGAGGTCCTTACTAGGATCCTGGACAAATTCGAAGTAACATCCAACCTCTTTGTCAAAGATAAGAAATTAGGAAGGATAGCAGAGTTAGAAGAGGAAATTTCAGGATCCTGTGTGTGGAATCAGACTCTGAAACCAAAGATAGAACTCCAAAGAACAGTTTAGCATGTAAGTCCTTCAAGAGGAGACGAAATGATTCTGCTCCTTCCTAGAGGAGGCACTGGTGTTGATGAGACAGTAACATGTGGGAGAGTTTCCTAACCAAGAATTCCTGCTGTGAACCATATAGAGAAAGTGATGCTTCCACTACAAGAGTCATAATTACAGATCAGAATGAGATAGCAACTCTCAGGTTTTGCCTGCTAAATTTATGAGTATCTAAGGATAACTGTAGGTTTTCCGAGCCAGAACATTGATTAAATGAAAGACAGCAAATGCCACCAGGGGACAGCAGAGTCTCCACCACTGGCAAAAATCATTGCACAGACAGAAGTGGTGCAGTGGACTTTGTGCCTGAGGACTCCCAACGGGACAAGCTTCTTTATCTAGGGGCTGGAAGTGACATGGCAAAAAAGGATATTGATTATTAGTTCACAATAGCACCAGGTAGACAGGGCTTATGTGCAATAAGGAGTAATAGTAAAATCTTTCTGAAGAGCAGTAAGATTATTTTCTTCTCTGCAGAGTAATAGGATTAATGTTTACTGTTTTCAGTTTAAAAAGTGTATTTACCCATATTTGATAGAACAAAACCAATGATAGACTTGTTCAAATCCTCAGTATTTCTTTTCGCTGAAGAAAAAAGTTACATGAACCTAAAAGAACTTTTAAAACAATGACTTTGTGACTATCATAAACAAAAATAGTAATAATTAGCACCTATTGATCATTACTATGTGCCACACTTCTGCTAGGTACTTTACATACTTTATCTTAGTTAGTCCTTAAAATAACTTTGGAATGTAGGTAACTTTATTATCCCATTTTATCTCTCTAATCCTTAGAAGGCAAATAAGGGTTAGAGAGGTAAAAAAATGTTGCCCAATATGATTCTAAAACCACTTCTACCATACACTAGAAAAATATAATCTAACAATCTTGATAGATTTAAATATTTGTTTTAAAATACCATGATATATAAAGGGCCCCTGAGCTCCTTCTGACATTAATGCTGGAGTTGTTTTATCCCTATATAATTTGGTTTTGAGATATCATAATAAAATGGTTTAGGTTTTTATACTTTTTGTAAGATATTCTATATTTATAGAATGTGAATAGAGGCAAATAAAACATTTTTTCCACAGGAAATAAAAACAATAATAAAATTTCCACCAAATCACTTTGCATGGAGTGAGAAAGGTTAGAGAGTTAGTGCCAATCTTTTGGCATCTCCATGAACTTCCCTAATTCTGGGCAGAGATAGAAGCCAGAAGAAACAAATAGATGTGCAACTAACAGACGCTGGTGTCTCTGAAAAAGGGTTATGCTAAGTAGAAGAGTTTATATAGAGAGGATCTGTTAAGGCTTATTGATTGACTCGACTTTTGTGACCTGTTGAGGATTTCAGATATTTTCCCAACAGCAACAGTAAACCAATGAAAAGGATTTTCAGCAGGGTTGACATGAAAAGATTTGCATGTTTAAAAGACTATTCTGGACCAAGCACCATGGCCCGCGCCTGTAATCCCAGCACTTTGGGAGGCTGAGGCAGGGGGATCACCTCACCCAAATTCAGGAGTTCAAGACCAGCCTGGCCAACATGGCAAAACCCCATCTCTACAAAAAATACAAAAATTAGTTCGGCGTGGTGGTGGGTGCCTGTAATCCCAGCTACTTGGGAGGCTGAGACAGGAGAATCACTTGAACCCGGGAGGCAGAGGCTGCAGTGAGCTGAGATCATGCCACTGCACTCTAGCCTGGGTAACAGAACAAGATTCTGTCTTAAAAAAAAAAAAGACTATTCTGGTTCTAGCATGGAGAACAAAATGGAGGGGAGCCATAATGGATTTAAAGAGGACGCTGAGCAGGTTACTATTGGTGAGCGATGACTCCACTTGTACTAAAGTTGTGATAGTAAAGATGGATAAAAATGGATGGATGGGAAAGGTACAAGAGTGATCAACAGTAACAAGTGTTGGACTGGATGTGGGATGTGACTGTGCAGAATGGAAAAAGGATGACACTTGGCTTCGTGAGATCACAATTGGATGGATGGTGAGGCTGTTTACTGAGATGAGGAACACTGGAAGAAAAAGATAGCGTTTGAGTGGAATATCATCACTTTGGTCTCAGACATGTTGAATTTGAGGTACCTTCGAGACATCCAAATAGAGATACTGAGTAGTTAGTTGGACATATAAAGGGAAAGATCTAACATTGAGACATAAATTTAGGTATCATGGTATACAGATGATAATTTAGTGGGGAAAGGTGTAATAGTTGGACAAGGGGAGTAGAGGGTGAATAGAGAAAAGATCCTAGGACAGAGCCTTGAGAAACTGCACTTTTTAAAGGCCAAGAGGAGAGAAGAATGAGTCTGCAGTGGAGGCAGAGAAGAAGAGTAGAAAGACAAGCCAGGAAGAAAATGTGGCATTATGACATTGACGGGAAAAAAGAGTGTTTCAAGGAGAGAGTGATAAACAAGTTGACTAGGAAATTAAGCAAAAAGAAGACTGATAGATATCCATTGAATGTAGTGACATGGAGGCAATTAATGAGCTTGCTGAGACGTTAAAAATGAATGGTATTATATCTCAAATAAAATAACCTGTGATTTTTCATTTTTTATATTCCTAGTCTTAACATTTATTCCTAGTAATCTTACTATTGTAATACCGTTAAAATTTATTGGAAATGATGCATACAATTTAAAAATCCTGTAAACATCAAAGTTTCTTCTTAATAATAGAGAGTTTTATTCCTTGAGATTCTGTTTCTTTGGCAGAATGATTTCTGGGAATTAAAGATACAAAAACAAACATTACTCCATACCTACTGTGTGACAGATGCTTTCACATATAGGTACCTTCTGTATCCTAATGCCAATATTAACTGTCCTGGATACATATTGATTACTAACAGTTTGAATTTGGTAGCAGTTTGATTACTAACAGTTTGAATTTGATTGGTTTGAATTTCAAAGAAGATTGATTGGCACATGGGAATTTTTTAGTCCTCTTTCCAATATCATATCCCACCAAAGTTGATATATCCCAAAGTGAACTCTCATCTATACCTTACACTCAAATTACCTTCTCCTGTTACCCTCTCTATTTTTTTTAAAGGTACCTTGGGCTAGAAACCCTTAAGGTTTCACTCTACTTCTGCACACAGTAGATCTCAGGAATGTTCACTGTCACAATCTGTCAATTCTTCTTGTATAATGTCTCTCCAATTTATCTGCCTTCTGTTCAGGAAATTTTGTACATAAACAAAATAGTCTATTAATGGTTTTCCATCTCTATGGTTTCTCTACATTATAAGAGAAACATTAAATAATATAATGGGTACCATTCTTGATAAAACCAAAACAGAGAATTACTCCTCCCCAAGGTATTTTCTTGTACTAACTGTCAAAAACAAACAAATGAATACATACTATTTTTGCAAGTGGCCAAATAATACTGTCTAGTTGTATAGATTTATAGAATTCAAATTTGAAGGATGAATAAGTTTAGTAAAGCCACAGGGCTTAATGGCTACCAGATTCCTTATGCAATTCTCTCTGACTTTTACCTGTATCAGCTGATCCTTTTTTTTTTTTTTTTTTTTTTTTTTGAGACAGAGTCTTGCTCTGTTGCCCAGACTGGAGTACAATGGCGCGATCTTAGTTCACTGCAACCTCCGCCTCCTAAATTCAAGCGATTCTCCCACCTCAGCCTCCCAAGTGGCTGGGATTACAGGTGCGTGCCACCACATCTGGCTAATTTTTGTATTTTTAGTAGAAATGGGGTTTCACCATGTTGGCGAGGCTGGTCTCGAACTCCTGACCTCAAGTGATCCACCTGCCTCGGCCTCCCAAAGTGCTGGGATTATGTCATAATTGAAATCACTAGTGACAACAGGAAATTCAGGATTTCTATGCTGTTGACTAAAGAGTAATTTATGTGCCCTGGATACTAGTGAGGAGCAAAAAAAAAATGGGTTTGTATTGTTGCCCACTGAAAGGAATATCTCACTTCATTAAGAAGGAGGGTTCCAGTGAGGGTTATGACATTTCTCAGATTGCAGCAATGGATCTGTTTAAATTGTGGAACCTGTTGAAGCTCCAGAAATCTGTGCAAAGTATCATAAAAAATGTTGACCATCATTCCACAATGTATACATATATCAAAACACTATATTGTACACCATAAATATATAAAATTTTTATTTGTCAATTTAAAAAGTAGACCTTGGCTACTAAACCTGTGAGGTGGGAAAAAACAGCATACATGCTCAAGTGACTCTACCAAAGAGGAATGGAGAGAAAGTTATTCCTCCATTCCTTTTAAGCATAAACAAAATGCTGTTTAAGCAGAAATTGGGAGTTATGCCTTGTGGGCTTTTTTTTTTTTTTTTTTAGACAGAGTCTCACTCAGTCTCCCAGGCTGGAGTGCGGTGGCTTGATCTCAGCTCACTGCATGCTCCGCCTCCTGGGTTTATGCCATTCTCCTGCCTCAGCCTCCCGAGTAGCTGGGACTACAGGCACCCACCACCACTCCCAGCTAATTTTTTTGTATTTTTTTAGTGGAGACAGGGTTTCACCGTGTTAGCCAGGATAGTCGCAATCTCTTGACCTCGTGATCCGCCCGCCTCAGCCTCCCAAAGTGCTGGTATTACAGGCGTGAGCCACCGCGCCCGGCCTTTTTTATTTTTTTTTATTTTTTTAACCAAAGTGCAATTACTTATCCTGTGATATGTTTTTCTCACTTACTATACGATGGACATATATCCAGTTCAACTGACATAGATATGATCATTTGTTTTTAATAGATGCACAGTTCCATTGCAGGAATGTACCAGTTTTATCCAACTATTTCTTTCCAGGTTGACCTCAGTTTGGTTTAAGTTTTTGACAATACAAATAAAGCTAAAATAAACATTTCATATATAAAAAAAATAAAAACATACCTGTGAGGCTGGTATTATGCTCCTATTTCACAAAGAAGGAAAGAAGTTACCCCATAGCCAAATTGTCACAGCTACTCTTGTTTCTACAGCAGACTGTAAAACATGCCCTCCTAGGTCGCTAAAAGCATTAATCTAACAGTCTGTCTAGATGTTTGGGGACAACTGTCAAAAAATGACAATTTTGTTTTGATCCTTAGTGATATGAGTTGTTTCTCCTGAGAAAAATTAACCAACAGGGTCAATTACTTCTTGAACATTTCCTTAAAAGTGATCATGGGACCATGTTGTCAGAAGGAGGCTACATGTTCAGCTCATACACACACACACACACACACACAGACACAAACACACACACATATCAATCATTTCAGCTTAAAATAGGCAATTTAGATCACAATTATTTGTTATGAAATTAATTTGAAATTTGATCTTGGAAAACAGAATTCCTCTATAGTCTAATTTTGAGATATGCTGGATAAAGACTCTGCATTCTTCATTTGATTTACTTTTATATTGAATTAAAATACCCTAATATTACAATATAGTGATAATATTTGCTGAAGTGATTTCATTAGGATGTAACATATCTACTGGGAAAAATTAGTCTTTATTCTGCAGATATTATTGAGTACCTAATACACGTCAGGCTGTGCACATGGTTATAACAGTGAAAAACAGTGCTGCTGCTTTTGAAGAGTTCACGGTTTACTGAAAGAGAAAGAGCATTATAAAATGTGTTATAAAATGGAGGTAGCATTAAGAATCATGAGAGAAAAATTGGGCTATCCAACTTTGCAGGTTTCTAACGATTTCATAGGAGATGTGCTATTTGATTTAATAAATGAAATGTTTTAATAAATTAAATGTTGGAAAATACTAGGCTACAAGATTAGAGTCTAGAGGGACACATGCTAACATCATAGAGGTAACAAGGCCTAAAAACTGTTTATATCAGTCCATTCTCACACTGCTAATAAAAAAGACATCCCTGAGACTGGGTAATTTTTTTTTTTTTTGGAGACAAAGTCTCTCTCTGTTGCCAGGCTGGAGTGCAATGGTGCCATCTTGGCTCACTACAACCTCCGCCCTCCGGATTCAAGCGATTCTCCTGCCTCAGCCTCCCAAGTAGCTGGGACTACAGGAACATGCCACCACACTCAGCTAATTTTTGTATTTTTAGTAGAGATGGAGTTTCACCATGTTGTCCAGGCTGGTCTCAAACTCCTGACCTCAGGCAATCCACCCGCCTTGGCCTCCCAAAGTGCTGGGATTACAGGCATGAGCCACTGAGCCCAGCGAGACTGGTTAAGTTATAAAGGAAAGAGATTTGGCCAGGTGTGGTGGCTCAAGCCTGTAATTGCAGCAATTTGGGGGGCCGAGGTGGGTGGGTCACTTGAGACCAGGAGTTCAAGACCAGCCTGGCCAACATGGTAAAACCCCATTTCTACTAAAAATACAAAAATTAGCCAGGTGTGGTGGTGGATGCCTATAGTCCCAGCTACTCAGGAGGTTGAGGTGGGAGAATTACTTGAGCCCAGGAGCTCAAGGCTATAGTGACCTATGACTGTGACACTGAACCCAGCCTGGGCAGCAGAGTGAGACTCTATCTCCAAAAAAAAAAAAAAAAAAAAAAAAGAAAGGAAAGAGGTTTAATTGACTGACAGTTCAGCATGGTTGGGGAGGGATCAGGAAACTTACAATTGTGGCGGAAGGGGAAGCAAACACATCCTTCTTCACATGACAGCAGCAAGGAGAAGTATGAATGCCTAGCTAAGGGGGAAGCAAGCCCCTTATAAAACCATCAGATCTTGTGAGAAATAACTCACTATCAAGAGAACAAGATGGGAGAAACCACCTCCATGATTCAATTCTCTCCACAACATGTGGGGATTATGGAAACTACAATTCAAGATGAGATTTGGTTGGCGACACAGCCAAACCATATCAATGTTTCTGTCTAAAGAATTAAAAACCAATAAAATAAGTGAAGCTGTTATTACCAAGTGTAAGAGAGAACAAAATAGAATGTTAATAACGGAATATCTAACAAACATGAGAAACCTACATGTGTAGCTTATTGAAAAAAAAAAAGGCTAGAACAGCCTGATGGCCTAAATACATATAAGTCAAATGCGAAAAGAAGTGAGGCATGGTGGTGTGCACCTGTAGTTCCAGCTATTCAGGAGGCTGAGGTGGGACCACTTGAGGCCAGGAGGTCAAGGCTGCAGTGCGCTATCATGGCACCTGTGAGTAGCCACTCACTCCAGCCTGGGCAACATAGTGAGATCTGTCGGAAGGGAGGGGAAGGGGAAGGGGAAGGGGAAGGAGAAGGAGGGAAGGAAGGGAGGGAAGGAAGGGAAGGAAAGGAGGGAAGGAAGGGTGAGAGGAATAAAGAAAGAAAAGAAAGGATGGAAGGAAGGAAGGGAGGGAAGGAAGGGAGGGAGGAATAAAGAAAGAAAAGAAAGGATGGAAGGAAAGAAGGAAGGAAGGGAGGGAGGGAGAAAGGAAGAGCCAGGTGCGGTGGCTCATGGCTGTAGTACCAGCACATTGGGAGGCTGAGGTGGGCGGATCACTTGAGGTCAGGAGTCCGAGACCAGCCTGGCAACATGGTGAAACCCCGTCTCTACTAAAAATACAAAAATTAGCTGGGCATGGTGGCGCATGCCTGTAGTCACAGCTACTCAGGAGCCTGAGGCAGGAAAATCGCTTGAACCTGGGAGGTGGAGGTTGCAGTGAGCCAAGATCACGCCACTGCACTCCAGCCTAGGCAAAAAAAAAAAAAAAAAAGAAAAGAAGAAAAGAAAGAAAACACAAATGGAAATAAATTCTCCATTTTTCATTTTTTCTCAATTTATCCAGATTTGCTCAAAGCTCAGGACTATAAACAAAACACAACTATGTATAAATAAATCTATCTAAAATATGTTCAGTATTTTTATTCATTTTTCAAAATCTGGTAATGTTTGAGAGAAGTTTAAATGACATCTATTATCTACCAAACCTTCAATAGCTCAAAGACTAAATCATGACAAATTTTCATTTGTATATGAAAACTTTTCCTTCTAGTCATATGCTTTGCATATAAGTAGATTTTCTTAAATTACTGGATATTTTAATACCTTTATTAGAGATGTAAATGATAAAGGACCAGATTGTAGGACTTCATGGGTCCCCCCAAAAAATGTCCTTATAACTTAAAACTAAGACCAATTGTTTAAAATTACTTATATATCATAATTTTTTTTTTGAGACAGGGTCTCTATTACTCAGGCTGGAGTGCAATGGTAGTACCATAACTCACTACAGCCTCAAACTCCTAGGCTCATGTGATCTTCCTCCTTCAGCCTCCCAAAGTGCTAGGATTACAGGTGTGAGCCACTGCATCTGACCTAGTATTTCAATTTTTAAACAGGTATTTTTTTTAGTCTCTGGATATCTTTATTTTAGTGGAAGATAATCTTTATCATTAATTGAACATTTAAAATAAGTGTTAACATTTATTGCATGCTTACCCTGTATCATGAGTGTTCCATATATTTTATATATGTTTTATTTCATTTATTTATGTACTTATTTTTTAGAGACAGGGTCTCACTTTTTCACCCAGGCTGAAGCGCAGCCTGGACCTCCTGGGCTCACGTAATGCTCCTGCCTCAGCCTCCCGAATAGCTGGGGCTACAGGCATGTTCCCCAATGCCTGGATAATATTTTAATTTTTTGCAGAGATGGGGGTCTCACCTTGTTGCTCAGGCTGATCTTAAACTCCTGGACTCAAGTGATCCTCCTGCCTCGGCCTCTCAAAGTAGCATGAGCCACCGTACCCGGTCCATTTTATTTTTTAAAAAGCTACACATTTACAAAGTACAATCAAAAGATGAAAAGGAATAAACAGTGAAAATTTTCTTGGCCACTCAACTACCCAAATTCAAGCTTTAGAGAAATTTAGTGCTACCATTTTCCGTGATTATACAGCAAATATGTACATGTATCATCTACTTGTCACTCATTTTTGCACTGTTTTATACTTTGCTTCTTCTAATTAACACTGTATCTTGGCAGTACCCTTGTCATAACATAAATGTTTCCTCATTCTTTTTTCTGGCATGGTTCAGGTTGAGTGTCTTAGTCTGTTTAGTGTTGTTATAGAGAAAAACCTGAGGCTGGGTAATTTATTTTATTTATTTATTTTTAATTTATTTTTAACTTTTTTTAGACAAGGTCTCACTTTGTCACTCAAGCTGGAGTGCAGTGGCATGATCATGGCTTACTGCAGCCTCTACCTCCCACAATCAAGCAATCTTCCTGCCTCAGCCTCCCTTGAAGCTGGGACCACAGGCGTGTACCATCGTACCAGCTAACTTTTTATATTTTTTTATTTTTGTGGAGACAGGATCTCACTTTGTTGCCCAGGCTCATCTTGAACTCCTGGGCTCAAGCGATCCACCTGCCTCGGCCCCCCAAATGCTGGGAGTACAGGCATGAGCCACTGTGCCTAGAGGCTGGGTAATTTATAAAGAAAAAAAGGTTTATTTGGCTCATGATTGTGATGTCTGAAAAAGTGCATGATTGTGATTCTGCATCTGGTAAGGGCCACAGGCTGCTTGCACTCATAAAAGAATGTGAAGGGGAGCTGCTGTGTGCAGAGATCAAGAGAGAAAGAGGAGGTGCCAGGCTCTTTTTTAACAATCAGCTCTTGTGGGAACTAATAGAGTGAAAATTGATCCACTCCTCTCCCCTAGGAGGTGGGAGGGGATTCATCCATTCATGAGGGATCCACTGCCGAGGCCCAAACACCTTGCATTAGGCTCCACCTCTAACATTGGGAATCAGATGTCAACAAGGGGTTTAGTGGAACAAACTTCCAAACCACAGCATTGAGTATCTCTAATCCAAAAATCTGAAATCTGAAATGCTCCCTAAATCCAAAACTTTTTGAGGGCTCACATGCCACAAGTGGAAAATTCCACACCTGGCCTCATGTGACAGGTTGCTGTCAAAACACAATCAAAACTTTGTTTCATGCACAGAGCTGTTAAAAATATTGTATAAAATTAACTTCAGGCTATGTGTATAAAGTGTACATGAAATATAAATGAATTTTGTGTTTAGACTTGAGTCCCAAGATATCTCATCATGTATATGGAAATATTCCAAAATCCAAAAATATCCAAAATCTGAAACATGTCTGTTCCCAAGAATTTTGGATAAGGGATTCTCAACCTGTATTTGATTGCATAAATCCATCAAAGCAGCCCCTTATAGATGGAGATTTAGGTTGTTTCCATACTTTCCCTACCATAACAGCATTACAATAAATATCCACATATAGGTATCAATTCACTCATTTACAAGTACATCTGTTTGAGAAATTCTAGCAAGAGGAATTGCTGGTCGTAAAGTATGTATGTGAGCCATGCACAGTGGCTCATGCCTATAATCCCAGCACTTTGGGAGTCTGAGGTGGGCAGATCTCTTGAACCCAGGAGTTTGAGACCAGCCTGGACAACATGGTGAAATCCCATCTCTACCTAAAATACAAAAATTAGTCGGGCATGGTGGTGCATGCCTGTAGTCCCAGCTACTGGGGAGGTCGAGATGGGAGGATCACTTGAGCCTGAGAGGTTGAGGTTCCAGTGAGCCATGCCTCTGCACTGCACCCTGGGTAACAGAGTGAGATCCTGTCTCAAATACACATACATACATACATACATACATACATACATACATACATACAATTAAAAATAAAGTATGTGGGCTTTAATTTTTGATAAGTATTGCCAAACTGTCTTATGTAATGGCTACACTAATTTACACTCCCCCAAGCAATGTATGAGAGTACCTATCTCCACCAGACTCTTACCAACAAATGTATTTTTAAACTTTTTGATCTTTGCTAATAAGATTCAGTGGAAATGCCTTAGCATTTATGTTCTAAATAGATTTTCTCACTAATCTCTGTAATAGTAAGTACTATTATTATCACCGTTTTACATATGAGAAAATTAAGGCTTACAGAGGTTAAGTAACTAGCTAAAGTCATTCAGAGAAAAAGTACAAGAATCCAGATTGCACTCCTGTTTGTGTCTTGAAAAAAACTCCTAACCACTAAGTACTTCCATTAAGAAATACAGTCAAATAGCTTTAAAATGTAAATTGCATTTCTCATAATTACCTCTAATGATACAAAACTATTTCAGATAGTTCAGCAGGATTTTACAGCCTCTTCGTGTCCTTATCAGTATAATTATCACTGAACAATAGATGTGTGTCCTAGTTTAAAAAGCAGCCTAGTAGACAGATGCCAGGTGAACTCCCTATAATGGTCTCATATGATATCACCAATTTGAAAGTTGTTTCCCATCCCCGAAAGCTTCAGCCCTCATTCTCCATACCCAGTGGCTCTGTTTCAGTTAGTTAAGCACAGATGGATACATTTATACAATTTAAATAAAACTTCATTAAGCCTAGAATGCTGAAATCACAACATTCTGGAAATCTAAAAGATAATGTGAGGATTGCAGTAGCACCTTTGTTATCCATAGTTCAAGATGATTTGCAAATATTAAGGTGTGGACTTCATCAAATGTAGATGGAATCAGTCTGCAAAACAACCAACCAAAAACTATGTGACTATTTGCCACCCTTTGACATTATTGGAGAGAATGTGCGTGGGGTGGAGAACTAATTATATCAGAATCATGTGCTCACAACATCTCAAGCTACAATTTGGAGACATTATCCATGCATTTTCTGGGTGTGGGCTTTCAGCACTTTACAGGTTTGACTTGTTTCTAGCTCTCAGTGGCATGCAGAAGGCCTCTGCCAAAACAGGTTTCACAAAGAGAAAATGCTGGTACCTCAACTTCAGCTCACAACCATTAAATTCTGCCTTTCATTCTGCATTTCATGTCAATGGAGAAAACAGTGGAGTATCCAATAAATGGTATGGAGACACATGGGTGGCCATATGGGAAAAAAATTAAAGTTAGAAGTATACTTCACACCTTGTCCCAAAACGAATTCCAGATAGATAAAAAGATATATATATGTTTAAAAGTTTGATGAAAAAAATATGTATATATATCTCAGGTGGGAGAGGACTTTTAAAATATAATACTCAGAACACATAAAAGAAAATATGAATAAATTAGACTTCCAATTAAAAAAAATTCTGCGTAGAAAAACCCACCATAAATAAAGTCAAAGACAAATGACAAACCAGGAAAATTTTATTCCAACTCATATCACAGACAAAGTGCTCATTTCCCTAATGTACAAAGAGCTTCTACAAATAAGAGAAACACCAACATCCTTAGAAAAGTGAGCCTGGGATATGTGCTTACAGTTTTCAGACGTGGAAATAAAAATGGCTCTCAAATAAGGAATGCCAGTTAAAACTACACAGTGATTGTCAAAAATTCAAGTTAGTAGCCTCAATTGGTCAATCTATGGGAGAAACTTACATGCTCATACATTATTGGTGATGGTAATTTGGCAATATTTATCAAAACACAAATGCTGGCAAAGAATGAGAAGATTGAGAAAAGTAATAATAAAAATCAAAGAGAAACACAAATGCTATGCCTATTGATTCCTCACGTGTACTTTTAGGGGAATGTAGTTTTAAAGAGGGTGGTTGGGAAAGATCAAAACCTGAGGAGGTGAGGAAGGTTCAGGGAAGAACAGCCCAGGCAGAACACCAAATACTAAGGCCCAAGTTGAGAACAGTGTGAGGCATATTGCTAGAAACAAGAGTGGCTGGAGTGGAATAAGTGAAGAAGGAGAATATTGGGAGATGTGTCAGGGAAATATTAGTAGGGCAGGACGTGGAGAGTCTACTACGTCATCTTAAAGGCTTCAGCTTTTACTCTAAGCAGACAGAAAATCATTGGGGCATTTTGAGCAGAGGAGTGACCTTGTGTAAACTACATTTCTAAAAGACCACTTTACTGCTGTGATAAGAACAGAGGAGAGAACAGTTAGGAGGCTACGGTATGAGGCAAGAGGTGGCAGTGAACTGAATCAAGATGACAGTAGTAGAGGTGGTGAGAAATGACCAGATTTGGGGTATATTTTGAAAGTAGAGTCACCTGAATTTGCCAACAGATTGGATATGGGTAGAGAGAAAGAGTCTAGAATGACTGTAAGATTTTTGGCCTGAAAAACTGGAAAGACAGAATTGCCATCAACTGAAATGAAGCAAACTACAAGAGAAGCAGATTTGGAAGGAAGTCAGGTGTTAAATGATTAATGTGATCAACCTGAGAAGCTTTTTAGACATTCAAATGGATATATCAAAGAAACAGTTTGGTTACATGAATTCTGATTTCTTGGGTGAGATCTAGGCTGAAGCTACAAATTAAGAAGTCAGCCCTTACAGGGGTCAGGCATGGTGGCTCATGCCTGTAATCCCAGCACTTTGGGAGGCTAAGGTGGGCCGATTACTTGAGCCCAGGAGTTTGAGACCAACCTGGGCAACATGACAAAACCCCATCTCTACAAAAAATACAAAAATTAGCCAGGCATGGTGGCACTCACCTGTGGTCCCAGCTACTTGGGAGGCTGAGGGGGAAGGATCATCTGAGCTTAGGAAGTGGAAGCTGCAGTGAGCCCCATGACCATGCCACTGCTCTCCACCCTGAGTGACAGAGTGAGACCCTGTTTCAAAACAACAACAACAACAAACCCCAAAACCAGAATTCAGCATGTAAAAATAGTTATTAAAGCCTGAGAACTAGATGAGGTCACCATGGAGTCAATGCAGATGGAGAGGAAAAGAGAATAAGAACTAATCTGAGAGCATGCCACCATTTAGAGGTAGGAATCATAAAGAGGAGCCAGCAGGAAAAGAGACTGACAGGGAGCAAAAAATGAGGTAAAAGTAAAACAACGAAAGTGTGGTATCCTGTAAGCCTAATAATGAAACCCACCGATGAGGAGAAAGTGATCAATAGTGTCAAACACTGCTGATGGATCGGAGAAGATGAGGGTTGAGACCATTAGAGTTAGCAACACAGGTCACTAACAAACTTGAAGACACACACAGCTTTAGAGCAACAGTCGCAGTTGCAGGAGGAGGAAGGTGGTACCTTTCCTCCGCATCATAAGGGTCACAGCTAACATTCCTATAACAAAATGCAGGTTAACAAGAGAAAAGCATAACAGATTCATATAATCAAAGTTTTACATAACACAAGAGCCTTCAGAAATGAAGCCCTAAAAATCCTGGGAGAACTATATTTATGTGTAGATTCAACAAAGAATGGACAGCCATGTAGAAATGTGTTTAGACAAAAAGTGTATGCTCTAATAGTAACAGGCTAAGAGGGGATATCCAGCAAGTCCTGTCTGTTCAGATTTTTCTTGGCCTCTCTGTGTAACGTTTCTTCCTCTCTGGTGTGGGGCAGGACCCCTCTGGAGCGAGGGTCTTCTAGGGAGAAGAGAGAAGGAGGAAGGGAGAGAGTAACCTTTCTAGGTTTTATGGCTTGCTTTTGGGACAGGAGTTCTCATTTCTGTGAACCACCTTAGGGAAGAGAATTCTGGTTTCCATGATTTGCTTTTGGGGAGAAAATGGGGTGAGAGACAGGAGAATAGAAGAATGTCAGAGAGACCTTGCTTCTGAGGCCTTGAAATCTCCTTTCATTCAAAATACACAGCATGGCAAAGTGCCATACTTTGGGGGATCCTGTTCTGAGCCCCAACATGGTGAAAGCATGACTGGAATGAATTCAAGAGAGAAGAATCAAGTGTCTAGATATAACTACCAATACACAGGAAATATGGAAGAAAGATGAACATGTTAAATAAAACCATGAGGATGCAAGCAGCCAAATCCAGAATGTGGGAACTTCTACAGGAAACAATGATCTGTTTTTTAAAAATAAGTCATATAAATGGCATGAAAACATGGGGGAGGAATACTGTTAGAGATGACAAAAGACTTAAAAAACATACCAGCCAAATACAATGTGTTTAAAGGCTGATTTGAGCAAATCTACATAAATGAAGTTTTTTGAAACAATCTAGGAATTTTAAAACCTAGCTTTATATTTAGATTTGTTAGATATGATCTCATTGCTGTTGTGATTGACATTTTTAAAGTCATTATATGTTAGAGATGTGTATTGGAGTATTTATTTATTTATTTATTTTTGAGATGGAGTCTTGCTCTGTCGCCCAGGCTGGAGTGCAGTGGCGTGATCTCGGCTCACTGCATGCTCCACCTCCTGAGTTCACGACATTCTCCTGCCTCAGCCTCCCAAGTAGCTGGGACTACAGGCACCCGCCACCATGCCTGGCTAATTTTTTATATTTTTATTAGAGACGGGGTTTCACCGTGCTAGCCAAGATGATCTTGATCTTCTGACCTTGTGATCCACCCACCTCAGCCCCCCAAAGTGCTGGGATTACAGGCGTGAGCCACCACGCCTGGCCGTGTATTGGAGTATTTATAGGCAAAATAGTATGATGTCTGGGATTTGCTTTAAAATACTTTAGAAAACAGACAAAGGCAAGGTTGTCAAAATAAAAAAAAAACTTTAGAAAATGTGGGGAAGAAGAGTAAATGACATAAGATTGGTAAAATGTTTCTAATGGTTGAAACTGGGTAATGATATACAAGGCTCATTATCCTGTCTCTCTACCTTTGTGTATGCTTGAAAAAAAAAATTTTTTTTGTTTTTTTGAGACAAGGTCTTACTCAGTTTCCCAGGCTGGAGTGTAGTGGCATGATCACGACTCACTGCAGCCTCAACCTGCTGGCCTCAAGTGATTTTCCCACCTCAGCATCCCAAATAGCTGGGACTACAAGTGTGCACCACCACACCCAGCTAATTAAAAAAATTTTTTTATAGAGATGGAGTCTCACCATGTTGCCCAGGCTGGTCTCCAACTCCTGGGCTCAAGCCATCTATCCATCTCAGCCATTCAAAGTGCTGAGGTTACAGATGTGAGCCACCATGCCAGGCCAAATATTTTTTAAATAGTTCTTTTTTATTTTCAGAGATGGGGGGTCTCGATATGTTGCCCAGGCTGATCTCAAACTCCTGGGCTCAAGCCATCCTCCCACCTCAGCCTCCCAAATTGTTGGAATTACAGTCATGAGCCACCACACTCGGTTTAATGTGATGATGTGAGGGAGAAAGGAGACTCTTTGGAGGAACGTCTTTGAATAGCCAAGAAGGGATGAGAGCTGGTGCAAACGTGGAAGTGTTGGTCATAAATAGGAGTACAGGACATTATATCCACAATAACAGGAGGCAAGGCAAGACAGAACATTGGCTGCTATGGTTTGAATGTGTCACCTCCAAAATGCAGGTGTTGTCAATGTGATAGTACTCAGAGCTGGGGCCTTAACAGATGATTAGGCCACAAGGGCTCCTCTCTCATGAGTGGGTTAAAGCCCTTTATAAACGAGGCTTCATGCAGCATTCGGCTCACTTGCCCCTCTGCCTTCCACCATGTGAGAACACAGCCTGCATCTCCTCGGATGATAAGCCATCTTGGAAGTAGAGAACAGCTCTCACCAGACAACCAAAACTGTTGGTGCCTTAAACTTCCCAGTCTCCAGAACTGCGAGAAAATTAATTTCTCTTCTTCATAAATTACCCAGTCTCAGGTATTTTTTTTACAGCAGCACAAAATGGACTAGAACGTGGGCACAGATGTGAGAGGGTAGGGAAATAAGAGGTAGTTGAAATTCTCTTCTGAAGCCTCGGTTCCCTTAATGAAACAGATGCTGGTTATCCATGAAGAGTGAGGTTGGGGGACAAAGTGTTGGAGGTCTGAGAAAGGGCAAAAATCGTTTGTCTAGGAGGGTGGGAAGTGAAGGTACTAGAAAGGTATGGTATGATTGCTAGGCAGCATTAAAATCATACTGGAATTTGGTGGCCAAGAATCTAATCTTTAAGAGTTTTCTCTGGCCAGACTCCATGGATGAATGCAGGTGAGGAAGAGATAGAGTTTTAACCAGGGTTGTTAGGTTTTTCCATGCTAGTATTAGCAAGTGAGAGAGCACCAAATAAGTTGAGAGTTGTGTTATTTAGAACAAAGCTAGATTGCTATAACAAAGCAACCCAACATTAATTCTGTGACTTAAGTCAGATATTTATTTCTACATCAAGCAACAGTCAGAAGTGACCATTTCAGGTCACTGGGTCTCATCTTCAAAGAATCATTTAGGGACTGGGGATCCGTCTTTCCGTCTTGTTTCTCTTCCACATCCTAGTGCGTTTTCCTCATTTGAATCATAGAAACTGGTTGGCAGACACATCTTTTACCATTTACCAGGAGGGGGAAGAAAAGCTTGAAGAGGAAGCCCTTGCTTTAAGGGCCTAGCCTGCAGGTGCCACATATTACTTTGGTTTATATTCCACTGGCAAAATTTTAGTCTGATGGTTACACTTAAATGCAAGAAAGCCCAGGAAATGTCATATGTATGGTTAGCTTAGCTACAATTGTGCTTAGCTACAATTCTGTCACTTTTGAGAAAGGAGAGGATGGATTTTTGTGGACAACTATAACTGCCACGGAGTGATTACAGTTGACCAACGGATGTATACTAAGCAACAAGGAATGAGAGAATCTGAAAATAAGGAGGCATAGCATAAAGGTAGCAGAATCAGGGACGGTAGACCTCAGTGGAGTGAAAGAATGGCTGGGGTAGGGATATGAGACATGGAGAATGCTGGACATGGGGAATATGGAGTTACTGTTACTGACTATGTCAAAGTCTAGGGTATGATCTCACAGTGAGTGGCTGATACAGAGTGAAAAGCCCAGTCACAGGAAGAAGGGAGGTGAAAGAATTGAGGCTAAGACATGAAAGCTGACCCTTTTGGATATTAAAATTACTTAGAATTATGCTATGTGTACTGTTGGAGAAAGTGACCCCATACTGAGCTGCTAACATCTGAGAAATGAGGGCAAGTGACCATGAGGGAGAGTAGGTGGTTAAACTGATGCCATGAGATTCAAAGCTGGAGATTTTTAGGGAGGAGGAGTGGTTCAAAAGTGAAAATGAGGTGTGAAAGGAACCTTCATCCCATCTCCAGGACCAACATCATGTAGATGTGGATTCGCTCAGAGAAGATCCAGAGGAGATAAATATATGCTTCTGATTTCTTCAGATTTTGAGAAAAAATGCCAACTTTTTCTACCTGTGAGGCCCTTTGAAACATTATTTCCATTGAATAATACAAGGATAAACAAAAATTTTCTTTTAAAAAGGATGTATGCTTCCTGAATGTTACAGATTTAAATTGCCTTTTAAATAAGAAATGTGGGCTGGGCGTGGTGGCTCATGCCTGTAATCCAGCACTTTGGGAGGCCAAGGCGGGTGGATCACAAGGTCAGAAGTTTAAGACCAGCCTGGCCAATACGGTGAAACCCCGTCTCTACTAATGCTGGGATTACAGGCATGAGCCACTGCACCCAGCCCACATTTCTTATTTAAAAGGCAATTTAAATCTGTAACATTCAGGAGGCATACATCCTTTTTAAAAGAAAATTTTTGTTTATCCTTGTATTATTCAATGGAAATAGTGTTTCAAAGGGCCTCACAGGTAGAAAAAGTTGGCATTTTTTCTCAAAGTCTGAAGAAATCAGAAGCATATATATTTATCTCCTCTGGATCTTCTCTGAGCGAATCCATGTTGGGAGAATTTGTCTAACAACCAAGTCATTTTTTTCTCTTTAGATCTGGCCTATGGAATAACCAAGCCACAATTTATTATCCATTTGTGAGGGATTATAATTCTTTTGAGGCTTTTCCTGGCAAACTCCCCAGATTCTTCTTGTTGCATTTCTAGTTTATGAATCAAGCCTTTCATTTATTTATTTATTCAACAAGTATTTCTTTCCTTAGCAACCAGTCTAGCATGGCTTTATCCTAGGCACTTACAAGGTTATAAGGGCAATCCATTCCCAATCCTACAAGAGTTTGCAGTCTATTTCGGAAGACAAGAGAGAAAGAAAGAGAAAAGAAAAAAGGAAGGGAGAGAGAGAGAGAGGGAGGAGAAATAAAAAATACATTTAAAGTAACTAAAATACATGTGATTGTAAATTCAAAAAGAAATATGTGAAATCCATGAAAAGAAAACTATAAAACATTATTGTGGGACATGAGAAAAGGCTTGTAAAATGGAGAGACTTACTGGGTTCCTGGGTGAGAAGAATCAGTATGGAATGGTATCAAATATGCTGAAATTAACCTAAAATTTAATTTATTTTAATAAATACTCCAACTCAAATTTTTAGAACTTGACAAGTCAATTATAAAATCTACTAGGAAAGATATCTATGAGCCAAAAAAAATTTTTTTGAAAGAGAATAGCCAGCAATCCCACTTCCAGGTATATATTCAAAAGGACTGACATCAGTATTTTGAAAAGATGTCTGCACTCCCGTGTTCACTGCAGCACTATTCACAATAGCCAAGATATGGAATCAACCTAAGTGTCCATCAGTAGGAATGGATAAAGAAAATGTGGTATATATACACAATGGAATACTATTCAGCCTTAAAAAAAGAAAGAAATCTTGTCATTTGCAGCACGGATAAACCTGGATGGAGGACATTATGCAAGTGAAATAAGCCAGGCACAAAGAGACAAATACTATGTGATCTCACTTTTGTGTGGAATCTGAAAAAGTGGATCTCATAGAAGCAGAGAGTACAGTTTCCAGGGATCCGGGGTAGAATGTCGGATGGGGACAGGGAGATATTGACCAAAGGGTACAAAGTTTTATTCAGGAGGAATAAGTTTTCGAGATGTATTGCGCAGCTCAGTGACCATTGCTAATAATAATGTATTGTATATTTCAAAATTGCAAAAATATATATATTTTAAATGCTATCATTACAAAAAAGTATATGAGGTGATGGATAAGCTTGACATAATCATTCCATAATGTATACAAATATTAAAACACCACATAGTGCCCCACGAATATATACAATTATTGTCAATTAAAAATAAAAATTTAAATTAGAAAAACAGGAAAAAAATGGCAAAGGGTAAGTGAAAAATTTGCCCTAACAGATATCAAAATACCTTGTAAACCTATAATGATTAAAGCAATGCAGAAACTGCTTTAAAAAAGACTGAAAAAAGAATAGAAAGTCTGTTTAAAAACAATTGGAAGTTAATGTTAACTTTTAATAAGGAGTTTTCATGTGCTGGACACCAATATAATTTTTGATGATAGAATATGGTGATTTTTTTCAGTTTTCAATTTTTAATTTTTGTGGATAAGACATAGGTGTATATATTTGTGGGGTACACGGATACTTCTTTTTTTTTTGAGATAGTTTCACTCTTGTCACTCAGGCTGGAGTGCAGTGGCACGATCTTGGCTTACTGCAACCTCCACCTCCCAGGTTCAAGCGATTCTCCTGCCTCAGCCTCCCGAATAGCTGGGATAACAGGTGCCTGCCACCATGCCAAGCTAATTTTTATGTTTTTAGTAGAGACAGGGTTTCACCATGTTGGCCAGGCTGGTCTCGAACTCCTGACCTCAGGTGATCCACCTGCCTCAGCCTGCCAAAGTGCTGGGATTACAGGCATGAGCCACCCCACCTGGCTGAGATACTTTTATATAGTATTCAATGCGTAATAATCACATCAGAGTAAATGGGGAGAATATGGTGATTTTAAAAAATATATTTTGGAACAAAAAATTATAATTATATGCTGCTACAAACTCCTTCCATTTTCACCTACTTATTTATGTGAATAAGGTTTCTTAGCATTTACAAGTATTAAAAAATTAAAAATATAAATTATTATTGAACCTGTCTCATTCTTGCAGTGTAAGCTTCATTCATAAGAGTGAATAAATTAAATTTAGCTCCATCTGTCATTGAGAACAATGCAATTTTGTTTATGTTTAAGAATTACAAATTTGAGGCTGGGCACAGTGGCTCACACCTGTAATCCCAGCACTTTGGGAGGCTGAGGCAGGAGGATTGCTTGAGCCCAGGAGTTTGAGACCAGCGTGGGTGACATACTGAGACCTCATCTCTAAAAAAAATTTTTTTAAAAGTTAGATGTGGTGGTGTACGGCTGTCGTCCCAGCTACTCGGGAGGCTAAGGTGGTAGAATCACATGAACTCAGGAGTTCAAGGCTGCAATGAACTATGATTGCACCACTGCACTCCAGCCTGGGTGACAGAGCAAGACCCTGTCCCTTTAAAAAAAAAAAAAAAAGTGGGAATACTACTACTACTTCTCCCAGAGAGTTGTTGCCAGGGTTAAAGGAAATATGAGATACACACAAAGAAAATGCTTAGAATAAGGCTGGAGATATAGTAAGTGCTATGCATGGAATTGCTATTACTTTTAAGAAATGGTATGCCACACCTAAGAATGTCAGAGATGATATACGAATGAGGCACCTCTGATATGTGAATTACTACATAATCAGCTTAAATACTCATAATGGTCATACTATATGTTACTGTTCATTCAACAAATATTAACTTGTCACTTGCTGGTTTGTACTTTTCTGTGTGATGCATCTTCTTTTAAAAATGTTTTATACTTTTTATTTCCACAAAAATAAAACTTAATTTCTCTAATTTCTTAATGTATAAGGGTTTATAAAAAATGAATCAAAATTTAATACCTTCCATTTTGGATTTCATGCCAAAAATAAAATTACATTTTGCTAGGTATCCAAATTACGTCTTATGAACTCCTATAATGTTTTATAAAGACAAAAACAATTTTTTTTTTTTACAAGTCTTTTTTTTTTTTTTTTTATTATACTTTAGGTTTTAGAGTACATGTGCACAATGTGCAGGTTTGTTACATATGTATCCATGTGCCATGTTGATTTCCTGCACCCATTAGCTCGTCATTTAGCATTAGGTATATCTCCTAATGCTGTCCCCGCCCCCCCCCACCCCCCACCCCACAACAGTACCCGGAATGTGATGTTCCCCTTCCTGTGTCCATGAGTTCTCATTGTTCAATTCCCACCTATGAGTGAGAACATGCGGTGTTTGTTAAAAAACAAATTTTTAAAGGTTGAAAAAAGCTGAGCATAATGGAACATGCCTGTACTCTCAGCTACTTGGGAAGCTGAGGCAGGAGGGTTGCTTAGCCCAGGGATTTGAGACCAGCCTGGGCAACGTGGCAAGACCTAGTGGCTTTTTCTTTCTTTTTTTTTTTGAGACAGAGTTACACTCTTGTTGCCCAGGCTGGAGTGCAATGGCGCGATCTTGGCTCACCACAACCTCCGCTTCCTGGGTTCAAGCAATTCTCCTGCCTCAGCCTCCTGAGTAGCTGGGATTACAGGCATGCACCACCACGCCTGGCTAATTTGTATTTTTTGTAGAAACGGAGTTTCTTCATGTCGGTTGTTCTCGAACTCCTGACCTCAGGTAATCCACCCGCCTCAGCCTCCCAAAGTGCTGAGATTATAGGCATGAGCCACCGCACCCAGCTAAATTTTCTTTTTTAAGTGTTGAAAAAGTTTGGGAGAGACTGGCTTGCACAATAAAATTACTAAAATGTTGTCTAAATGTATGCAATTGGCAAAATACCTGCATTAAACTTTTCCAGTTGGACTATAGTACTTGTAAGTGGCAGTTATAACCATTTAAAAATTATTGAATAACCACATACGAACTTTTTTTTCAACTGAATATAATTTAGCTACAGGGTTGGTCAACTTCATGGTAGGTAACAATGGATTCATACTAACTTTTTCAATCTAGTCAACACATTGCAAGTAGTAATGCACTGGTTTTCACCATAGCAATATACTAAGCAATGGACTAAAAATTTAGCCAATGCTTTCTAATCTGTATCATTTAATGAATTTTATAAAGTATTTAACTCGCTTAACAATAATTAGTTCTGCTTTTGATCTTAAATAATTAATGGAATCTCAATTATTCTTGGATAAAGGCAGGCAAGCAGGAGGCAGAGAACAGTAATTTTTAAACTTGTTTAGGTTTGAGGCATCACAAGAGAATCTGAAAAATTATGAACTCTCTTCAAAAAGCTGCACATTCCTACAATACTTTGTACACAATTTGAGGGATCTAAGTGCTGTTTCTCAAAGTATCATCCATAGACCATCTGCTTCCAAATTTCTTGAAGTTCTAGTTAAAAGTTCAGATTCCTGAGCACCACTGCAGATTTACCAGATTGGCCCAGAAATAGGATTTTTAAGTGTCCACAGATGAGATTATTTTAAGATAGACTGTATTTTTTTTATCAAAGAAGAACACACAAACAGCATATTCATGTGTAACATTTTAAAAGTCAAATAGTACTAAAAAGATTGTAATTTAAAAAAAAAAACAAAAACAGGCTGGGTGCAGTAGCTCATGCCTGTAATCCCGGGGCGGGAGGATCGCTTGAACCAGGAGTTTGAGAACAGCTAGGGCAATATAGTGAGACTCTATTTTTACCAAAAAATTTTAAAAATTAGCAGGGTGTGGTGGTACATGCCTGTGGTTCCAGCTACTTGGAAGGCGGAGGTGGGAGGATCGCTTGAGCCCAGGAGGTCAAGGCTGCAGTGAGGCATGATTGCGCCATTTTACTCCATTCTAAGAGATAGAGCAAGACCCTGTCTCAAAAACAAAGAAAAAAAAACAACAGTCTCTTACTGCACTCTTTCCCACACCCAGTCCCAGCCCTACAGGTTACCATGCTCAACTTTTCTAGCTAATTTCACTGATATTTTACTCTATATCTTTAAAAGTTTACATGCTCATGTCACTATGTCTTGACTAGCCAATTTTAGTCCTTGTCCATTGACTTCCCACCATGGTGAATAAACACTAGGATCTTACTACCCTATGCTAACTTTACTTTCTTTCCCCCATGTCCCAGTATAGTTGTATATAACTTTTTGTTAAATCAAGTCAACATTAATTATTAAGACAATATATTGCTCAGAGCCAGATAATGCATTACAACCTCTTTTCCTGCATAGCTTTCATTTTTTTCTGAAGTTAGTAACTGCCGCATTGCATCATTTGGTTTTCCATTTACCTATTGTTAATTTTTTCCCAGTGTTACAGTGTCTTTGCATATGCTTATCATTGACTATTTTATTTTATTTTATTTTATTTTATTTTATTTTATTTTATTTTA
>NW_026652312.1:154464-222824 GCF_009828535.3 Hylobates moloch | reverse complement strand
TTATTTTATTTTATTTTATTTTATTTTATTTTATTTTATTTTATTTTTGAGAGAGAGTCACACTCTGTTGCCAGGCTGGAGTGCAGTGGCAGTATTTTGGCTCACTGCAACCTTGCCTCCCAAGTTCAAGCAATTCTCCTGTCTCAGCCTCCAGAGTAGCTGGGACTACAGGCATGTGCCAGAGCACCCAGCTAATATTTTTCTTTTTGGTAGAGACAGGGTTTCACCATGTTGGCCAGGCTGGTCTTGAACTCCTGACCTCAAGTGATCTGCCTGCCTCGGCCTCCCAAAGTGCTGGGATGACAGGCGTGAGCCATCACGCCCAGCCAACAATGATATTTTTTATGCCCAAACATTTAAGTTCCATTTTTCTGAGCTATTCCTGGTGGTTTCTTCCCTCTCCCTCCTCACTGGCCTGATTGTTTTGTTTTGTTTTTCTTTGAGATGGAGTCTCGCTCGGTCACCCAAGCTGGAGTGCAGTGGTGCAATCTCAACTCATTGCAACCTCTGCCTCCCGGTTCAAGTGATTCTCTGGCTAATTTTTGTATTTTTAGTAGAGACGGGGTTTCACCATGTTGGCCAGACTGGTCTCAAATTCCTGACCTCAAGTAATCCACCTGCCCCAGGCTCCCAAAGTGCAGGGATTACAGGCGTAAGCCACCACACCCAGCCCTGGCCTGACCGTGTTTTAGAGATCCTGGGACATCCCTTCCTACAACCTTAGGAATTTTCTTGTTGCTTTTCTTCATTGCATCTTCTCTCCCATATCTTGTATTTTCTTGTTTTACTTCCCTATTTTGCTAACCAGCTTCGTAAGAAAGGTGCACAGATGATGTAATGTTTAAGACATGTTTCGTACATCTGAAAATGTTTAAGACCTCTATGACTTGATTTATAGTTTACTTTGATAAAGGATTCTAGGCTAAAACGTTTTCCCTCTGAATTTTTTAGGTTGCAGTCCATTATCTTCAATCATCAAGGGTGGCTGGTGATAACTCTAACATTTTTCTGAGTCCTGTTCCATTTTTTCTTTGTGATCAGCTTTTTCTCTCTGGAAGATTCTAGAATTATTTTCCTTATCCAAGATGTTCTGAAATTTGATGATGATGTGCCCTGAAATTGTTTTGTTTTTAAATTGTTCTGGGTGGGCCCTATTGTGTCCGGAATTGGTGGGTTCTTGGTCTCACTGACTTCCAGAATGAAGCCGCGGACACTTAAGAGTGTTACAGCTCTTAAGGTGGCACGTCTGGAGTTGTTCGTTCCTTCTGATGTTCAGATGTATTCGGAGTTTCTTCCTTCTGGTGGGTTCGTGGTCTCGTTGGCTCTTAAGGCGGCACATCTGAAGTTGTTCATTCCTCCCGGTGGGCTCGTGGTCTTGCTGGCTTCAGGAGTGAAGCTGCAGATCTTCGCTGTGAGTGTTACAGCTCATAAAAGCAGTGTGGACCCAAAGAGTGAGCAGTAGCAAGATTTATTGCAAAGAGTGAAAGAACAAAGCTTCCACAGTGTGGAAGGGGGACCCGAGTGGGTTGCCACTGCTGGCTCGGGCAGCCTGCTTTTATTCTCTTATCTGGCCCCACCCACGTCCTGCTGATTGGTAGACTGAGTGGTCTGTTTTGACAGGGCGCTGACTGGTGCGTTTACAATCCCTGAGCTAGACATAAAGGTTCTCCACGTCCCCATCAGATCAGTTAGATACAGAGTATCGACATAAAGGTTCTCCAAGGCCCCACCAGAGCAGCTAGATACAGAGTGTCAATTGGTGCACTCCCAAACCTCGAGCTAGACACAGGGTGCTGATTGGTGTGTTTACAAACCTTGAGCTAGATACAGAGTGCCGATTGGTGTATTTACAATCCCTGAGCTAGACATAAAGGTTTTCCAAGGCCCCACCAGAGTAGCTACAGAGTGTCGATTGGTGCATTCACCAACCCTGAGCTAGACACAGGGTGCTGATTGGTGTATTTACAGTCCCTGAGCTAGACATAAAGGTTCTCCACATCTCCACCAGACTCAGGAGCCCAGCTGGCTTCACCCAGTGGATCCTGCACTGGGGCTGCAGGTGGAGCTGCCTGCCAGTCCCGCACCATGTGCTCACACTCCTCAGCCCTTGGGTGGTCTATGGGACTGGGAGCCGTGGAGCAGGGGGTGGTGCTCGTCAGGGAGACTTGGGCCGCACAGGAGACCATGGAGGGGGTGGGAGGCTCAGGCATGGCGGGCTGCAGGTCCCGAGCCCTGCCCCACGGGAAGGCAGCTAAGGTCCAGTGAGAAATCGAGCTCAGCGCCGGTGGGCTGGCACTGCTGGGGGACCCAGTACACCCTCTGCAGCTGCTGGCCCAGGTGCTAAGTCCCTCATTGCCCGGGGCCGGCAGGGCCGGCCGGCTGCTCCGAGTGTGGGGTCCGCCAAGCCCATGCCCACCCGGAACTCCAGCTGGCCAGCAAGCGCCGCACGCAGCCCCGGTTCCCGCTCACGCCTCTCCCTCCACACCTCCCTGCAAGCTGAGGGAGCCGGCTTCCACCTTGGCCAGCCCAGAAAGGGGCTCCCACAGTGCAGCGGTGGGCTGAAGGGCTCCTCAAGTGCTGCCAAAGTGGGAGCCCAGGCAGAGGAGGCGCCAAGAGCAAGTGAGGGCTGTGAGGACTGCCAGCATGCTGTCACCTCTCACCTCTCACTATCAATATGAGGACCTCTATCCTTCAGTTCTGGGAAATTTTCTTCTATTATTTCTCTGATGATTTGTTCCCCCTCTGTTTTCTCTGATCTTTCTGAAACTCCTATTTTATTCACATCACTGTATATTTAATTTTCAGAGCTCTTTCTTGCTTTCTTTTTTCATGGCTTCCAATTTGTTTTATAGACATATCTTTTTGTCTCTTTGACATTAATCAATTATAGGGTTTTTTTTTTCTTGAGATGGAGTTTTGCTTTGTTGCCCAGGCTGCAGTGCAGTGGTATGATCTCAGCTCACTGCAAGCTTCAAGCAATACTTGTGCCTCAGCCTCCTGAGTAGCTGGGATTATAGGCACATGCCACCACTCCTGGCTAATTTTTGTATTTTTCATAGAGATGGGGCTTCACCATGTTGGCCAGGCTGGTCTCGAACTCCTGGCCTCAAGCGATCCCCCCCATCTCAGCTTCCCAAAGTGCTGAGATTACAGGTGTTAGCCACCATGCCTGGCCTATTACAGTTTTTTTTGAAGTTGCCTTCTCCTTGCATGGTCCCCACTCCTCCAGGTCCCTCTTAGTTCTAAGTGTGTGTTTTCCTTACCATTTTGGAGGCATTCATCAAATGTTTAGTGATTCTTGGATTACCCTTCATATTTAAGAATGACACCCCAAACACTTGATTTGAAGTTCTCTGAATGGAGTACTGATTTATGAAGTTCACGAATAGATGCTCCAGCAGTGAACCATCTCTTCACTGGACTTTCCCAACTGTAAATGTCTGGAGAGCTTTTGTCTGCTGCCATTCCACTTCTCCAGGAGCTGAGCATTCACTTGATTCTCCTCTTTTGGTCCACTGAGGGACAGTTGTCCAGCCGTGCAGGGTAGGTGCAGAAAGGAACCTGGGGTCAGCCAGGCGTGGTGGCTCATGCCTGTAGTACCAGCACTTTGGGAGGCCGAGGCAGGTGGATTACCTGAGGTCAGGACTTCAAGACCAGCCTGGCCAACATGGTGAAACCCCACCTCTACTAAAAATACAGAAATTAGCTGGGTGTGGTGGTGTACACCTGTAGTCCCAGTTAATTGGGAGGCTGAAGCAGGAGAATCGCTTGAATCCAGGAGGCAGAGGTTGTGGTGAGCCAAGATGGCACCAACGTATTCCAGCCTGGGCAACAGAGCAAAACTCCGTTCTAAAAAACAAAACAAAACAAAAAACAAAACCCACAAAACCTGGGGTCTATTTACATGTAGACTTTCAAACATCTCCCATGTTTTGAGCCTACACACCTGACCTATCCTTTAGTGACACCTCCTATATCCCAAATGTTGACACTTTAAGGATCTCTGAGGTCAACTGGCCCCTATCTTTACACTTAGGTTTTGACCTCTTCCTCTTTGCTAAGTTAATTACTACTTCTTCACCCACTTTCCATCTTCCAAACATGTCTTTGTCCAAATACTTGTTGAAATCTCTAATTCTAATTGTCTCTCTCTTTGTCTTTATTATTGTAGATTAATGTGTTTTTATTCCTCTACTGTCATTTTAGTGGGCTTTGAAGAAGTGAGAGGTGGGGAAGGGAATGCTTGTGGTGAAATTACAATCTGTAAATGGAATTCCTAAGTAATTCTTGTGCAATACACGCTTGAGGGTCACTGGCTAGAATACAGTGGGTGCTGGAATACTGGCTATTGACTAAATATGTCATGAACTAGATGAATTTAGAAAGAATTAAATATTTAAAAGCAGCAAAAATGGTATTTGTTAAACTACTGACCTAAGGAGTCTCATCAGATCCCCAAATGAAAATCCCTGCCACATAAATAAATAACAAGAAAGAAAAAGAAGGAAGAAAGAAAGGTCCTAAGTATGTTAACTGTACCTATTTCTGTCTATCCAGGTTGTGGAATAGATACCTTATTATATTCATCTTTGTACCTGTCTGCATTTCCTAAATTTTATGCAGTGTGCATGACTGCGTGTATGGGAGTTTCTGTACCTCTCTCAACACCTCACCTCTGGAGGTAAAATAAAGTCCACAGAGTCTGAAACATATACATTAATTGAACAAGCTTTTATTGAGTGCCTAAGCCAAAGTTAAATACCACAGAAGCATTAAGAAATAGGTAAATATTTTCTTGCTTTTTTTTTTTTTGAGACAGGTTGTCACTCTGTTACCCAGGCTGGAGTGCACTGGCGCAAACTCAGCTAACTGCAACCTCAACCTCCTGGGCTCAATTGATCCACACCACCATGTCTGGCTACTTTTTGTATTTTTTTCGTAGAGACGGAGTTTTGCCATGTTGCCCAGGCTGGTCTTGAACTCCTGGTCTCAAGTGATCCATCTGCCTTGGCCTCCCAAAATGCTGGGATTATGGGATTACAGGCATGAGCCACTGCACCTGGCAGCTAACTATTTTCTGAATCATAACCTGAAAAGCTACTTAAAAAAACAGTTTGGGTTGGGAGAAGAAAGTGTCTTGGGAGGAATTTTTTAAAACTGAGAAGGCATGGAATCATATGAGCATTTTTACATTTGTTTTAAAAAGTGTATTCAGGGCCGGGTGCGGTGGTTCATGCCTGTAATCTCAGCACTTTGGGAGGTCCGGGGGGGCGGATCACCTGAGGTCAGGAGTTCAAGACCAGGCTGATCATGGAGAAACCCTGTCTCTACTAAAAATACAAAAATCAGCCAGGCATGGTAGCATATGCCTGTAATCCCAGCTACTCCTGAGGTTGAGGCAGGAAAATTGCTTGAACCTAGGAGGCAGAGGTTGCAGTGAGCCAAGATCATACCACTGCACTCCAGCCTGGGTGACAGAGCGAGACTCCATCTAAAAAAAAAAAAGTATTCAGTGACTAATATCTCACAGAATCTATGGATGGAGTTAGGGATGCAAAAATCCAAAAATCCCCCATCTCATCCCTTAAGAAAGATCCATGGTCATGATGTAGTAGGTGCCTGAAAAATACTCAGGAAAAATACAGCTGTCTGCATTTTGTAATTTATAAATCAATTTATATGCAGCCAATTCTCATGGTTGTTTGGCCAACAGTCATTTTCCCCACTCCCCCTTCTCTTTTTGAGGGACTTGGTTTTGTTCTGGTGAGTACCACTCCACCGGGTGACTCAGGGAATAGTCTCATTAGTCAAAGATAATCATAATAACACCACATCCCCCTTGCCAGTGATTAGATGCTGCAGAGCTTCTGAGAAAATGAAACACACAGGGAGAGACCAGCCCCATCTCCTGCTGAATATAGTTGCACCTGCACATAGTCCCCAGAAGTGTGGGGCCATCTTGGTGCCAGCCTGAGGAAGAATTTAACACATAGAGGAGAGCAGAGCCAAGGGAATCCCAGAGAAGCAGGGGTGGCTCTAGTATACCATGACTGGCCCCTGTCCTACCTTTAGACCTAACATTTTATGAGGTAAAATATCCTTTTATTGTTTAAGCCAATTTGGGCTGGAGTTTCCATTACTTGAAGTAAAAGGCAATAACTGATATAGTCTGCTTTGTCTCAAGAAGGGGATTTGGTATAAGAGGGAGAAGAGAGAAGGCAGATAGTATTACATGTTAGGTGATTCAGAAAGGCAAAATTCACATTTAGAGTAGGAGACCCAATATGGTGATACTGAAGCAAAAGGGCTTAAGCAAAAGGGGTTAAGCCAGGTAATCAAAAACAAAAGTCTAAGTCCCCTATACGATCAGTTTCCTAATGGGGACTTACAACTGAACAGCAGTGATCTCTTCTTCCTCCCAAAATAAATAAATGGAAAAAGTTAAGAAAGTCTTCCTCATCTAGCAATTTCCATGGCAAATTCTTTTGTGAGGGTCTAGAGCTTACCATGGTGCAGGGATTGCAAACTCCATTCATTTATTGACTCATTCATTCATTCAGCCAACAAATACATATCTGAGGAGATACCATGTGCCAGGCATATTAGTCAACAAGTCAGACATAGTCTCTCACCTAAAGGAGTATATATGTTTAGTGTGGGACAAAGGTGTTATAAATTTATTTATTGGTTAATTACAAATTATGGTAAGTGCTTTAAAGAAATAGAAAAGGGTGCTATAACAGAAACACTGGGGGCAAGGTGGGGGCTTTTCATTAAGAACATAGATTGAGGGAATCAGCCAGTCAACATGTGAATAAGTGACATTAAGTTGAGACCTGAAAGATAAATGGGAGTGCTGGGTGCAGTGGCACACACCAGTAATCCCAGCACTTTGGGAATCTGAGGCCAGTGGATTGCTTGAGCTCAGGAGTTTGAGACCAGCCTGAGCAACAAGGCAAAACCCCGTCACTACAAATACAAAAAAAATTAGCCAGGCGCGATAGTGTGTGCTTGTAGTCCCAGCTACTCAGGAGGCTGAGGTGGGAGGATCACCAGGAAGCAGAGGTTGCAGTAGGCCAAGATCACGCTACTGCCCTCCAGCCTGGGCGACATTGTGAGACCCTGTCTCAACAACAACAACAACAACAACAACAACAACAAACACATAGGAGTTAACTAGGCAGAACTGTGGGATGGGGGTGGGAGCACTCCTGACAGAGGAGGCTTGGTTGAAGAAATGAAAGCACACCAATGTGGCTAGAAGACACCAAGGGTAAGGTCGGGGGTGGGTGATGTGAGATGAATTTGGAGAGGAAGGCAGGGACCTAAACCTCTCTTGGCAATGCTAAGAATTTTGGATTTTACTAAGCGTGATGAGAAGCCACTAAAAACTTTTAATCGAAGAAGGCACATGAAAAAAGTTACATTTTTAAGTGATCCCTACAGCAGCTGCACTAGAGTAGATAGGAGTTGGGCAAGAAAGTAACCAATTACTACTGCCAAAGTCCAAGAGATAAACGGGGCTTGGACTAGGGTGGTGGCAATGAATAGAGAAATAAATGGATGAGAAATATTTTGGATGCTGAGATAAACAGAAGGATTAAGGATGCTTCCTAAATTTCAGTTTAAACAAATGTGTAGAAGGAAGGTGCCATTTACTGGGATAGGGAAGATGGCAAAGGAAGCAGGATTTGGAACAAGCAAAGATAGAGTTCAGTGTGTGATGCTTTTAAGATATCCAAGTGGAGATATCAAGTAGGTAGCTGGTTGTAAAATTCTGAAGAGAGGTCGGGATCAAAGGTAAAAATTAGGTGTCATCAACAGATAGACGGCATTTAGTCACAGGGATGGATGAGTTTATCTAGGGAGCTTAAGAATACAAATGAGAAGAATAGAAGTGAGAGAAGAGAAGCCCGAGGAATTTCATACTTTAAAGGATAAGAAAGGCTGGGTACAGTGGCTCATGCCTGCAGTATCCCGGCACTTTGGGAGGCTGAGGCAGGAGGATCGCTTGAGCCTAGCAGTTCTAGACTGCTAATGGTGAGATATCATCTCTAAAAAAAAAAAAAAAACATTAAAAAATTAGCTGGGTGTGGTGGCAAGTGCCGGTGGTCCCAGCTACTCAGGAGGCTGAGGCAGGAGGAATGCTTGAACTTAGTAGGTCGAGGCTGCAGTGAGCTGTGTTTGTGCCACTGCACTCCAGCCTGGGCAACAAAGTGATATCCTGTGTCTGAATAAATAAAGGATGGGAAAGGAAGACCCACTAGTGAAGACTGAGTAGCCAACAAGTTTAGTTAAAACTAGAAGAGGTCTGCAATATGAAAGATGAAAGTTTCCAAAAGGAGAAATGGTCAGTTGAATTGATTGCAGAGAAGAGAAAAATGTCGCTGGATTTCAGCACCATGGAGGTCACTGATTGCCACTGTAAGATTGTCAAGTGGATGGAGTTCTGCAAATACCAGAAGAATCAATTTATAGGATTCATTAGATTCAATGTTAGATTTTGAGGTTTTCTTCCCTGAGAGCTTCTGCTTTTTATTTGTTGTTGTTGTTGTTTGTTTTTAAACAGGGTCTCACTCTGCCACAGACTGGAGTGCCACAGACTGGAGTGGCACACAAGTCTGGAGTGGCACACAGACTTGATCGTGCCACAGCCTGGAGTGCAGTGGCACGATCAAGGCTCTGCAGCCTCAACTTCCCAGGCTCAGGTGATTCTCCCACTTTAGCTTCCCTAGTAGCTGGGACTACAGACGCATGCCACCACGCCTAATTGCTTTTTAACTTTTTGTAGAGACACAGTCTCACTATGCTGGTCTTTAACTCCTGGGCTCAAGGAATCCTCCTGCCTCGCCTCCCAGAGTGCTGGGATTACAGGTGTGAACCACTGTGCCTGGCTAGTTCTAACTGTTTATAAGGATGGTTATTTCATTATTTTTATTCTTTCTTAGACTCTCACTTTTTCCAAAAATGTAATTTCCCTTTAAAAAATATAATAAAACTCTATCTTGCAAGCCCCAAATAGGGTCCACTGGACCCATTCATAACTTAACAGGATCCTGGTGATTCTGATTTCCTCTAGCTCCAGAAATTTTGCTATATCACTATCCTAGGGATTATTTCAACATTTTTCAGCAATTCCCAACTGTACAAGACAAAAATAGTAAGGTGGGTGCTATAACAGAAACACTGGGGACAAAAGTGAAAAAAATCATCGCTATTAGATGATTCTTCCTTTATCTTATTGTAATGCCCCAAACACTGTATCATCTTTTAAGAGGGTAGAAAAAAATCTGGAGATATTATTTTTATAGTATGTGTTATTTTTTTTTAAAGCTTTCGTTGATAAATATTCAGAATTTTTCATTTTTTCCCATAACGGCAAAGAGAAGAAAATTGATAAAGAAAAATATTTCTAATAATTAGGAAAAGCAGATGTCTAATGCAAAAACACAGAGGACTCTATACTTTAAAGATGATGGTGACATTTTATTTATTTAATTTTATTTTATTTTAGAGACAGGATCTTGCTCTGTTGCCCAGACTGGAGTACAGTGGTGTGATCATAGCTCACTGCTTCCTCAAACTCCTGGGCTCAAGTGATTCTCCTGCCTCAGCCTCTTGAGTAGGTAGGACTACGGGTATATATCACCATGCCCAGCTAATTTTTTTTACTTTTTGTGGAGAGAGCGTCTCATGCTGTTGCCCAGACTGGTCTTAATAAACTCCTGGGATCAAGCAATCCTCCCACTTAGGCCTCCCAAAGTGCTGGGATTTATCGGTGTGAGCTATCGTGCCTGGCCTGAAACATGTAAGTGAAATTTCAGATTATGAGTCTTTAGATGATGATATCCTAGATACATTTTCTCACACTCAAGAACTGACAATTCAACAACATATACCTAAGGATAAAAAGGAAATAGGGCATTCTCATCCAGTTTGACATTTAATAGGAATTACCTACTTATTCAATATTTTGCAACGAGAACCTGAGCCATCCTAAAAAAGTGTGATATATTGTCATCTTTCATGGTGTTGTGCATCCAATATACTTCATATAGTTTGTAAGATAACAAATGATAAAGGCAGATGTATATATACAAAGGTGAAGGGAAGGAAATCTATAAGGAAGAGATGAAAACATTCATTGGATTGCTAATTCTAATTGGTGTTTATAAATCTAAAAATGAAAATATTTTGCAACTAAGAAACCACGAAAATAACTACTGTCTTTTCAACAAAATGATGAGCCATCAAAGTTTTCAAAAGCACTGCTTTTTGTTTATTCAAGTGCAAGCAGCACAAAGGCAATGATAAGTTAGAATCGTTAGAGACGTATTTGAGGCCGGTGTGGTGGCTCACACCTGTAATCTCAGCACTTCGGGAGGCTGAGGCAGGTGGATCACTTGAGGTCAGGAGTTCAAGACCAGCCTGGCCAACATGGTGAAACTCTGTCTCTACTAAAAATACAAAAAGTTAGCCAGGCGTGGTGGTGGGTGCCTGTAGTCCCAGGCACTCTGGATGGTTAGGCATGAGAATTGCTTACACCCAGGAGGCGGAGGTTACAGTGAGCCAAGATTGCGCCACTGTACTCCAGCCTGGGTGACCGAGTGAGACTCTGTCTCAAAAAAAAAAAAAAAAAAAAATGTATTTGAAGCCTGGAATCAATATTTATAAGATGATTGTGTTCCTGGTTCATATATGCTAATTGATAAGTAGTCAGTTATGTTCAAAGAACACTGTCCATTTAGGGTAAATAATCCTTCAGATGCAGGAAAATATAGAATAAAAAACGGGTTTGCTATATTTAAATTAAAATTTTTTTAAAGAATTATTTTTCACTACTCCTTTATTCTTAGCTCTGTAAATGATTTGCAAAATGACTTAACAGTATGAAAAAACAGAACAGGACCATTGGTGACGAGTATTTTCTCTGGCATATTGAGAGATAAACAGATTGGCATTATTTGTCTCACATAACAAGCAATAAAGAGGACAGAAAACACGAACCTGCCTCAGCCTCTTATAGACTGGTCTATAAGAAAATAGAAATATTATCTCACCTAAAGGAGAGTATCAGGTTAGGGTAGAGGGATTGTGGCTCAATAATGCCATCAAGGACCCAGCTCGTTTCTATGTCTCTTTGCCATCTCCAGTCCTGGTTTCATCTTTAGGCTTGTAGCAAATGGCATTAGACCTAGACATATAACATCCAAAGGAAGAAAAAAACCCACCTATCTCTCTCTCTCTCTTTCTATTAAGAGTGAGGAAACTTTTTCCAGAATTAATCCTTTTCCTCCAGCTCCTTTCTCACTTGCCTCCTGTTAGGAATAAGGGTAACAGGTATTACATAGGCTACAAACAGTATCAATGCCAGTCTAATTGCAGAAGTAGAACTAAAACAACTTACATAATATCCACTAATTGAGAACTGTCACCAGGACTAAGAATGGATCGGACTAAGTAAGTCAGCCCTTTACAACTTCCCCTTTCCCATTTTAGTGTTGTTCTGTCATCTCCAAGCATTCAGGATATTGTCTTATTCCCTGCTCCTCTTGACAGCTGCATACAAGAACAGCCAGCTGGTATATTTTCCAAGATAGGGTGAGTGGGAAGAGGTGAATAAAGGAGATGTATGGAACTGGGCGATGGAGCACGTGACCAGTGTTGGAGACTGAGATTATGACAAGCCTCAGGGACCAATGGATGATGGGCAAAAGATTGGGTTTTTGTAGCAGCCTTGAATAGCCAAGAAAAAATAAATAAATAAATAAAATAAAAATAAAAAACAAGAAGACTGGGAGAGCTGGCTAGAGCTGTCTCCCAGAACTTTTTTGGCTAGGATTTTTGTATACTTTAAAAATCCAAAGGAGGAGGTGTGGCCAGAACCAGGATGAGGAAGAATGTGATGCTGAGAGGAAGCAAAGGGAGAAAGAGGGGAGAAGGGAAGCATTTTGGTTCCTTTTGTCTCTTTTAACTGAAGTCCTGGCTTTAATAGTTTTAAATACACACTCTTCCTTTATAGTTGCCTAGTCAAAACCAAAATTGAAGATGATGGTTGGCGCAGGTTATGATTTTTTAATTGCTTCTTTTGGATGATCTTGTCTATTTGGACTGGGTTGGAACTGAAAGAGTCCTAAGAAGTGAGGAACGAGGCACAATATGTCAAATTCCTCTTCCATATGCAGTTACAAAAGCTGCTAGGCTCATGAGGAACATGCAGATTTTAGTCTGGAGAATAAAGGACATTTTCTGACCAAGGATGGAGTAAGGAAAGGTGGTGAGTTGCTGGCCATAGTATGACCTGGGACTGTGTCTGAAAGTCACAACGTATAAAGCCAATACCTTCTATATAGCATCCTGACCAACACTGGCAGCCCTATGAGGTAAAGGCCTTCAGTAAACAGAAATAACAAAGTTGCATATTAGGGTTCTGTGTACACTCAATTGTGCAAAAGGATGATTGCTCATCAGGATAAACACTTAATCCACCATTTTAACAGTAAAAGTCTGAAGGAAACAAATGACTAAGTTTCCATTTCTACCACCTTTCTCTTACCTTTGTGAAATTTCAGCACATTATTCACAGCTAGTTCCCAACCAAGTCCAGAAACTAGCACAATTAAAAAAAGAAAATGCAAAGTAAAATAGGCCCAGAATAGGTTCTTTTGATTACTTATGTTTTTGGAAATACATTTTCCTTTTTGAGTCTCCAAGAGTCCTCCTCTCAACAAGTGTAAGAGAGCCCAGGTGAGTCACTGTTCACTACTCATGGAGAAGCCAGAAGAGGCATGGTTGGGATCTTACTAACTTTATCTCTATTTCCTATCATCAGAAAAATTCGTGAAGCCCAACGCTCTAAAACATAGATTAAGAAGTTGCTTTGAGTCTGGTAACGTGTCCTACACTGGCTGTTTAGAGCCCTGCACCACCCAGGATTAAATTCCAAAGGGGACTGGGGTGGGACAGGGCAGGAAAGTGGACTCCAACACATGAACTCCTCCCTTCCTCAAACCAAATATCTGCCGCTGATATACCTTGATTGATTGTTAAATATGTATTAGGAAAAACAATCCCTTGTTATAAAATATCTTGTTTCTAAATCTATGTAGTGAGTTCCGTGTGTGTGTGTGTGTGTGTGTGTGTGTTTTAAAGGGGGGGGCTTAACATTTCAAATGCAACTTCTTATATAACCATGGTATGGTGGTCTAAGACGCCAAACAGAACAAATGATTTGGGTAAACAGTTTAAATTTTGTGAAAGCCTGGAGGAATCGAATCTGGATATGGAGGAAACCTCACAAAACCTTGGGTGCTATGTGATTCAAATCACAGCCCACCGAAGCGGCCACCGCACGTACCAAGCCCTCTCCCCTAGCATACGCCTTCTGTGAACGGGCTTTTGTACCTGAACAAAGCGAGGACCCAAGTTCAGGGGCTTTGTCTCTAAAGAACAAAGATCGGCCTAGCTGCAGGCTCGCTGTGCGAAAGAACCCAGGCTCCGTGGGAACCCACGCCACTCGCGGAGCTGCACCCCGGCGGCCGCCCTCGCCCCCCGGGCCCCTTTAAGTGCCGTGCCTGCCCCCGTCCGCGTCCCCCGCGTGCCCGGAGTGCTGGGCCGCCCGCCGGCTCCTGGCCGCACCTCCCACCTCCCGCCTCCCGCCGGGGTTACGTGAGCCCGGGGCGGGCGGCCGCCGGGCCAATGGCCGCCGCCGGGGCCGCCGCGCTCCTCCCGCGCCGCCGCCGCCGCCGTGGGGCTGCGGGCTCCTCCCGCAGGAGATAACTGTCAGCGCGCGAGGCGGCGGCGGCGGGCCGGCTCAGTCATATGACCGGCAGCCGGCGGCTCCGGCGCCGAGCAGAGTTACTCAGCCGCAGCGGCCCCGCGCTCCCGCAAGGCTGGGCGGCCGCGCCGCCGCGATGGCCCCGCCACCGCGGCCGCCGCCCCCGGCTGCGCGCTGAGCCGCCGGCCCCCCGAGCGCCACGGCCGGAGCTGCGGCGGCGGCATCATGGCCCCGACCCTGCTCCAGAAGCTCTTCAACAAAAGGGGCAGCAGCGGCAGCTCCGCAGCGGCGTCTGCCCAGGGCAGGGCTCCTAAGGAAGGACCTGCCTTTAGGTGAGGGGGCGCCGAGGGGCGACTCTGGCGCGGGACCCGAGTTGGCTTCTGTGCTCGCCGGGGAGGGGACGGGTAGGGGAAAGGGAAGGGGCCGTCCAGGACGGCGCTGCCCATCGCCGGCACCTGGTCCCGGGCTTGTCGGCGTGGACGCGCCTGATCCGAGTGTGGCTCCGGACCCTCCGTGACCCTTCCTCCTGCTCTTTCTCCACAACCCAGGGTCCTTCCCCATTTCAGAGTTCTCTTGTGTTCCTTGAGGTTCCCGGGCGTGCGCTGTGCTTGGCTGTGGCGACCGGAGATTCTCCGGTTATTGGGGTGAACCTCTTCCGGGCAGAGCTGCCTGGGCGCCTCTGCGGGCCCAGCAAAGCTGTGAGCTGTCATTTTGAGGGCAGCTCCAACCTATTGTGTACGTGACAGTGTTTTGAAGTTCTGAAGGAGCAACAGTCACGAAAAAGGCATCTTTCTTCTTTCTTGCCATATATGACAAGCTCTCAAACGGATGAATGAAAGTATGTAATTTCCACATCATTTGGAAGGTTGATGCCGCATGATGTGTGGAAAGGGGGAGTAAGATGCAATTATGAAATTTCCGAGATTTCAATTGATCAAAGCTGATATGTATATTTAATAGACTTGATCTCTCGAACACATACCTTTGAATATTGATAGCATTTATGGAGAGCTTACTACCTAAAATGCTTTATGTTGATTTCTGTCGTTTACTTGTCTGACAATGTGGTGAGATAGGTGCTGTTATAATTCCCATTTTACAGGTGAGGAAACTTAAAGTCACATAACTTAGGCGGCTTGTCCAAAATCCACAGCTGTCAGCGGTAGAGCCTGTGTTTTGACCCAAGCAGTTTGACCACAGATTTCAGTCTTTAAAATCCCTATGCTATTCTGATTTCAAGGGCAAACTTTTAAAAGATGCCTTAAAATGTCCTGTATTGCCTTTGAGCATAAGTATGTTGAAAGGTTTATTTATCTTTATTTAACAATTTTTCAGCACATTTTAAAATTGAGCACCAACTCCCAATTCTGACACTCTGCTAGGTGCTTTTTGGCCAAAATGTCTTGCAAAAACGGTTCATTGTTAAACAGATCTAGACCCAGTGTAATAAACCTTTTAAAAATTTCAAGTGAAACTTCGAAATAAATTTTGCATTAAGTTTTATGTTCTATATTTTGCTTTTCTTGAATTCCGTCATTTAAAACAGTCTCTCACTGTGGTCATGTGAAAATTAAACGTGTTATGTGTGTGCGCGCGTGCATGGAAGGCATATTGTGAGGACTTTAAACTCCCCAGGTTAAATTCTCGTGTTTTCTTTAGGCTAACAAGCCTTATAAGTTGAGTGGGAATTCTATGCCTTTTGTTAGGCTGAGTACTAGTGATGCCATGTACCTTCTCAGAATGGTAGAATTACTTCGGACCCAAGGTGTGTAATTTCGTCCCTTCCCTCCCTGTAACCCAGACTCCATCAAGGGTACAAAGCCTGGAGCAGAAGGGGCATGTGGTGTTACAGGTGTCTGTACTTTGGCAGCTCTTGCCAAGGACATTTAAAGCCATTTGAATGCAGGAGGAGATAGTGGCGGTTACATTGTCATTGTTTTCTGTGCTCCTTGCCTAGTTGCCCACCACCATTTCCTCCATCCACAAGTTTAACTGAGTGTATTTGAACAAAAAAAAATTGTGGCTATATTTACTGTTGTGGGCCATGTTAGGGAAATTGATTCCCACTTCATGGGAACATTTTCAGTAGTGTTCTGACTTCTCATTTGTGTATAATGAGAAAATCGTGCCAAGTACTTTTTTTTTTTTTTTTTTTGACCTCATTAGGATTTTCTACAAGTATTTGAGGTCGATGTTTTTGGAGAATTTGAGGATCCCAGTTGAAAATCCTACTTGATGAAGGCCCCCTTCAATAGTGTCCCTGATAGAGGTCACCGTGGAAAAGAAAGTAAAGTAGCAGATGTGAGCAAGGATGCTGGATGATGGGAACAAACCATCCTGTGCTCACCAGACTGACAAAGGAGACCCCCAAGCAAGTCTTTCCTTTTGCTCTTTTCACCTTGCTTAACTCTAAGATGCTGTGTAGCTGGCCTGGGAAAAGCTTCCAGGAAAATTTTTCTCTCTACCTAAAAAATTGTGAACCTGTGTTTCATTTTATCCAGATTTTGCCAAATTGGAGTTGGTATGTACTTCGGGGGGAGCAAGGTGCCTTATTGCAGGGCATTAGCTGCCCTTGGGAACTACTTTGTAGTTAAATAGAGTTTTAGAAGTGAAGGTAAAACCCTTATATTAAAAATCGAGTATTCCTAACATGAATTTGTATTCTTTAGTGCATTTAAGTACAGGATGTAACTTGTTTATCTGGAGATTGAAAATTCACTGAGGATTCAGGTAGACTTTTGGGGCAGTTTTGTAGTGTATATGGGGGAAAATCTAAGATCCAACTTTTTGTTTGTTTGTTTGTTTTAGAGTTTGTGTTTGTTTTAGATCTTCTGTTTCCGTGATGGACTTTTACTGGTTATTTTAAACTTCTCTTCTCAGAATTGTTTTGCCCTTGTTGTTAGTCCTTTTACTCTTGTGCACTTCCTAGTCCCTTCGCTGGGCTTATGACTGTTCTCATTCCTCCAGTTTTTGCACACTTGATTAGAGAGGAAATCTGTTGTCCAATATAACTAGTTTATCTCACAGGTCATTTTCAGGACTTCATGCTTCCTGGCATTTCATCTATAAACGGGATCATCATAGTCAAGATTTCTTCTGGAGTATTTCCTTTAGGATCTTGACAGAAAGCCCTTTTCATAGCTTTGAGGAAACAGGTTGCTAGGAAAACAAAAGGAATCACGATTGACCAAACTTACATGTTTGGGAGAAGTAGTCAGGAATGCTATATGATTATGGTATTTACATTTGAATAATGATTTGTACCAGAAAAATAAATTAGGACCAAAAAAAAATGATGTGTACGATGACTCAAGTCAGAAATAGTATTATGTTCTTGGTTACCTTGGATTTAAGGCCAGGATGTTTTCAAGCCACACTATGCCCAGTGACTTACATGTGTGGTTCAAGTTTGAAGCATTATCTTAAGGTTGTTCTTGTTGTTGTTGTTTTCTCCGTGTCTTTTGTAAATTAATGGAGCAGTTTCAAACCCCTAAAATGTGTATTTAGCAGGGAGGTGAAAAGCCTGGGGTATCAGATGTTCTTTTATTTTGGAGCAGTTAAATGAAGTAGGGAAGCATATATATTATCTGGGATATGAAGAACAAGTGAAGGCATTGCAGCTGCTTGTTAGCTAGCTGTGTGAATGCCAGAGAAGAGTATACCTAAGTCCAAATGGCCTAGTAAGTGCTAATCCCCACTGTTTTGTTAGAACAAATTTAATCTGTTATAGAGTTAGTATAAGTATAATTTAATCCACTTATCAAATATCATCTGCTGCCTCTGTGCTTGTGGCTTGGTGCTCTACTTATGTAAATCCAGGCAGGACACCCACGGTCTCACCTACTGGAGTTTACAATCTAAAGGACGACAGATTATGCAGTAAGATGAATAAACAGCAGACAACACATTGGAAACTGTAACAAACAGATAAACACTGATAAAGGTAGATTTTTATATAAGCACAGAATTAAGAACTTACTTGCTGTTCTTGTGCTTGGAGTGACTAAGGGCAGGATTGTGATTTACTCTTCCCTCACATGGAGGGAAATTACACAGAAGTGCTTCCTCCCCTCCCACTGATAAGTCTCCAGATGCAAGTATTTCTAATGAGATTTGTTCTGAGGTAGGGTGGGGAATATTTTGGAAAAAAACGGTTTTGTTCTAGTACACTCGACATTTTTAATGCCAATAACGTAAAACATGACATATAAATAGCAGTTTTGATTTCTTTTGACTACTTTCTAAAAGAAAGTCTTCCTGTAGATTTTTCTTGCTTGCTGCCTTGGATCTATTGGCACACTCCTTACATCATATCTCCTTGTCCTGAAAGATACTATGCACTGGTTAGTGATTTTTTCAGAGGTGAAGAAGGGAACCCTTCCTTTGAATGCAGTGAGTTCTGTTAAGAGCACTTGGAACACAGATTGCGGAAGCCATTGATTTAGCCCTGCCTCATGTACCATGTTGATGGGAGACCCAACAAGACTCCATTTCTTTGATCCTCAGCTTTGTCATTTGTAAAGTGACAGCATCAGACCTATGTAACAAAGTTGTGGTAACGAGGTAATGAGCTTGAAAATCTTTTGAAAAGAATAACATGCAATACAAAATGATTTTAAGTATTATCAAGCATCTTTTTATAGGTCATGGAGTTCAGTATTATTCCTGTTGAGGCTTTACGAAAATGGAACCATTTTTCAGAGGCTGTTTTCTTTCTGTAGATGAGAGACTTGAGACAGAGCTAAAGTGAACGGTTTTCGCTTGCGTATTAGTTTTTTAACCTTGATGTGGTCAGTCATGAAAGAGACCTTAAGTTTTCAGAGGGGTCTTAAAGATGTTCAGTGGGCACTCACTCAAACCTGGTAGAGGTGACGGGGTGTCAGAAAGATTCTTAGAAATATGGTGTGTTTGTTTTTTCAAAGTTATTTGCAAGTTTTTATTATCAAGAATAAAATCGCATTTAGCCAAAAAAGGAAACTGGTTAAGCAAAATGATATAGTCACACAATGGATGACATTCTATAGCAGCCAAATCATAATTTTATACACAGACACGCAAAAAAAAAATGTTCTCAATAGAAGAAGTAAAAGCAACTCTAATAGCCTGACTTCACCACTGTGCAATCTATGCATGTAACAAAATTACACTTATACCCCATAAATTTATATAAATTTTAAAAAGTGAAAGCAAGTTATAAATTTATGTGAAAAACATTTAAAAATAGGAGCGATTATGCATGTGCAGAATAGGCCAGCAACACTCTACACCAACATATTATAACAGTGGTTGCCAAGAGGTAGGTGAAAATTTTATTTTAATTTTTTGTGTTTTATTCTTGTTGGTATTTTTGGATTTTGCTCTAATGAATTTGTGTTACTTTTGTGATTTGGATTATTTTAAGCCTAAACATTCTAGATTATTTAACTATTTAAAATAACTTAAATAGCATTTAGCGTATTCTACACCATAAGGGAATAGAGTAAGGATAATGTTTATGGAGAAATCTGATTTGAATAAATTTCTTCATAGAATCTTTCTTCTTCATCAAAATAACTGTTAGCTCCTATCATTAAAAGTAATATATTTGTTATGAAGTTTAATGTATTTAAAACCTAAATTCATTATAAACCTCAGAGGCCAAGTTAATTGGCAATGTCAATAATGATAGGAGATATGTATGTGCAAAATGTTTACTAGTTTGACAGGGTCGCTACTTCAGCTGAGCTTCAGAGCCCAGTGTAGTCTTCCTGGGGGATCAGAGTACAGTTTAGGAGCTGCATGCAGCTCAAGCTTTATTTGAAATATGTTTAGAAAAGACTGACACAGTCATTTGGATTTTGAGGGAATGTGGATAAGAGGCCTGGATTAGATGTTTTAAAAACTAAAACATGTAGTTATAATTTTAAGTCCTGAAATGTGAATTTGTCATATTATGTATTATTATTTGATTTAGTAGGTGGTACTAAGAGATGGACGGAGGCATGTGGTCTTTTAATGCATGGAGTATACAGCTCCAAAAAGAGCATTGGTTTTTGTTGTTGCTTTAGGTTGTGTTTCTCGTGGTTTGCCTGTAAGGTCAGCCTAAGGAAGCTACTTTGCCATTGTGTTTCCTTGGAAAAGGAAGCTGTAAAAGATTGTCCTTGCCTTCATGAAATACTTTGGCTGCCAGCATGAACTCCTGGTGGGTGAATCTGATTTGGGAACTGGTAATGTGCTTTATTTCTCCAGCCACTGTTTTTCTTGGTGTGGGTGAAAAGGAACAAATGTTTTGTACTGATTGTACAAGCCCCTTGCTTAGTGTGAATTGTTAGGCCTGGACTATGAGATCATATACTTGGCTGTAAAAGTAAGTCTTTCCTTTTGATGTAAGAGTGCTGAAATATTTGGTGAGTTCCTACTTACCAAGCATTCTTTATCTCAGATTTGTGAAAAATGATTATTATGTAAAAAAAGGAAAAACAGGATGGACTTTTCCAGCTAACTGGGCATGTAACAGTGATTTCCCTCAACCCCACCCCATCTGTAAATGGAACATCCATGACTCACTTCTCATGGCCACACAGACACTTTTGTAACCAGTGCTTGAATGGGAGGGTGGGATGGGGATGGAAGGAGATGGGCTGGCACCCCACTTGTGTTCAGCCAGAATCTGTCCAGCTGCCTTTATAATGGACTTCTGAAAAGGACAATGTGCCTTCTCATGCATCATGCTACATATTTTTTTTTCCTTATTGCACTTTCTGTTTGTGCCAGAATAATACAATATATTAAGTGCAATAAAATGTAGCCATTAATACTATAATATTGTGGATAAATGTTGTATAGCAGAGTACTCTTTCTGTTATATAAGATTTTAGTATTAGCATGAGTTTGGATCCCTGATTATCATATTTCTCTCTCCTGAACTGTGTGCCTTCATTTCTAGGAGTTATTTTTCTAGTTATTTGTCCCTGTAAACTTGTTTAATTTGTAGATTATACTTTAGAATTTGTGTCCATCATAGTGCTACAAGAGATTTATATATTGGTTTATGAAGATGATTTTATTACCACACCTAAGAATTTTTAATCATAAATAAGAGATTTCTGTATTTGATATATATCTTTAAATAAATGATTGGTGTTTGGTTATGTACTGATGTCTAATTGAAAATGACAACCAATTCATGCAGGGTATCTAAGTGAGAATGAGCACTGAAGCAGTAGAAATTCATCCCTCAAAAGCTGAGGGGGACTAATTAGGAACCTACGTATCTGGTGGGGACCTCAGCCTGATTCCCAGTAAGGATAGTTGCATGTTGTCATGGCAACTCTTTCTTCACAAGTCGAAGACAAGTTAGACATTAACCTGCACATTCCTCAAGAGATGAAACAGGTGTTGATTTAGGATGTGTTAGGAAGCAGCAGCAAATTCAGCAGTCCAGTTGATTCTGGCTTTAACACCTTATAAATACTTCAGACTGCCAGTTCTCTCTCTGATATGCCTGGAAAATTGGACATTTTCTTTTTTTGTCTTATAGTCAAAACCTTTGGGGTTATGGCGGGAAAAGTATTTTATCGTTCATTTCTTCATTATAGCTATCCTCATTTACTCAAGTTCTTTTATAAAATATGATTAAAAATAGTAACAAAAATGCCTTTTAAATTCAATGCCACAAAGTCTTTTAAATTTAAAGCAAACATTTGAAATAACTGTAAATGAAACAAGAAAACATACATGTGATAGCTACAGCATGGCTGTGAGAGTTCCTCTAAATCCTAGCCTTGCCATTGTGTCTCTGCTTTTAATGCAGTGCTTGGCAGCAAGTTGGCGTTTAATAAATACTTGTTGAATGAATGAATGAATTCAAGAGTTTTGAACACTGATAATCCTTAAAGAGTCTCTAGTATTCCCAGAATCTGATCTCTTGAAATATTTCTTGATGTTTCTAGCATGCGTTATGACATTTTAGAAAATGAATCTTGTTACAGACGACTCAAAAGAAATTTCCTCCTTTTTGTCAATATTAGTGAATTATTTTTCTGGTATCAAAATGATAGGGTAAAAGTGCTCTAACAGTTGATTGACCTGTACCCCCACCTCCCTAAAAAAACCTTTAAGAAGACACCTGCTTAAGTAATATATCAGAGATCCAGTTATGAAATCCCACAGCTGTCAGAAATGACCTACTGAAAAACGATTTAAATATTTATGAAGCTATGAAATTGTTAGCTGTGGGTTGATGATGTAGAACTCTTCTCTATATACTTTTTAGATTCATTTGAATTCTTGTGTGGCTTGGTAAAACTGAAATACATTATGGAATGAAATGAGCAAATTGGTTCTCTCAAATTTAAGATAATAGTACACTTAATTGTGAAAACAATATTGATATTCTGAACCCTGCGAAGACTGTATTTGCATGTTAAATGAAGTAAGCACTTTAGAAAAAAGATGGAATCATCTCTGCTTTCCATGTATGATTTTTGCATTTGAGAAACTAATTTAGAAATGGATTTGTGAATCTGACATGCTCTTTAAAAAGAATGTGCCAGACTAACATATCATTAATGGTGGCCTACGCTGTGTGAGGAGGTGAGCCATGAGTAAACATTTTCTCCAAGCGTATCAGGCAATGACTGTTTGCTTTAGAATGGTACATTGAGTAAGTTAGTTGCTAGGGCAGAAGGAGGCGGTCGGAACTACTGGCCCTGCCCTGCCCAGAGGGCAGAGATGGACCCCTGGTAGCCACTTGGTGCTGAGTGTGCAGGCTCCATGGAAGACCCTGTGGATGCTGGTAACTGGCCCTGCAGTGGGGTTGCCATATATTGCTTTGTGCCATGTGTACCTGAGAAATTGCTTATACATGGAATTATGATTTTAAGATTTTCTCAAACATATCTGGTTAAAAGTTCATATAAAATATGTTGAAATATAAGCCTCTTGCTTCACACCCCAATCCCCCTTCCCAAAGGGTACCATTGCTGTACCAGTTTCTTTCGTATCCTTTTAGAAATACTCTATGCAAATACAAGAAAAAAAATTCTTTCCCTCAGACGAAATGGTAGTTGTTGCCTACACTGTTCATCATTTTGCTGAAAGTTGCTTTGTATTCCTTTGAATAAATTCATGTATAACACTTAACCCAGTAGTTCTCAAGTCTGGTCAGACACTAAAGTCACCTAGAGAGCTTTAAATGCCCAGACTACTTCTCAGAGATCTTGATTTTATAGATCTGGGCTGGGGCTTTGTGTTTGTCTTTATAAAACTCTCCCTGGGTAATTTACATGTGCAGCCAAGCACACTACAATAATCTTCCCTTATCTGAGGTTTCGTTTTCTGCTGTCAACCCCAGTCTGACAATATTAAGTCAAAAATTCAAGAAATGGAGCAACTCTGGGTGCACTGCCTGTGAGTTAGCTCTGCTCTGCAAGGAGCAGTACCATTTAAAAAAGAAGAAAGAAGATTCCAGAAATAAACAATTCCTAAGTTTTGAATTGCACACCATTCTGAGTAGCACAATGGAATCTCCACTGTCACTTCATCTTATCATATAGGCATTTGTCATCTCACATCATCACAAGGAGAAGGAGGGTGACTATAGTACGATGAGATATTTCCTGAGAAAGAGATCACGTTCACATAACTATGATTATAGTATATTGTAATTGTTCTATTTTATTATTAGTTATTGTTGTTAATCTCTTACTGTGCCTAATGTATAAATTAAACTTCATCATAGGTATGTATGGGAAAAAACATAGTATATACAGGGTTTGGCATTAAGCACTGTTTCAGGCATCCACTGGAAGTCTTGAAAGGTATCCCCTGTGGATAAGAGGGGACTACTGTAATTTTAACCAGTCCTCTACTGATATTTACTTTCAGGCTTTATTGTTAGAAATGATAAACTTCCTGGTTGAAAGATTCTTATGCATAAGCTCAAGTATATTTCCAGGATAAGAACCCAGGATGGAATTTCTGCCAAATTGCACTCCAGAGAGGTTGCACCTGTTTATACGCCTACTAACAGTATATGATAGCGGCTGTTTAGTGAAGATGATTTAAAGTACCCTGAAGAAATAGCAGTGGTAGGGTGGTGGGGAAACTTGGACCCTAGCTCATTCTTGGTAGTTGCTGATCACTTGTCTAGTTCAACATGTATGCACAGCTCAATTTGGCTGTGCTTTCCAGACTTAAAAATGCTCATACTTTTTTGACTCAGTAACTTAAGAGAAAAAACTTTTGTGCATGAAAATGTTTGAAAAACAAATGTTTGTGCACAAAGATGTTCTTTATATATTATTGTTATAATGTTAAATAAAAGGATCTTAACAATTGTCCAACAGCAGGAAAGTAAATTGTTATGTCAGCTTTGTAGGATAGTAATATAATAGTTAAATGATTATGAAGACAGTGTTAATATAAAATGTTTATGTTAAATGAAAACAACCAGCACCAGTTGGTATCTACAAGATGAATATATTAGTAAAATATGCAAATGTATGACCAAGACCTAGAAAGAAAAACAGAAAAATAATAAAGAACAGTTGACATTATGGGGTGATGAGATTGTGGGTAAATATCCTTTGTTGGTGGTGGTTTTTTTTTTTTTTTTTGAGATAGAGTCTCACTCTGTCACCCAGGCTGGAATGCAGTGGTACAATCACAGTTCACTGCAGCCTCGACCTCCCGGGCTTAAGTGACCCTCCCACCTCAGCCTCCTAAGTAGCTAGGACCACAGTCAGACATGCACCACCATACCCACCTTTTTTTTTTTTTTTTGTAGAGATGGGAGCGGGGGGATGGTCTCACTGTGTTGCCCAGCGTAGTCTTGAACTCCAGGGCTCAAGTGATTCCCCCAACCTGAGCCTCCCAAAGTGCTGGGATTACAAGCATAAGCCACCTTGCCTGACCATAAATATCCTATAAAATGTGGGGGCAAAAAATAAAAATTAGAGGCCAGGCACAGTGGCTCATGTTTGTAATCCCAGTATTTTGGGAGACTGAGGTGGAAGGATCTCTTGAGTCCAGGAGTTCGAGACCAGCCTGGCAACAAAAGGAGACCCCATCTCTACAAAATAAAAAATAAATTAGCTAGGCACATGCCTGTGGTTATAGCTGCTTGTGGGTCTCAGGTGGTGGAATCGCTTGAACCCAAGAGGTTGAGGCTTTAGTAAGCCGTGATCGCACCACTGTACTCTAGCCTGGGTGACAGAGGGAGACCCTCTCTCAGAAAAAAAAAAGGAAAAATATAAAATTCTATTATAATACAAATAGCCATTTATTTATGATTATAAAGATGTTGTAAACCTTGTTAATTAGTGAAGACGTAATTGTAGAATATGTATGTAAATGACTTCCCTGAAATCTTTTAGAATGCTTTTAGAATAGCTATTTCACAAGAGTTTTAAGCGAGCCCATTCTAACATTTAAAAAATAATAGTATTCTTGGCCGGGCATGGTGGCTCACGCCTGTAATCCCAGCACTTTGGGAGGCCGAGGTGGGCGGATCACGAGGTCAGGAGGTGGAGACCACGGTGAAACCCCGTCTCTACTAAAAATACAAAAAAAAATTAGCCGGGCGTGGTGGCGGGCACCTGTAGTCCCAGCTACTCGGGAGGCTGAGGCAGGAGAATGGCGTGAACCCGGGAGGCGGAGCTTGCAGTGAGCTGAGATTGCGCCACTGCACTCCGGGCTAGGCGACAGAGCGAGACTCTGTCTCAAAAAAAAAAAAAAAAATAGTATTCTTTACCATTTGCTAGCCCCTATACCAAGAGCTTTTTACTTAAATAATTTCACTCGTGTCTCATAGTTATCCTTTGATGATAGATATTTTTATTAGCCAATTTATAGATTATAAATTTACCATAATTTATAGATGAACACTTGAGGCTTGCCTGAAATTGAGTGGTTAACTAGTGACCCTGGGAATTCAAACTGAAGTCAGTCAGCTCTTTATTAATACATGATCTGTATTCTGTCTCTGCAGATTAATATTTGAAGTACTTACGACTGAGATTCAGTGGTAGATTTTGTGAGGTTTATAAGAAAGTACGAAGTGTAGCTGAGTGCGGTGGCTCACGCCTATAATCCCAGCACTCTGGGAGGCTGAGGCAGGCAGATCATTTGAGGTCAGGAGTTCAAGAACAGCCTGACCAACATGGTGAAACCCTGTCTCTACTGAAAACACAAAAAAATTAGCCGGGTGTGGTGGTGTGCACCTGTAGTCCCAGCTACTCAGGAGGCTGAGGCAGGAGAATTGCTTGAACCCCAGAGGCGGAGGTTGCAGTGAGCCGAGATCGCGCCACTGCACTCCAGTCTCAGCAACAGAGTGAGATTCCGTCTCAAAAAAAAAAAAAGAAAAAAGAAAGTATGAAGTCTAAGTACTATTTCTAGGGAGATTACTGTTAATTGTGCAATTATATATTATGTGTGAAAAACTAATTAATAATACAAAACAGTAGTTCAGGACCAAGTCTCTAAAGTCGTATTAAGATGAAGGGAAGGAGTGAGGGAGGGCTCTTTAATCTGGGCTAGTTAGGGAGGCTTTATGGAGGAGATAAGAGCTAATAGGTAGAATTCATAGAGGTGAAAAACTTTTTATCTTAGAGGTGTTCCTGAGTTAAAAATGAGTGGACCGGTCTCTATGAAATCAGAGTATTCTTGTGAGGCAAGATACATTTGGACCAAATTGTGCAAGTTGTTGCAAGCATTATTAATTTTAATTTTTAAATTTAGGTAACCCCAAAGTGTAGATGGGGAGGGACCCCAGTCTATACTTTGAGTCTTATTAGAGTAGGGCCTTTGTTACAGATTTACATTTTTTCTTTGTTTTTGTTTTGAGACAGAGTCTCACTCTGTCACCCAGGCTGGGGTGCAGTGGCGCGATCTTGGCTCACGGCAACCCCCGCCTCCCAGGTTCAAGTGACTCTCCTGCCTCAGCCTCCTGAGTAGCTGGGACTACAGACGCCCACCACCACGCCCGGCTAATTTTTGTATTTTTTTGATAGAGACAGGGTTTCGGCATGTTGGCCAGGCTGGTCTCGAACTCCTGGCTTCAAGTGATCCGCCCGTCTCGGCCTCCGCAAGGTGCTGGGATTACAGGCGGGAGCCACTGTGCCCAGCCTGGATTTACATTTTTGAATTCAAACCTGACTCTCCCACTTACAATGTGGGGCACATTATTCTCTCTAAATGAGTTTTTTTTTTTTTTATCTGTAAAACAGGTGTAAAGTTGCCTTTCTTGCAAGTTCATCTGAAGACTAGAGATAATACATATCAATCCTACTACACAGTGCTTGGCAACTATTAGACATTCAATATGTAGTGACTCTTATAACTCTCAGAGACTTAAATATTATGTCTTTCCCTCCAGCTCTTTCTAAATGCATCTCTGCTGATCTCAGGGTTGTAGGGAAATGACAAGTAGCTTGTCTTTACCAAAAGGTGGAGTTCCTGCTCTGAAGGCAGTGTGGAGCCACTGAGGTTTTAAGTAGTGGATTGGTGGAGCAGCTTGCTAAACACAGGGACACTAACAAATTTTGGTGCTAGGATGCAAGTTAGTGCAGTTTTAGTGTATGTGATATATGATATCAGCAAGTAGAACATATGTGTATTCCCCAGTCTTCCCTCTCTTTCCCCATCCCAGACCTCTCATCTTCAAAGGGAAAAAACAAAACTCATATAAGCTGACCGCTTCATGCTCCCAGCCTTAAGCTTCCCCTCCATCCTATGACAAAATCTATACTTGGTAAACCTACCAGATATATAACTATCTCTTTTTGTATCTTTTAATATCAGGAGCTTCTTGTTTTATTTTTTTCCTCAAATTAGTTTCCTGACAGCTCTCTTGCCTCTTTTGATTCATTTCACAAACATTTATGAGGAGTCAGTTATGGCAGCTAATCCTAACATTCCGGACTTATTGCGAGGAAAGGAGTTTGTGTTTGAAGGCTCTTACTAATTCAGTTCTCACGATTGTTATATTTTTTACAAACAGAAAAGGGAGAGGGTTGGAAAAAGAGAGGGAAAGGGAGAGGCATTTGTATCAGAAACTGGGTGGGGGGAAGCTCCCAATTGTCCGATAATCTTATCTACAGAGTGCTAAGTACTGCCTGTAATTGTATGTAGGGGGTGGGTGCTAGTTTAGATAATGTGCCAGGGGAAGTGCACAACCTCTGCTTGCTCCAACTAAAGCTGTTAAAAAGCAGTCTAGTTCCAGTAGGTGCAAATCCACACTTTAATTTGTTCATCATTTTGTCTTCATTCTTCAAATCCAGTTTGTATTGGACTTTGATCTTATAGCTGATTACTGTGCCATGCTGCTCTTTAGTTTACTCCAGCAGAGCGTTGAGTTTTACAGCTTGGACTGTTAAAGTCAATATTGTGTTTAACACAGCAGTAGCAGAATGAGTTGTCTTGAGCTTGCCATGACCTGCTAGCATGCTAAGCTAGCATGCTTAATGCTATTTAAGAGGAGAGTTCCTTTCAGAATTATGTCAAGATTAGCAATTGATGGTGAGAATTGTTGTGGTCCAATCACCAGACCACTGTAGGTAACTTCCCTGGGGTGAAAGCATTGCCATAATGTATTAGACCTGTGCTCTGCTCTCCATTTATTTTAGAAACCATTCTGTGCAAGGCACAAGGCCTCCAACTCATCATTTTCCCTGCAGAGATTTACCTCAGAGATGTTTTTAGTTGGGGAGGGGCAAGTTACCTTCAAAGAGAAAATAACTGGGTCTCTCTTCTTCTTTAATTCAAATTCCAAAGTATTGTAAATCTCATTTATTACCTGTCTGTTCCAAAGACTCCACTTTTCTTTTCATCTTAGAAATATTTGGCATGTGGATCTAGACCAACTCTGCCTGAAGCACTGAGGCAAGCAGGCTTGATCTTTTTTTCTTTTCTTGGCCTTCTCAGGAGTCCGTTCACCATCAGATTAGTAAAATAGAGATTCCTGTGTGGCCTTGTCAGGGCAGGGGACGAGGACATTTGAACTGCATTGCTCTAGGCTCTGGGTGGCCTAAAATCCTCACAGCTGGAATTCTCCATCTGGTCCCATCCAGTTCCAGAGCCTGGACCAGTTCAGCTTCCTAGGCTGAGGTTTGCATCAAGACTTGCAAGTAATGAAGGGTTTATTATGCCTCCCATTGCTTTCTCTTTCTTGGGGACCTAACCGGTATGGATGGAGGAATGTACATGAGTCACATTTCAGAGGAAAGCTGGACAGGATGTGAAAGTGGTGGGGAGATACTTGTAAACAAAAAGAATAAACAAAATCATAATATATAAAGTAACTTCCAAGTTTTGAGCCCGAATAATATGGGTAGCATAATTAGTGGAAATAGGGAAGTTACAAGGAGAAATTGGTTTTGTACATGTTGAATTTAAGGTGTAGTTGAACACTCCAAGTTGTGATATTCATGAAGCTGTAGTTGTCAGAAGATATTAAGCCAATATTTGCCAAAGAGCCCAGAAAATTCATCTCTTGCTCTTTAAGACTTTTCTTTTTCTATTCCCTCCTCCAAAATTACTTTTGTAGAAATTCTGTTCCTTCTTCCAAACTCAGTTTAGATGCCACCTCTGATTATCTTTGCTGATTGCCCCAAATGGGCATGCTGCTCCCTTTAAACCAGTGGTCCCCAACCTTTTTGGCATAAGGCAACAGTTTCATGGCAGACAATTTTTCCACAGACAGTGGAGTGGGGGATGGTTTTGGGATGATTCAAGCACATTACATTTATTGTGTACTTTATTTCTATTATTATAACATTGTAATAAATAATGAAATAACTATACAACTCACCAAATGTATAATCAGTGGGAGCCCTGAGCCTGTTTTCCTGCAACTAGAAGGCCCCATCTGGGGTTGATGGGAGATAGTGACAGATCATCAGACACTAGATTCTCATAAGGAGTGTGCAGCCTTGCTCCCTTGCATGCACAGTTCATAATAGGGTTCGCACTCCTATGAGAATCCAATGCCACCACTGATCTGACGAGGTGGAGCTCAGGCAGTAATGCTCGCTTGCCCACCACTCACCTCCTGCTTTGTGGCCCGGTTCCTAACAGGCCACGGTCTGGTACCAGTCCGTGACCCAGGGGTTGGGGATCCCTGCTCTAATTCTTCTTATATGGCAGTTACCACATTCTACTAGCTGTTTTTTATTTATCCAAATACTTTACCAGATTATACCTTTTCAGCAACATTGTATGTATGTCCCTGTAGTGTATAGCATAATACTAAGTACAGTACATTAGTAGGAGCTTGTTTAAATACGTTTATTTGAACCTGCATTGTTTTCAGCTACTATCAGTACTTAAAAATATGTGAATTTATTAGCCAGTATATAAAGTTCCTCTTTTTTTTTTTTTTTTTTTTTTTTTGAGCCAGAGTCTTGCTCTGTTGCCAGGCTGGAATGCAGTGGCACGATCTCGACTCATGGCAACCTCACCTCCCGGATTCAAGAGATTCTCCTGCCTCAGCCTCCTGAGTAGATGGGACTACAAGCACGTGCCACCATGCCCAGCTAATTTTTGTATTTTTTAGTAGAGACAGGGTTTCATCATGTTGACCAGGATGGTCTCGATCTCTTGACCTCGTGATCCGCCCACCTCAGCCTCCCAAAGTGCTGGGATTACAGGCGTGAGCCACTGCGCCTGGCCCCTCTCTTTTTTTAAACATAAATTTGTCTCCAAATTTGAAGTTTTAAGAACATCTCCATTATTTCAGAATTTAATAAATATGTTTATCCTACCCATGATTCGTTCTTTCTTTAATTTTAAATTTAATAAGAGATGAGGTCTTGCTATATTGACCAGGCTGGTCTTGAACTCCTGTGCTCAAGCAATCCTCCCATCTTGGCCTCTCAAAGTGGTAGAATTACAGGCGTGAGGTCCCACGCCCAGCCCTACCCATGCTGCTTAACTGTATTTACTCCATTTTTTTCTTTCCAGTTACAGGGTTCTTTCTTTTTTCTTTTTCTTCTTTTTTCTTTTGTGTGTGTGTTTTAATGCAGCAGATTTTTTTTTTTTTTTTAACTTCAGAGATTCTCCTCTATAGATTGTTTAATTTTCTATACCAGTTCCAGTTTAGGGTTCTGAAATTCATTGCCAAGAAATGTATGGGGTATTTTATTTAAAATACACTGTTTTACATATGAAGGCAAAGTAATTTTCATTTTGTTTCTGAGGTCATATCTGATTTGCTCAGCATTTTGCTGGCTCCTCCCCTCTTCCCAGCTGACGTCTCTCTTTAGTAAATTCTTTCTGTGGAACAAAACTTAGAGTTTAGGGTCTGTCATAAGAATAGTTTGAAGGTCTTTTTTGCCTAAACCAATCTGACCTTTGCCTGGACTGAAACTCATTTGCCATTTATCTGTTCCTAGAACCTTGAAAGATCTTACTGTTTATTTCCTTTACTTGGGACTTACCTGGCGAAAAACTATTGGTGCCATCATCTACAGGGATGGCCCCTATCTATGACCAGTCTCTCGTCCGGATTAATTATGAAAATGTTAAGTTCAGTCTTCACACTTACTGCTGAAAAGACCACTCTGTTTATATTTCTCCTTCCAGAGAAATGCTTATCTGTCCTTTTGTTTTCTGGACCTGATCCAGTTCTGTGTCCAAGATAAATATTCTACTGGCTTCATGCTGTTTTATCTTCATAAAAACAAGTCACCAAATACCTGTGTACTAATGCAGTTCATATAGTAAAAACGTTAATTGCACAGGAGATTCAGATGAATAAAAGAATATTTATTTTGGTGTCTCATGGCCAGAGTTAAAAAAAGAAAACTAGATTTACTAGTGCACAGGTCATATGCTATTACAGCTTCAAGGAGCTGCCAGAAGCTCATTCCTTCCGTTTGCATTTTTGTGAATGTCAGTTCTGAAATAAATGAACAAACCCAGGACTTGAAAATAATTATTTCAACTATAAATTGTGCCTGTCCTCATATGGTAATGAGAGTTGACAGTGGTTTTTATTTTCAAAAAAAAACAGCTCGGTTTGGGAAAAGGTGCCTGCAGTCAGCCTTTGCAAACTTCTTTATTCTGTGAGATTTTTGTTCCCTGTTTTCTAAAGACAATAGTGACAAATTAACCAGAGTCAAAGGCATTGCAATTTTTATGTAGGGTTTCTTTGTCCTTATGAATTTTTTGTGATTCTCTCTTCATGATGCTATATTTTTAATTTGCCACTTTAATTTACTAAGATGAAGTAATTTCTTAGCGGGGGTGGGGATAGGAAACAGTAGTGAGAGAGATTATCTTCAGAGTCTGTATTGCTTTGGGGGGTCTCAGCTTTTTTTTTTTTTTTTTAATCTCTAAGTCTGTGATTTTTGAATTTTACACTTGGGACAGAAGGATCCATGACTTCAGGTAACTGATCCATCTCCCAGAGTCTAGGAGGGGAGGAACTTGGATTTAGCTGTTGTTGAGAAAGTTCAGAGTATTTTCAGCCTGCATGAGTGCAGTTAACCAGAGATCTTTTTAATGGAATCATTTCTTTTCCTTGGCAAAGACGAAGATTTGTTTAGCCAATGAAATGTAGTGGGGACTTCAAAGCAGAAATGAGCTATGCATTTTGGAGGTTTAGGATGCCGAAGTTGGGAATTACGTGTTGTACAAACCACTTTTTCCCATAGTTTTCTTTTCTAAAAATTGTGGTGGGAGAGAGGTGCTTACTGGTTAAACGTGCTGCTCTGTGCCAAAGACCAGTATTTCAAAGTATAAATGATAAAAGGAACTTAACTGTAAACTTGATATTTACATGAGTTTTATTTCCCAAAGCAGTTATATTTATTTTATAGAATAGGAAAAGGCTCACTCACCAAGGCTACAGAGCTAGTTACCCATATGGATAGGCCAAGATGTGGGACGCAGACCTTTTGATTCCTGCATCACACCTCAGCCAATTTTTAGTCCTATGAGTATGGCAAGTTCCCTTGTTGTGTAGTTAAAAAAATGTTATGAATTTATAGCTAAAATACATCTTCATGATTCTTAATTATCACACAACTCTATTCTCTGGCATGTTGTTGGACCTTTTTGTTATTTTCATTAGACCTTTGCTTCTTTCTGGCATTGAGGGACTGAGACGTAGACTATGCAACTCTGAAAATCAAGTCCAGCCTCTTTCGTGTGGCGGCCCTGCCTCATTTCTCTTTGCTCTTCCCCTCATACTCTTAAGTCCAGTCAAAGCTAATTTGTCTCAGTTCCTCAAACAATCTTGAGTTTTCTCTTTATGAAGATTTCTTTGTTTAGAACTTGGCTCCTCCTTTCCTCCTTTAACCTGACTCACACTCCTAACTAGTGTGGTGATTAAGAGCGGGAGTGGGCTTGGAATTGGACTTCAGGTTTCGAATCCTGACACTATCACTTAATAGCCGTATGGTCTTGAACAAGTTGCTTAACCATGCCGTGCTATGCTGCCGTTTTCTCTTTGGTATGTTGGGAATAATAGTAACCACCTCATGGTGGTGGTATGAGATTGAAGTACGTGGTTCTTGCAGTTACAACTGTGCTGGGCGCGTAGTAAGTACTCTGATTCCTAGAAGCCTTTGCCGATAATCTGCGCTTTCACAGACTCATTGCGCTGAGCACTCTGTCCCCCTGGAGTGTAATTGCCTGTGCATAACTTACTGCTCCCCTCTGAGGACAGGGATGACCATGCCGAATCTGTATTCACTTTGCAATATAAGCACTTGGCATGTATAGGCACAAGACAAATGTCTGAATAAATCAATAAGCAAAGGCCCGCTTAGCTCATGCTATCATCTTAAGTGTTTAACCTCCGCTTTTCTTTCTTTTTGTGATGATCTTTTTGCCTTTTATTTGGGGTTTTTGATGGGTAATTTTAGGAGAAGGGAGCTAATAGGGAAGTTTAACCTAGGTTGCTTTATGGCAGCTTCTGGAGTTGTAACACATGATTGCTTCATGTTGTTTATCCCCTTTGGGAGAAGAAGCCGTACATATGGACAGGCCTCTTGAAAAGTTGCTGTATTCTTTAAGAAAAAGTTAAAGTAGGTTCCACATAGAAAAGGCTAGACTCACAAGGAACTTGCAGGTTAACATTGACCACAAGTCTGGATTTAATCTAATAACTGCTGTAGCCTCCTGCTCCCCAGCTCTTTAAAGGCACACTCACAGGATTTCCTGGCACTTTGTTTTGTTGGTCATCAGTTGTGCTGTGGCCATAATGTAGCAGTGGAAGCCACTTGACTCCTTACCTTCCATGCTTCATCCTTAGGGAAGAGTAAAAACTAAAAACAATGTAAAAGGAAAAGCTTATGAGAGAGCAGGATAGTTTCTGACTAAAAGTAATGAGAGTCCATTTTTTCCAACTCCAGGGGTTGTGACCTGGTTAGGTCGTGGCAGTGGTGGATGTGTTCTAGGTGAAATAATGCCTTACCTAAAGGAAAAGGGGAGAAGGGGTTTGCTGTGCTGCCGTGATTATTTTGTTTAAAGTCATTAAAGGTTTGGAGGGTAGTACAAGAGTGATACTAGCGAATAATTGCTGTAGAATCCATCAGATTTTCAAGGGGCAGTAGTGAAACCCAAAGATCACCTGATCCCAAGCTACCTTCACAGCTGAGCTCTTCTACCCTTCACCCTCCAACCTCAGAGCCTCTAAAAGCAGTGTGTGTGTGTGTGTGTGTGTGTGTGAAATCACAGGCTTTTACCACTCAGAACGCATTTTTTCATACCTAAGATACTATGTTATGAAGGACAGTTCATTTATTTATTAGAATAATGGCTATAAGTTAACCTGGTTTTTATAGGATGGCCAGGTACTCTAACTGCCCTTTATAATGGTGTTTCTGATATGTGCTCTGAGCTCTAAAAGTAAACTTACAAATGAATTTATAGGATGCTCAATAGTAAATGTTCATTCAAAAGCATCTGTTGACATTTTGCATATTCTAGGTACAAAGCATTGTTAGAGTACAAGAATGAATAAGATAACACCCTGCCCTTGAAGAGTTCGGTTCATGGAGGTTTGCTCCCTATTCTTCTGTTATAACATGTGTAACAGGAGCTAACAGTACAGATTAAGTATTCCTAATCCAAAAATCTGAAATGCTCCAAAATCGGAGTAGTTTCTGAGTAAACGCAATGAGAATCCATTTTTTCCAACTCCAAGGGTTGTGGTGGCCTGATTAAGTCCTGGCAGTGGTGGATGTGTTCTAGGTGAAATAATGCCTTACCCAAGGGAAAAGGGGAGAGGGGTTTGCTGTACTGCTGTGATTCTTTTGTTTAAAGCCATTAAAGGTTTGGAGTAGTACAAGAGTGATACTAGGGAGTAACTTTTGATCATTGACATGACACGTCAAGCGGGAAATTCCACACCTGACCTTATGGGTCACGGTCCCAACACAATCAAAACTTTGCTTCATATGCAAAATTATTAAAAATGTTATATAAAATTACTTTCTGGCTATGTATATATAAGGTGTATATGAAAGAAACATAAGTGATTTTATGTTGAGACCTGGGTCCTATCCCCAAGATATCTCATAATGTATATACAAATATTCCAAAATCTGAAAAAACGCCAAATCGGAAACACTTCTGATCCATCGAGGGATTTGGAATTTTTTCAGATTTTGGAATATTTGTAAATACATTAATGAATCCTATACTAAACTATAGGATCCTGTTAATAATATCCTATTAATAAATCCTGGCCATTCTATAAAAACCAGGTTAACTTATAGCCATTACTCTTATAAATATTTTGGTTCAGATAAAGGATACTCAACCTGTATACCAAAAAATAGGCATAAGGAGACCTTACAGAAGTGCTCAGTAGGCTGGGCATGGTGGCTCACACCTGTGATCCCAGCATTTTGGGAGGTGAGGCAGGAGGATCACTTGAGGCCAGGAGTTTGGGACCAGCCACATAATGAGATTCTATCTCCAAAAAATTTTAAAAATCAGTTGGGCATAGTGATGTATGCCTGTAATTCTAGCCACTAAGGAGGCTGAGGTGGGAGGATCACTTGATCCCAGGAGTTCCAAGCTGCAGTGATCTGTGATCGCACCACTGCACTCCAGCCTGGGTGATATAGACCCTGTCTCTAAAATACAATGTAAAATAATAAAAGTGATCAATAAAGGTTTGTTAGATGACTTAGGTGTCTAAGCTTAGTAGTATATACCTTTAATTTTCACTTGTTTTTTTTTCACTTAGCACTTTCTTGGATTTGTATCTTTTTATTTGGAGAGTTAGATGCTAAATACACATTTTAAAGTTGTTTTTATATTTGTGCTCAGAATTTTTAAATTCTTGTCTTTCCATTTTGTTTGCAGGTGATTTTCCCAAAATAAATACCAGGCTGTCATGATTAGAATTAAACAGTTTTCTGAAAACCTACCCTAATTTAATGGAATGGAGAGAGAGGGGTGAGGGTACGAGGTAGGTGGAGGAGGGGGGTAGCAATAAAGGAGAAGGTGGAATTTTCTGATAGGAATTTGTGATTTCTCCCTCAACATTTTCAGGCAATTTTGCTTCCAGTCCCCTCTATAACTTCATTTTTATTTTTAGTGCCTACAGACACTCTAGTCTTTAGATGTTCGTTCTGCACTGAGAATCCTTTTTTTTTTTTTTTCTTTTTGAGACAGAGTCTTGCTCTGTCACCCAGGCTGGAGTGCAATGGCGTGATCTCGGCTCACTGCAACCTCCACCTCCCAGGTTCAAGTGATTCTCCTGCCTCAGCCTCCTGAGTAGCTAGGATTACAGGCACCTGCCACCATGCCCCGGGCTAAGTTTTGTATTTTTAGTAGGGGTTTCTCCATGTTGGCCAGGCTGGTCTCGAACTCCTGACCTCAAGTGATCCACTTGCCTCGGCCTCCCAAAGTGCTGGGATTACAGGCGTGAGCCACTGCACCCAGCCTGCACTGAGAATCCTAAGAGAGTTTTCATGTTGGTATGTTTGTAATACCAGAAATTTTACCAGTTACAGCCAGCCACTGTTGATGTGCAAGAAATTCTATTTTGGAATGCCAAAACAGAGGATAATGCCTCCCTGCCCAGACGGTCTGATAAGAATGTCAGTAATGCCCTCTGTGTTTCATTTCCTGTGTGTTCTCTCCATTCGGCATTCTGCAATCTGAGGGTTATATACATCAGTAATTTCGAGTGCAAGCATGACATATATAGAAGGCTTGAAAATAGGTAAAACATGGTGGTAGGGGCAGCTGGTATCAGGAACACTGTCCTTAGGGGATAACAGACAATGAGATCCAGAGAATGGTGATCTGGAGAAATTAGCCAGGCATAGTGGTGCATACCTGTGGTCCCAGCTACTTGGGAAGCTGAGGCAGGAGGATTGCTCGAGCCTAGGAGGTTGAAGCTACAGTGAGCCATGACTGCACCACTGCACTCTAGCCTGGGAGACAGAGCAAGACGCTGTCTCAACAGACACACACACACACACACACACACACACACACACACACACACACATACATATCAGGTGCTAAGTACAGTCCTCATTATTTGCAGATTCCTTATTAGTAAATTCACCTACTTACCAAAATTTGTAACCCTCAAATCAATACTATCGGCACTTTCATGGTCACTCACGGACATATGCAGAGTGGCAAAATATGAGTCACTTTACACGCATGTACCCAGCTGAAGTAAAACAGGGTAACCCTCTGCTGTCCTGTGTCAGCTCTTCTGTAAACAAGTGTCCTTTTCACAGTGAATTTAATGCTTTTTTTTTTTTTTTTTTTTTTTTGCTGCTTCTTGGTAATGTCACTGTTTAGCCCCCACGTATAGTGCTGGAGTGCTGTCTAGTGGTCCTACTGTAAGAAGCTGTGACGTGCATTATAAAGACAGTGTATTTAGGTAAGCTTTGTTCAGGCATGAGTTAATAGTGCTGTTAGCTGTGAGTTCAGCATTAATGAAGCAACAATATGCATTAAATAGGGTATCTTTAAACAGAAACACATATACACTATAAACCAAGGTATGTATTAATCTGTTGATGAAAATGTTGTAATCAGAGGCTTTCAGGAACCTAACCCTTTATTTCCCCCTAGAAGCAGTGGTTTGGTAGTCACTAATTCAGTGTTCATGGTGACTTCATAGAACATAACTGCTTCACAGAATGAGCATGGGCTGCACAGTAGAAGCCCCCTGCAGCACGCCGCAGTCTTAGAATGGAGAAGGTAAATGGGTGGCTTCATCCTAGAATGAGTTTTGGAGGCCAGTCCGATTGAAGGATAGAATGAGGTAGGGAATTAAAGTGATGACTTGTTGGCCTTGAAAGATAAAAGGTGAAGTCAGGATGGGTTTGATAAAGGAAGTTATCAAGGGACTGGAAGATTGTATGAAGTCAGAGGGCAGTCCTGCAGGGAATAATTACAGCTGCAAGGATCAGAGGGTATAGTCAAAGTCTTGCTGGAAAATAGGGGAAGGTAGAAATGAGGGCAATTAACGAAGGCAGAGAACAACACATTTGTGTTTGGATAGACCATTCATGGGAACTTTGAGCTCTAGGGGGTGATATAGGGATACTCTGGGTCAGAGGACCCAGAGTGCTGATAAAGACAATTGGAGTGTGCCTACAAGGTGCAGCTGTCTGTGCAAATTTCCAGAAATTCCAAGAACCCTGAGACATGATCTAGGAATCCTAAATGTCCAGATGTGAAAGCAGGTATAAAGAGGCCTATGCAAAGTATCACATGAGTGGCAGGTTCTTGACTACACAGAATACAGTGTGCTTTTTCAGTTACAGGACCCACAGCATTTTACCATGGAAAGATGTAGAGGAAGAATCAAGATTTGTTTACTGATTAGGTTTTTGGAGAGGAGGGGAGGACAGGAGTGAATAGTCAAGAGTTGTTCCAGTTTGACTAATTGCTATAAGATGCTTTTTGTTCTACAGAGTTTGATGGATGTTTTACTTCCAGAGTTGTCTTTGTTATCTCATAATTCTTCAGTTTTCAGTTCCCTTATCATGTGATTTTCATTATTATGACATTTAAGACTGGCGAATGAGCATACTTATGGTTTGGTAAATAGAGGTAATGATTCCTCTCAGTTCTATTTGCATGGGGGTTGTGGAGCTAGGTCAGCTTCCTCCTGACTGTCTTTGAAGTTTCACTGACAATTCTGGACACTCAGATTCCAGCTTTCCAAGCTTTCCTATTGGCCACTGGTTTAGGTTTCATACCCCTTCTATTGGTTGCTGTGATGGGGTTTGTAAATGGAACAGAGGCAAATCATACTTGTACCCTACTATTGTCATTAATGTGAAGAGTTGTCTAGAACTATGCTGCCCAGCTCAGTAAACACCAGCCACATGTCTAGTCGGCCCTTGAAATGTGGCTAGCCTGAATTAAGACATTCTCTAAGTATAAAATTCACATTGGATTTTGAAGACCTAGAATGAAATAAAGAATGTGAAATATTCTGTGAGAAAGTTAATAATTTTTAATATTGATAACATGTTGAATTAAGATTTTGTATATGTTGGATTAAACAAAATACTAAAATTCATTTCACTTGTTTTTTGTTTGTGGGTCCTGCTCTGTGACCCAGGCTGGAGTGCAGTGGTGTAATCATGGCTCACTGCAGCCTTGACCTCCCGGGCTCAAGCAATCCTCCTGCCTCAGCCTCCCAAGCAGCTGGGACTACAAGTGTGCCATCATGCCAGGCTAATTTAAACACAGGGTCTCCCTATGTTGCCCAGGCTGGTCTTGAACTCCTGAACTCAAGTGATCCTCCCAAGTGAGCCTCGGCCTCCCAAAGTACTGGGATCACAGGTGTGAGCCACCGCATCCAGCCCTCACATGTGTTTTTCTTTTATGTCTTTTAAGTTCTAGGGTACATATGCAGGATGTGCAGGTTTGTTCATAGGTGAACGTGTGCCATGATGGTTTGCTGCACCTATCAACCCGTCACCTAGGTATTAAAAAAATATGGAACACTTCATGAATTTGCGTGTCGTCCTTGTGCAGAGGCCCTGCTAATCTTCTCTGTTTCGTTCCAATTTTAGTACATGTGCTGCCAAAGCGAGCACTTCACGTGTTTCTTATTGCAGTTTTAAATATGGGTACTAGAACATTTAAAATTATATTTGTGGCTTATATTATCTTTCTGTTGAACAGCACTGTCTCTTTGAGTTATTTTTTGGATTTCCATTGAATAATTTGAAAATGATTGTATTAAATGATATACTTCTAAAGAAAATTCTTGGGTCCAGTTACATTAATCCTCTCAAAGTTGTTAGTATACCTGAATGTATCCCTTATAAATAAAAGGATTACTGTCATAAGTACTAAACACCCCTCTGCTATGAGAAGCTTATTCATTTTCCTTGGAAATTCTTCTATCATAAATGAAGTCAACATTTATGATAGTTCTACTGGATGGAATATAACTGAATCCCTTTAAGAATTGGTATCAGGGTTAGCATTAGCTTGGATTTTGGACTAATCAAATGCAGTAATATTTTTAAATGTGCAGTTCTTTCTCAAAGGAGCATTTGAATCTATGTCACATCGAGCCATGGTATAATGAGGTTTTGTTGTCCCTGAGAGAATGACTATTTTCAGAACTTAGGTGAACAGCTATTTGCAAGGCAGACTTAGTAAATATGACAGAAAAGAGGTTCACTTAAAAGGAGCTAGTTTAAGAACCACTTACTAACTAACTGCCTGCTGTCTGCTCAGTGTTAGTATTAACTGCACAAGCAAAACACAAAAGAAATTAAAGGTGTGGTGCATGTCCTCGAAGTTCATCCTCTGGCTCAGGAATTCCTAACTGGCATCTATATTCTGATGTATCTGATGAGATGTAAAGAGAGATCAGTACCTTTATAATAGCAGCTAAAGCACTAAACTTTGAAAATTATTTATTAAAAATCGCAGATCCAAAGTTACTTGAGGAAACACCACTTCCACACATGTTCTGTTATGGGAATTGTGCATGGCTTGCAGGTATTCTTCCCTAAACCAGGGGTCTGCAACTCCTAAGCCACAGACCAGCCACACAGAGCAGCCGGCAAGCGAACGAAGCTTCATCTGTATTTACAGCTGATCCCCATTGCTGATGTTACCACCTGAACTCCGCCTCCTGTCAGATCAGCAACGGCATTAGATTCTCACAGGAGCACGAACCCTATCGTGAACTGCGCATGCGAGTGATCTAGGTTGCGCGCACCTAATGAGAATCGAACACCTGATGACCTGAGGTGCAACAGTTTCATCCCGATACCATCCCCCACCCCCAGTCCATGGAAAAATTGTCTTCCACGAAGCTAGTCCCTGGTCCCGGAAAAGGTTGGGGACCGCTGCCCTAAGCCGTGGTTGGTGGCAATGTGTAGACATAGTGACTGTTGTTCCAAGGTATAGTCAAGGGGAAAGTTGAACCATGGTTGTAGTTGGGGAGGTTCTGAGCTACAAGAAAGGTAGAGAATCCTTCAGAGGCATTGTTTATAGAGTCCATTCTGTCTTCCTATTACAAATATTGAAACGTTTTCAGAAAGGGACCATCTGGGAAGTTTTTATAGAGCAAATGGCCCTTGGTTTGGGTCCTAAAAGAACTTAGAGGATTCAGCTTGTAAAGTTAAATGAGGGGTACTTTAGAAGGGGAAATTGATGTGACTGAGGATATGTGGGGTGTTGAAAGGGGATTTATGAGTGGAAGATAGAATACCTTATATTAATTTGAAAGATAATTGTTTCACAGATATAATTTTCTAACTGTTGCGCTAATTTGTTCTAGAGCTTATTGTTCCCAAGGAACTTTGTGATGAGTCTATCTCAGAGTGTTTAATTGCCTGGAGCTTCCAGAGAATTGGCTATGTTTTGGGGGGAGGGAAGATGGGGTGGGAAGGTTATTGACCTTCTTGGATAAAATCATTATTTGCCAGGTATCATTGTGGCCAAAGTTATTTATCTTGGTTTCATGTTGTATAAATACAACGCAATCATCTATGAGCTTAGCAACTCAAATAGGACAGTGAGTACTTTTGGGCTTGTGTATATAAAAATTAACACATTGCATTTGTCTAGAATTTTATAGTTTTTCAAAGGGACTTTCAAATGCTCACATTTAACATCTCCAACAATTGTTGTCTATTTATAGTTAAGGAAACTGAGGCCCAGAGAGTCTAGTGTCTTTCCCCAAAGTCACATAGGTAGTGGATGACTAGGCCAGAACTAGACTTAGCTCTTGCCTTCTCGTCCAAGGTTCTGTTCCCTGGTATGACACCCTCTCTCAGCAGGGACCCTGCTGACAGTGACTATGCGCTGGTGGCTGGCATCTCCTGAGTTCCTCGTACTCAGCCTGATCATGAGGAACTGACTCAGAGAAATGAGAGTCTGCTGATTCAGAGCTGAATATCCTTTCCCAGTCTTTCATTTCCCAGCTTTCTCTTCTCCTAAATTGATTTCTGTCAACTCCCAAGCAGCTTTCTTAGTCATTGGGGCTATTAGAACTCTTAGAGCACTTTAAGAGTCTTTCTGACTTAATTTACCAGCGATGAATGTATTGCATGAGAAACCTTTAATTTTAGCTATATTTTGGGTAGGTATCACTATTTTTGCCTGTCAAACCAAAACTGAAGGAGAACTGTCACTAACTTAACCTCTACATAGATTTCCTTTAATAATTCTCATTAACTTTGTTATTCCGTTATATACATTGACTTCCATTGAATGGATTTGTAGCAGGCTAAGAATGAGTAGGATACCAGTATGAAGGCTTTTATGGTAGTCTTGGCAAAACACTGGGCTTTGCTGGCCATGGTGGCTCACACCTATAATCTTAGTGCTTTGGGAGGCTGAGACGGGCAGATTGTTTGAGCCCAGGAGTTTGAGACTAGCCTGGGCAACATGGTGAGACCCCGTCTCTACAAAAAACATGAACATTAGCCAGGTATGGTGGCACATGCCTGTAGTCCCAGCTACTCAGGAGGCTGAGGTGGGAGGATTGTTCGAGCCTAGAGGTCGAGGCTGCAGTGAGGCGTGATCTTGCCACTGCACTCTAGCCTGGGTGACAGAGCAAGACCCTGTCTCAAAACAAAACAAAACAAACAAAAAAACCCCAAGTCCACCAGGCTTGGATTAGGGTGGTAGCAGTGGAATTTGTGATGGAAGCTGCCATCTCTCCATTGGCAGGAGTCAAGAGGGAGCCAGGAGTGCCACAGGCTCCAGAGAAAACTTCTTGCCCAGCCTTCCTATCACTAGTGTTGAGAGAAGAGAAGGCCTTCTGGCAAGACCTTCTGCCACACCACTGGGAGACCTGTTACTCCATCACCACATCTGCTTTGAGACTGTTGGCACACTAATTTCATTTTCCTCTTTATCCTGTTTACAACTATTTACACTGACAGCCTTTAAAAGACCAAGGCTTCTAGGTTTTTTTGTTTTTGTTTAAGTTTTTTTTGTTGTTTTTTAGAGACAGGGTCTTGCCCTGTCACTCAAGCCAAAGTGCAGTGGTGTGATTATAGTTCACCACAGCCTCAAACTCCTGGGCTCAAGTGATCCTCCCACCCCAGCTTCTCAAGTAGTTAGCATTACACACATGCATCACCATGCCTGATTACTTTTAAATTTCTTATAGAGACAGGGTCTTGCTATGTTGCCTAGGCAGGTCTCAAACTCTTAAACTCAAGTGATCCTCCCACCTCGGCCTCCAAAAGTGCTGGGATTCCAGGCATGAGCTACCACACCTGGCCCTTCTAGATTTTTTCTTAATCCAAGTCTTTACTCTCCATATAAGAGAATGGATAATTAGGTAAGTTTCCCTCCCACTGAATATTCCCTATTGCTTACCTTTCCCCTGCTTCATCTTCTGCTGTAGCACTCACCATTTGTTGTGGCATACTGAATATTTTTCTGAATTATTGATTTTCTTCTGCCACTATCATGTAAACTTCATAAAGGTGGCAGGGGTTTGGTTCATGTATCATCAGCATCCTGAACAGAGTCTGGCACATGCAATGTTTGAAAAGATGAAGTGAGCGGAGTTTTAAGTCTTTAGATAGCACATTTTAAAAGTGAATTCATAAATTATTCTACAAAAGCAATGAAATGCCTTTATAAACTGGAAGAATGTCAGATGTTCTTTGTTTTGTTTTATCCCATTTGGTGGCTTGTGTGATTATAACACAGATTAATGAATAACTCTTAGTAATTCCAAAATTACCCTAATGGCCATAATAATATGTATTTGTATGATGCCATTTACAGTAGCCTGAATGAATTTTTTATTCCTCTGTGTGATAGTTGTATCTCAATATTACGAATGTTAAAAATTATAAGTGCTTAAAAATGTTGTAAATGTAAGAGAGAAGCCTTTTCACAAAAACATTCCTCTCCAGGAAAACAGAGACCGGTCTAGTGTTAGACATAGGTGTGTAGTTGGTTAGAGCAAGGCATATGAGAAGGTACAGAATGATGAGAAAGTTTTACCTTCGTACTCGTAAGGTAGCTAAATTGTCAGTAGTAGTTTTGGGCATGTGACTTGCTGTTTCTCAATACTGACAGCATTTTAGGGGACTGGACTTTGTACAGCTCTGCATTGCCTGCTGAGGAATCCAGGCATCAGCAACAGAAAGTTCCAAAGCATTAACAGAAGATTTAATTATGTTATAGCTGTACATCCAAATGGAAGGGAGCTGGAGATAGCCAAGAGTTCTCTGCTAGGTATTTTTCAGACATGCTTCTCGTGAATTAAATAATTTTAGTTCTGATGTGGAGATTGGGAGCACTGAAAAGTGGCACTACCATAGAGCAGTTTTCTGTGAAGTAGGTAGAGTAAGCAAATGTGTTAAATAAGAATTTCTGCAACTCTTCCAGACACCTTCTGCCTTACTTGATAACACGGTGTTTTGCAGAGATCACATGATTTGCAGAGAATGCTGTGAGTGATTGCTGAGATGATGGCCCCAACCCAGTAGCTCAGCTTCCAACTTCTTAAACAGCTCTGGACTACTGATACCTTTCCTAGGTCCAAATGTTGGTCACAACCTGGCTCGAAGTCAAAGTTAAACTTTAAAAGTTATGTAATATTTTGTTGATGATGTGTTTCTAACTTTTGGCAGTCTTAAAAATAATCCCATAGCTGCTATTCGTTTCAGGGGAATTAATGATTATATGATTATAATTTAATCATGGGGATGGGTTGTAAAAATCATACATAAGGAAAATAGGTTATAGATTGAGTTCTGATATTAGACCTTTAAACAAAAAAGTCATGAAAGTCTTTATCCAAATCGCTAGTTATCTCCCTGATTCTAGAAAGGTTGAATCATTTTACCGAGACAAATAGACAGTGCCTTTTCTTGTGGGTGGAGAGTTACACTGCTGGCCTGACCTGGCCACCTCTTCTTGGTGTTAAAGTTTAGATATGAAGTAGTTATAAACACAGCTTTATTGTAGCTCTTCTGGACCGCTGTTTCGTTTATCAGGTTGGGGATTTCCTGGAGACTTAACTTTCTTTTCCTTATCTCTATGTTGTCTGGCTGCTGGTACCTGGTCAGATAGCCTTTCGGTAGCACTTTTTCAAAAAAACGTGTGATATGTGTACTTTAAAAATTCCTCTCATTGTTATGTATGTTGCATTGCTGCTTGATACTAAACAAAGTTTCCAAATAAAGGGAAATTGTGGAGCTTTCTTTAGGTACTTTAAGAGGGTAATGGCTACAGCTATATACTTTTGCTGGTTTTTGTAAATATTAGTGATAGCAATTATGTTGAAGGAAAAATTGTATGAGTCGAATTGCACCCTTCCGGGGTGAGTGCTTTGCTTTTCCTTTCAGCTGTCAGAGGTTGTTTTGCCTCTGACAATTCTCTTAAAGCTTGCAGAATTATTACAGTTTAAGGAAATCAAATGATCATTAATGGCAAGAATTTTTTTAAAAAATAGTTTTACCCATTGTTTGTAAATAATACATACCTATTATTAGAAAATTTGAAAATATAAAAGAATTTTTAAAAAGCATCCTGATCGTGGCTGCTCAAAAGCATTCTGATATTGTTTTTCTATGCTTTCTTTTTTCTGTTTTCTGATATTTCCTTTTTCTACATTTAGTTTTTTAAAAGCATACTTGTTATCAAACTGCGTATACAATTTTTATCCCATTCTTTTTATTTAACATAAGAATTTTCTATGTTTCACAGATTTTATGAAGATGTGCCACTCATTCGTTGATTCTTTCAGTTACTGGGTGCCTTCTGTCTATGCTCTGGGTGCCAAATGCTTTGCTCTTTAAAGTATGGAGACATGGGAGTAGAAAATAATCTAGATTATAATTAGGAACTGCACATCTTCCTGAATTTCCATGTAACTTTGATCTGGATCTGAAAGTTAAATTATTTCCCAGGTAGTTCCACATTTTAAGTCAAAACAATAATACTCATTGATTTTTATTGTATATTTAAGCTAACTTTGTATGGATTAAAAAAAAAAATCACTCTGCCTAGGAATCTGTCCCTAGCCGAAGTGCTGGGCTGGGAGCGGAGGGCAGAGCAGAATCCTGGGGAGATGGTAGGGGCCGGTGTGCTCAGCTTCTGCACAGGAATTGTTTACAGGGGTGAGTGAGTAGGGCAGGGTTCATGGCAAGGTGTCCAACAAGACAGTTAGTCACTCCCAAAGCACATGACTTGGGCCTTGTCCTCAGAGGACTGAATTAGTGAGAAGCTAAACATTCTAGGTGGCACGGAATTTGAGATGTAGAAGAAAGAATTTGACTTACCAGTCAGTGATATCCAATTGCCTCCTCCTTAGCCCCTATCCAGATCTGTCCCAGTGGTCAGGCGCAGACGTGGTATGAGAATGAGCAGGGTAGGCCTGCTCGTGAGCAAGGATGCCTGGATTTAAGGCCTGGCTCTGCCACTGACAAACTGTATATCTTGGGCCAGTTCCTTAACCTTCCTGTGCTTCATTCTCCTCATCTGTTAAGAGAAGATATTACTACTGCATACTTCCTGTGGTTAAATGAAACACATAGAACAACGCTTGGCACGTAAAAGAGCACTCAGTGGATCTAACTAACTACCAGTATTTTCTACCCTGTATGACTGAATTTGACATATTGACAAATTTCCTTAGCGCTGAGCTAGTCAGATGAGTTTAGATGGCATTAGGGTAGGTATGTTATTGTTTGTTTGCACACTGAACTGGTATTGTGAGGATGGCCTGCTGCTTAGCTAGCTATTAGGAACTATCCATGGTCATGTTTCTGAAAACAGCCAAGTATTGACAGACTTGGTTCTGATAATGGATCTGTCTCCAAAGCCCATTCCCCTAAAGTAGACTGCTTCAAAAAAACTTTCACACCCCCTTACCTTAATCTACTGGCTCTAGGCTAGGAGGAGGACCTATTTTGTTTTTAATAAACTTTGATTGAATTATAATATACAAAACAGTGTACATATTTGGGTTGCTGTGTGTTCACAGTACCAGTACTGGGATCAAGAAACAGCATCCCATAATCTTTTTGTGTCTTTCTGGGGACTGTGCTTTGAAGTGTCTGGTAGAAAGATTTGTGATCATTTGTTCTTGTGCAAGGAGAAGTCATTATGGAAGATAGGGAATTACCCTGATAAAGAGGAGGATCATCTGTGATGCTGTGGATCTTAAACCTCCCCAACTCCCTCCGGTCCTGTATTTATTTCTCCTTTTTTTCTCATTAATGTAATGCAAATATCAGAGAAAGAGGGATTCTTTTTTTTTTTTTCCTTTCAAGATTGGACATACTGAGAGGAGAAAGATTCTTTATTGCAAGATTCATTAAATAAGAATAATTAGAATGGACTTTTTAGGGAGCTGTATTAAGTCTTAGATTTTTCTCCTCCAAGCTACGTTTCTCAATTGTTGCTTTTGAGTTAATTTTTCATTACATATCATGATCATTGCTTTTCATCATGTGAAGAATGTGAGGTCAAGGAATTACAGAAATGCATGAATACTTACCTAGAAACTTTCATGACTTTAATTCTCCCAACTCTAAATTAGGCATGGGAATGGGCTTTTTCTCAGGTGTCAAATCTTGGATTGGAGGTGGGTCCTGGCAGCACTGCATCCGAAGGTTTTGGAGAGGAGTCTGGGCATCACAGGAGACAATGTGATTGTGTAGAGATTTTGGCCACGGGGAAAAGAGGTTGGACTTGTGTCTTGAGTACCAGATATTTGTCTTTGGTGATCTAAATGACACTGTGCTATTTATTGATTCTTAAACTTGGCAGTCTTCTGTAGGACCACTTAATACCTAGTATATGAGATTGGAAGCAGTACAAATAGCAGCTTTAAAAAATTGAAGTAGTAGTCTCCCTTCCTGACATATACCACATGGATTCATCATGCTTTCATACTTCTGTGGCCCTCCCTTCCAGTGTCTTAGAAAGTTTATCAATATTGTGAAAGTAGCAGTGGTGGCAGCAGCAGTTCCAGTCAACAACCTATTGAACCTCATGTGGAATGTGGGAGTCTAGTCAGTGATTACAGACACTTTGGTAAATGTGTAAACTTTGGATAACCCAAATTATCTTCTATGATACATAGATGAACTGTAGAAAGGAAATAGATAACTTGGCCATGTGTAGGGTATAAAATAGGGTCGATGATAAATTGTAATATGCATAGTATTTAATATTTAAGAGCAGGCACCCAGCATGATAATGAATAACAATGTGAATACCTCTATAAGTGTGTGATTCCATTTTAGGAAAGAGAAGATCGAGAAAAAAGGGAGATTGGATTGAGGGAGAGAACAGACTCTTAAGCATAAAAGATCTACACATACCTCCTCTTAGTTACTCTCTCAGTTGCTCTGATGTCTCAGAAGAGTGGTTGTGATGATACAATTATGCTTTTTCCACTTACTGAAGAAATTTTAGAGCTCCTATTGAAACATAAGGAAATTTGAAGTCATAAAGAGACATCCCCTTTAACATATAATAGTTGTGGTTTTTTCATTTCTACCCTATTACATTTTATCAGATTTTGAACTGTGGAATTAAGGCTTATTAGACAAGTAACAGAGGAAATGGCATTTTCACTTTTAAAAAAATCTAAAAATCCTTTCTGTTAAGATATCATGTTGGTCTCACTGATTGGAGTTATCACAAGATATTAAAAGCCTCTATAGGAGCTTTTGCCATAGTAAACGAGAGAAAGGGAGAAATGGAGTTTGAGTGTATAAGCACCCTCCTGATCAGACTGTATGCATCTGACTATCAAAGAAGCACATTGCTTGTTACAGTTAGATTCACATCATAGTTTTTGTTTTGTTTTGTTTTTAGATGGAGTCTCACTGTGTCGCTCAGGCTGGAGTGCAGTGGCGTGATCTTGGCTCACTGCAACCTCTGCCTCCTGAGTTCAAGCAATTCTCCTGCCTCAGCCTCCCGAGTAGCTGGGACTATAGGCATCCACCACCACACCTGGCTAATTTTTTTGTATTTTTTTAGTAGAGACGGGGTTTCACCATGTTGGTCAGGCTGATCTCAAACTCCTGACCTCAAATGATCCGTCCACCTCAGCCTCCCAAAGTGCTGGGATTATAGGTGTGAGCCACTGCCCCTGGCCCATATCATAGTTTTAATGCAAATATTTAGTGTTATTAAACCAATCAGAAAGTATCTGTTAGACATCTACCATGGATAAAACCTGCATGAGGTACAAAAATGAATGTCAAGACCCAGACTAATATGCAAATAATTTATAATCTAGTTAGGATCATAAGAGATGTATTATACACTTTTTTTTTTTTTTTTTTTGGAGACAGAGTCTCTCTCTGTTGTCCAGGCTGGAGTGCAGTGGTGCGGTCATAGCTGACTGCAGTCTTGAACTACTGAGCTAAGTGATCCTCTCACTTCAGCTTCCTGAGTAGCTGGGACGACAGGCGCATGCCACTACTCCTGGCTCATTTTCTAATTTTTTGTAGATATGAGGTCTTGCTATGTTGCCCAGGCTGGTCTTTAAATCCTGCTTCAAGTAGTCCTCTCACCTTGGCCTCTCAAAGCACTGCGATTATAGGCTTGATCTACAATAGTTTTTATAGTGCTTGCATAAGTAATCTTTTGGTTCTCTGTTAAAAAGAGAAAGAGACTTTAAAGGCAGTTTATGGGAAGAAAGAACTCATGATCAGTGGCCATGTCAGTTAAGTTTTAAGCTCAAAATGTGTTCTTCTTGGAGAAAGGAATTCATTTTCTCCTAATCTGGTTTTATCTTGATACTATCAATTTAGCATGTGCCACAGAGAATTCAAGTTGTCATATGTGTGTTGCAATTTTTATTTCTCAGAAGAGGGTGAATTTCAGCTATTTTTTGAGTTCATTTTGAAGGAATTTTAGGAATTATATATATAAGATTGTCTTAAGGTAATTGAACGCCCCGCCATGACATTAGTTTTTCTCACACTCGTGGAGTGAAATGTATGGATACCATATATTAAAAGTAATGGCAAAAACCGCAATTACTTTTGCACCAACCTAGTACAAAGGTACATTTAAAAATTGCTGAAGCCAAAGGACCAGACAAGAGTTCATCAGATTTTAGGAATCCATTAATGTTTTCTTCATCAAATTCCAGGACTAAGAAAAGGAAAAGAATTGGGGCAATCCCTTGTAGTTTTGTATGTAAAGATTCAACCTGTATTCCAGGGATCTTGATTTTTATTTCTAATAAAAGAAAAATGTTTTCTTCGTGAACCCACAGAATCATATTGATTTTGTAGCATTGTTCTTTTTCAGATGAAGAATATTAGTGTCAGAAGTCAAAATTGAGCTGCTTTTGTCCTCAGGTTGGGCTTTCTCGTTTGAATATGCCTAGGAATTCAGTGCAAGAGTTCTGAGGGTTTATGGCTGCTCGTTATCATTTTTTTTCTTGTATTAAAGCAAGGATACATCCCTAGTCTGTGTCCCACCTCCCCTTGTCATCTATACATTAAGTCCTACATTTGGCTGTTGTGGGTAACCATCCCTCACTTGCTGTGGGTAGAATTTTGCAAGATTGCAGAGTAAGACCTGTCAGCTGACACTGGCTCACATGAGAGCCATTAAGAGGGTGGTGTGGCCAATGTCAGAACAACCTTGCAGCTGAAGGCAAGTCACTGCATTGCCCAGAGCCATATGAACAGGTCTTGTGACCAATTAATTGACTACTACATAATCTCCAGCTAGGGAGCACAGATGGAGTGAGTCAGTCCAAGCTGCTCAACCTGTTAAGTGTCTTGTCTTTGCTAACTGGAGTATAAGCTTAGGAACAAAAATAGGGCTTGTCTATGTCTGTAATGGGATTGCAGACAGCGTGTTTTGTAATGTGATAGATGGATCTGACTTCCTAAATTATTGGCGGGCTTAATTTACGTAACAAATGAATGTTCCACCTTTTTTTTTTTTTTTAAACCTTTGAAAGGGGAAATTAGTACGCTGCTGTCAAGTAGCTTTTCTCACATACTGTATAGGGAGTGAAATGATTGTTTAGAACTGCTCGTCATTACGGAATATTCCTCACATAACAAAGGAACTTCAGGATTTGTCTCCAAGTCCATGTTGATGGTCAGGATAAACTGGAAGAACGTTAAACCGTTCAGGAGATGTGTGGCGGCACAGCGAAGACCACAAACCAGCCAGAGAGCTGGCAAGACTCTGCCAGATGTGTGAGTGATGCCGTTCCTGGTGCTGGGAGGATTTACAGGGTGCTTTTGTGCACAAAGATTAAAAAACACACCGGGGTAGACAGGAGCACTGACCACACGGAACTCGACAACAGGTTTGAAACTTTAGTTCTGTTTCAAAATCTCAGATAATTTTTTATTTAATTTACTGTGTACTAAGGAGATGGAATTGTATTGATCTGAAAGTTGTTGTTTCTCGTAAGTGCTTCTAAGTAGGAGAAATGGGGTTATTGGTGGGTGTGCAGAGTCAAGTCCCTTCTCTTATACAAGAGATATAAGCACGGGCATTTTTTAGTGACTATCGTGACTCCACTACCCATCTGTTTTCTTCTTTTCATTACCTCTACTGGAGCCAACTTATAAGAAGTGTGTACATCTTTGTCCCTGAAGCTTAGATGAAACTGTTCACAGAAATTGTCAGGAAAAAAGGGTGCAGTCCTGAAGTACCAGCACAGTTAGTAGATGGGGCTTAGGCCTGGGCGTTCTCACTTCATAGTCTGCATGGCAGCCAGGTGGTTGCGCTTTTCCAGTTGGAAGCAGGGTGGTCGGGGTGACCCAGTCTTCCTCTGGAAGACCCTTTCCATGAGAAGGATGTTATGAACAGCAAATTTTAATAATGGAGCTTGTCTAAAAAGAATAGCATACTTATAATATTAATTTTGGTTTATTTCATCCACATTCTTCCATTAATAAATTTGGAAGAATTTATTAATTTTATTATTAGTGGTACTTAATTGAAATGCTATTTGTAAAGAATTTTATTGCTTATCAATAAAAACAAAAAACTGTTTTGAAAATTACATTTCATTCCAAATTCTTCCATAGATAGAAAGTAAGGAGAGCTAAAAGTTAATGATTAGTGTAAAAGCAAGTTTATAAGTTCATTTAACCTGGGCATGGTGGCTCAAACCTGTAATCCAAACACTTTGGGAAACTGAGGTGGGAGGATCACTTGAGCCTAGGAGTTCAAGACCAGCCAGGGCAACGTAGCAAGACCCCATCTGTACAAAAAAATTTTAAAAAAATTTTAAAAATAATTGGCATGGGGGCATGCAACTGTGGTGCCAGTTACTTGGGAGGCTGAGGTGGGAGGATCGCTTGAGCCCAGGAGTTGTAGGCTGCAATGAATTGTGATTTCACTGCTGTACTCCAGCCTGGGCAACCGAGCAAGACCTTGTTTCTTTAAAAATAATAATAATAAAATAAATTCACTTAAAACATTTTTTTCTTACAGAAATTTTCTCAAAATTAACATGTCTCATCAACTTTATCCCATAAGTATGTTTCTTAGTTTGGTTAAAAATAATGATGATACAGTTTTTGTCACGTAAAAATCTTTGTCATTTTTTAACAGAAACTTAATAAAACAGGGCAACAGAGTGAGACTTCCATCTCTAAAAAAGAAAAAAGAAACTTAATAAAATGGGATGTAGTCCATCACAGTGTAAGAGCACAGTAGACCGGAGAGTGAGAGAGAAGTGAGGAAGTTATTTTACAAGCGTTAGGTCACATGCTCTTCATTCAGTTAAAGATATCTGTTTGTAGAGGAGGAGGAGGTAATGATACGGTACATTAGAAAAATACATTTGAGTGTTCAGATAAGAATTTCCCTTTTATGCTATCTGTTTTTATCTGTTTCTTATCAAGAAAGGGCAGCTGAGTGATAGGAGAGAGTAACGGAGTGACACTCAAGTTTATCTGAATCTTGATCCCTAGCTCTGCTGCTCAGGAGCCTCTAACCCTGGGCCAGTCTCCAGGCTTTTCTTAATCTCACTCTCAACTGTTAAACTATGTAATTGGCTCGGATTATTTTAAAAATTCTTTCTTCTTCTGAGATTCTTAGATGTAGTAGTAGGGCCTTCTGTATTCCCTATTTTTGTTATTCTATAGAATTCTAGATCGCCAGATAGTTATTTAGGATGAAAGACGGGGAGTGAATGTCCATGTAAGAAAATCATATGCAGGGCCAATTTTTTAAAAACCTCTAAAATTTTTGATATGAGCTTCTGCTTCTCACCTTCAAAGTGATGCTTTAAATTTTAACATTTTCATACCTGTTATCCTCTTTCCTTATTTTAACTTCCTTTAGATTTACTTCTCTAGTGCTGAGAATTTTTTTTTTAGAACTTTGTACAATAATGACATATATTTGCCAATTAATTGGAATTCATCTCTAGTCAGACGATGTGCTGTAGTAGACCTCATCCGCTTTCTCTTCTCCTTACATTGCTTACTTGCAGTATTGTGCTTGGTTTCCAGAACTTCTTTAGGACTTGGGCCAACTTGAGGGTAGAAGTGAATTATTGACAGGCGCTTGCACTGAAGGACCTGGCTCCAGAGTGCTCACGAGTTATCTGTTTGTCCAAGTCATGTGGCAGGTAGGTAGGACTTCCAATCTCTTTTCGCTCTTTGATATCTTAAATCAGTAGTTCCAAGTGGTCTTCTTAGTTCAGCACCCTGACAAGCAGGGTTTTGTTTTTTTTTCTTCTCATGATTTTCCAGTAACTGAAAAGATGGAGAGAAAGATTCCACAATAACAGTAGAATCATGTTGTATATGTGATGACGGCCACAGTGTAAAACAGACGGAAACAGTGCAGAAAGAAACATGTTGATCCTCTCATTGTGGTTCATGTAGCATGACACATTTCAGGATAGGAGTTGTCCTCTGCATCTCCATTTCCATTCCCCCTAACCTCTATAAAGGCAGATGTTGGGGTTCAATTCATTTCACAAAATTCTAGAGTCAACAAAAAGCTACCAAGTTTGATGAGAGGCATCTTAAATGGCTTGTCAGTAAAAATTCCTCGCTAAAACTCCCTTCAAATCTAGTGACTCTTTGCTGGGCACGGTGACATTCATGCCTGTAATCCCAGCACTTTGGGAGGCTGAGGTGGGCGGATCATTTGAGGTCAGGAGTTCGAGATCAGCCTGGCCAACATGGTGAAACCCCATCTCTACTAAAAATACAAAAATTAGCCAGACATGGTAGCAGGTACCTGTAATCCCAGCTACTTGGGATGCTGAAGCAGGATAATCACTTGAACCTGGGACGCAGAGGTTGCAGTGAGCTGAGATTGTGCCACTGCACCCCAGCCTGGGCAACACAGCAAGACTCCATCACACACACAAAAAAGTCTAGTGACTCTTAAATATGATGCCAGGTATATGGTTTCATCCTCAAATAATTGCTTCCTATCCTCTTTCTTAAAATATTGACTATAGCAAAGCTGCCAACAACTTTTGAGTTTTTCAAACTTTCCCGGCAAATTAGCAAACAAAATCCATAGGGCTATTTATATGAGAAATCTGGGACTTGCCACACATATCTGTGAATCATTGTTGCTCTGGTGGCAAGAGAAAACTTGCCATGTCTTTAAAGTATACTCCTTACACACTGAAAAGGAACTGAAACAGAGCACTTCAGAGTCAATTGTGCTTTACAGTTTCATATCTTGAAATCTGAATTCAGAAGAAATTCTCTGTACTGCTTTAGAATCACCAGGATGATTCTAAATGAGTATATCCATTTTATGTACATTTTTAGATGAGATAATTCTATTGAAAAAGGGAAATCCTTAGATTGTCTGTGGTAGTTACTTAACAAGAAAGTAAGTACAGAAACTTGAGTGCATTGTCCCGTGGTGAGCTGCTTCACATAGATAAGCTGACCGTGATTTTATGACCAGTCTTTATTTATAGCAGTTGGGATTACTGACTAGGAAATATAAAAATAGTCACAGATTTAGAGAGAGATATAGGCAACAGACCAAAGAATTCTGAAGAGTATTAAAAAAGGTCATTAAAAGTAAGCGTAATGCAGGTTTGTAGGAGTGGAAACAATGTTTCTCACTGCTGCTCCTGGAAACAGTGTGAAAACCACTCTACCCTGATGCTACTTAATAGGAAATGTAGCAGTTGGACAGGTTGAATGAAGTGGGTAGAGAGAAAAAACAAACCCTAGTCAGCTGATGGTCTTGTGCTTTGTGACAAGCTTCACAGAGAGGTCGTAAATGGTTGGGTGTGACTCTGATGGGTTGGGTATTGCGGTCACACGTTCTTCTGCGCTTCCTGCATTCCTTCCCTTTTTACTGATTTTTACGTACCATGAGAATTTTTCTTTGACTAGAGGAGTTTTTTTCTGCTGGCTGAGGGTAGGGATTTTGAGATGTAATTCCAGACTGATAAGAGTGAATGAATCAAGGAATGCAGTGTTGTGTCTGATTTAGCGTTCAAGAACATTTGTCTTTTCCCTCTGAGGATACATCACTTACTAGGAATAAATCAGCAATCTTAATATAGGAGATTTTCATAGACACTAACAACTGACATCAGCTTTTGTCTGGGTCATATTTGGATAAGCATGGATGACATAACAGGGTAAAGCACTTGTTATTAATCACCATAGCTAACTGTGTCCAGAATGACAGTGTTCCAGGCAGAAGATGAAGTTAATCCAGCTCTGGAATCTGCAGGCCAGTCACTGACTGGGCAGCTTCTGAAGCCTTTTTTCCTGAAGTTCTGCTCAGCTCTGTGCTGAAGCGGAATGCTGGCTGCACTGGTCCCCACATCCCTGGTTCTCCTGTTATGATTCCTGTGGTGAGTCAGGCTCTGGCTTAGCCTTATCCTTTTATTGTTATAGTGACAAAAGCCAAATAATTGCTGAACAGTGATGTGGCAAGCCCTGGTGGGAATTGGAGAGAGCAATAACTTGTGACCCATCTAAGATTATAACTGTCAAAAGTCACCAAAGGGAATCCAGCCTGTGGGTTATAAAAACACCAAGGTTGCTGGGAATATTCTTATCTTTTATGAGTTCCCAAGGGGATATTTAGGTATCAGGTGTACATCCATCCATCAGCCTTATGTCTTTAAGGGTTTAAGAAAGGTTTTTTAAAAAAACTACTTTAGGTTTTTACAGAACAGATGTGAATGAAAATCCTTTTTTCTCACTATGCCATATCCTTTCACTTTCATGCCTCACCCTGTCCAAAGGCAGAAAAAGGAACTTAGTTAAGCTATTTTTCCACTTACTGATTTTCAGCTCTAGCATATGAGAACCTAGGCTTAATACCAGATAAAATGGAAAGGCCTTTGACTTGGGGATCTTCTCTACCCTGATTTTATGATCTTAGGGTCTTCTCTGCCTTGAAATCACTTTCTTTGGGAACATCATCTCATCTCTCTGTTTTTGTTTTCTAAATAATAATAATAATAATAATAATAATAATAATGATGATGATGATGATGATGATGGTAGATTGGAATGGTGTTTCCTGAGCCTCAACTTCAGATCCGCTGAACCAAATTCCTGGAGGTAGAGCTTGTGAAGCTTTGTTGGTTACATACACCCACACACACACAAACACACAAACACACACAAAACTTCTGGGGTAATTCTAACAATGAGCCAAACAACTTGGGAACCAGTGGCCAGGTAGTGTCTGAAGTCCCTTCCAGCTAACATTCTGATAATCTGTCAGTGATCCATGAGTCCCGAAGTTAGAGAAATGTAAAGGCTGGGCCTTGGGTAATCAGGGGAGTTAGAACTAGCTCAGTGGTAATCTTTTTCCACATGAGCGAACAAGCCATGTGGGTATTTGAGGAAGTACATTTTCAACAGAGAGAAAAGGAAGTACAGAGATCTTAAGGCAGGAACATGCCTGTTGTGCATCCTTAAAAGAAGAATATTACCTCAGGGCAAAGAAGATTTGGATTCAGAAAGTAAACGATCCTTCGTGGGAATGTGAATGGGGTGGAGGTGTGCTGGTGGCTGGTTTAGCAGCTGCACACTGTGATATGACAGGGAGGCAGAGGTCACTGCCCCTAAAATCTTTCCCACTGGACCTTGCTTGATGGCAAAAACGCCTATTATTAAATTCTCATTTCTTTGTATTTAAGAATTGTTCTCTCTAGGCAGTAACTAATACCTTACTGTGAACTATCTTAGGGGAACATTCCCCTCTGTCAGTAGGAGCAAGACCACATGTGACAGTTGGATACATTCTGTAGAGCAGTGTGTGAGGACTGACCCTCCTTTTTCCAGCCGGGTGGATAGAACAAGAAGGAGATGGCCTGTAATTCTGCTGAACAGGGACAGACTTGATAGCTACATCTGAAGCTCAAGTTATGTGTCCTTGGTTCTCATCTTTACAGGGTATTCTGTAGCCGACTGTAACAGACAAAAGTGATCTTCAGAAAATAATCCTGTCACAAATTTTTAAACCAGTGCTTATTCCTGACAGTTTCTATATCTTAAAAGTTCCTTTGACAACTGAAATTAAAAGACTTTTTTCCTTCAAAAAATTTTTAGAGCTATTTTAGGTTCACAGCAACATTAAGCAGAAAGTACAGAATTCCCATGTACACTTTGCCCCCACATTATCAACATCCCACACCACAGTGATATGTTTGTTACCATTGAGGAATCTTTATCACCCAAAGTCCATAGTTTGCATTAGGGTTCATTCTTGGTGTTGTGTATTCTATAGGTTTTGACAAAAGTATAATGACATGTATCCACTGTTCATACTAGATAGTTTCACTGCCCTAGAAATCCTCTGTGCCTTGCCTATTCATCCTTCCCTCCCTCTCTAACCCCAGGCAACCACTTGTCTTTTTACTGTCTCCATAGTTTTGCCTTTTCCAGAATGTCATTTGATTAGAATCATTCAGTATGTACCCTGTTCAGATTCGCTTCTTTCACTTAGAAATACGCATTCAAGGTCCCTTCATGTCTCTTCATACCATGGTAGTTCATTTCCTTTTTAGCACTGAATAATATTCCATTGGTTATCTCTTTGCGTACTGAAGGATGTCTTGGTTGCTTCTATGTTTTGGCAATTATGAATAAAGCTCCTATACATAGCTGCAGGCTTTTCAACTCATTTGGATAAATAACAACGAGTCCCATTGCTGGATTGTAAGGTAAGAGTATGTTTAGTTTTGTAAGAAACTGCCAAACTCTTCCAAAACAACTGCACCACCAGCAATGGGTGAGAGTTTCTGTTGCTCCACATCCCCACCAGCATTTGGCATTGTCAGTGTTCCAGACTTTGGCCACTCTAATAGGCAGGTAGTAGTATCTCTTGTTGTTTAAATTTGTGTGTCTCTAATGACATACAATGTGGATCAACTTTTCATATGCTTATTTGCCATTTATATTATCATTGGTGAGGTGTCTATTCAGGTTCTTTGCCCATTTTTTCATCAGTTGGTTTGATTTCTTACTGAGTTTTAAGTGTTCTTTATTTTGGATAAAACAGTTCTTTATCAGATATATTTTTTGTGAATATTTTGTCTCAGTCTGTGGCTTGTCTTCTCATTCCCTTGACAGTGTCTTTCTTAGAGCAGAAGGTTTTAATTTTAATGAAGCCCAGCTTCTCAATGATTTCTTTCATAGACCACGCCTTTGGTGTTGTATCTAAGAATCCTTTGCCATGCTCAAAGCTGTCTATATTTTCTCCTGTGTTATCTTCTGTGAGTTTTGTAGTTTTGCTTTTTACACTTAGGCTTGTAAGCCATTTTGGGTTTATTTTTGTGAAGGATGTAAGGTCTGTGTCAAGATTCTTTTTTTGCACCTGGATGTCCAGTTATTCCAGCACCATTTGTTGAAAAGACTGTCTTTGCTCCATTGTATTACTGTTGCTCTTTTGTCAAATATTAATTTATATTTATGTGGATTTTTTTCTGAAGTCTCTATTCTGTTCCATTGATCAGTTTCCCTATTCTTTTGTCAATGCCACACTTCCTCCTTCTCCTCCTCTTTTTCTTCCTCTTCTTCCTCCTCCTCCTCCTCCTCCTTCTTTAAAGAGACGGAGCCTCACTCTTCCCAAGCTGGAGTACAGGTTTTTACACCTCAGAAGGACATGCAGAGGAAGGTCCTGGAAGGAAGAGAATGTTACCCTAACTTGTTTGCTACTGGTATCAAGGTGATAGTGCAGTCGAGTTGGATGAGCACAGAATTTGGAGCCAGGAGAACTTTGATTTTAGTCCTGACTTAGCCACTTACTGGACATAACCTTGTTAAAGTCTCCTAACTTCCGTGTAAAACATTATATAATACAGACTCTCACAGGACATTTGAGAAGGTCAGCTCAGGTGAATTCTGTAAAAGTGGTAAACTCTAAAATATTAGGCAATTATTTGTGCATGTGCTGTGCAGTTCTTATCACCAGCCTTCCCCTGCCTACATGCAAACACCAGACCTTCTGGAATTGGTGTCTCTAGGCTCTGCATGAATTATGCAGTAAAAAAGGCAGTTATTTAATATGATGGAAATCCATCTGATACACCACTAGGACAGCAATCACAAACTGAAAGACATGCATGGGTTTAATAAATGAGAAAAGGGATCGCTTTTTTAGAAAGAAACTTTCTCCTGTCCTTGGGGGAGGGGGGGGATGAAGGACAGGAAAATGTAGTATACAAGTGTTGAGAAAAAGCTCAATAAATGCCATTGTCTAGGCCAAACTACATATTTGAAAACTGAATCTGAATGCCTGGAATTCATTAAGGTGGTTTCCCTGTAGGAGTTCACCCACTGCCTCATGCTTCAGCTACCAAGAAGCCTCTTAAAGGAAACAGTAGTTTAGGGTTTGTCTTAAAGCAATAATAGATTCTTTGGGTTTAAAAAAATAGGGTGTTCCTGTTGTAGTCCTCATCTTTGTTGTTTGTTTTTACTTTTTCAAAAGACAATACAGTCACACAGCTTAATATTCAAAAGGCACAAAATTGTGGTGCATGTTTAGAGCACAATCAGTGTGCCTGACTCCGTGTTAAGTGCTTTACATTTAGTCACCAAAACAGCACTTAGAAGGTTGGTACTATTATATTATCTCCATTTTGCAGATGAGGCTATTGAGGAACAAAGAGATTAGGTAACTCACCAAAGTTACATAGCTAGGAAGAAGCAGAGGTAGGACCTGAGCCCAGGATGCCTGAGTCCAGTCTACACTCCTTCTCACTATTCTGTTTTGATGGATGTTTATTACGTGGTGCAGAGAAAGCCTTTCCCTTTGCTCTGTATAGAGTGTAGAATGAAAAGTCTTCTGCTTTCTTTTTCATCAGTAATCCAACTTTCTTTTCTTTTCTTTTCTTTTTTTTTTTGAGGCGGAGTCTTGCTCTGTCGCCCAGGCTGGAATGCAGTGGCGCGAGCTCCACTCACTGCAAGCTCTGCCTCTCAGGTTCACGCCATTCTCCTGTCTCTGCCTCCTGAGTAGCTGGGACTACAGGCGCCTGCCACCACGCCCAGCTAATTTGACGGGGTTTCACCGTGTTAGCCAGGATGCTCTTGATCTCCTGACCTCGTGATCTGCCCGCCTCGGCCTCCCAAAGTGCTGGGATTATAGGTGTGAGCCACCGCACCCGGCCCAGTAATCCAGCTTTCTACTCCAGAGTCAACTAGTATTACCAATTCATTGTATTTCTTCTAGAGATAGTCTATACGTGTATAATAAAACCCAGAGTTCTCTACCTCCAATTTTTCCTTTTTCTAGACTTATGGTAGCATTCTATACACAATATTTTATACTTATTTTTGTTCCAGTCAAAAATATGTCTTGGAGTTTATTACATACTTACCTAAGGAGCTTCCTTATTCTTTGCTGTGTCAGTATAGCACTCCCTTGTATGGATGTACCATAATTTATTTAATCATCCTGCTGACAGTTTGTTTCCAAACAGTGCTGCAGTCATTACCTTTTTGTACATAATCATTTTGTACCTGTGCAAATTAATCTGTAGGATTCATTCCTAGAAGTGAACTTGCTGGGTCACAATTTTATATATATATATATATATATATATTTATTTATTTATTTTAACCTATCTCTTTTAGAGATAGTATTGTACAATCCAAAATAGATGACAATTGTCTATGTATTTTGGTTCTTTCATTTTGCAAATGAGAGACCTTACACAGAGAATCATGCTTTTGACTTCTGGAAACTTCTTGGAAAATGGAAGTATTACCTTATCTGCGTACAGTTTAATTAGATCTAGAAGTGATTAACATATAAGGCAATGTCTTGAGTATTTACTTTGAAATTTATTCAGTTGTCTGTTATTAGTATATGATTTCCCAAAATGAGGGAGGGGAAAGATATGAAATCATCTTGATGCAAGTTACCTTTTATAATTGCAGAGCAATTATGTATTTCAGTAATCCAGGAATATAATAATGTGTTGACGGCTTTGGTTATGCTGACAAGGGTATAAAAGAATTAGCTCGGCCAGGCGCGGTGGCTCATGCCTGGAATCCAAGCGGGCGGATCACTTGAAATTAGGAGTTCGAAACTAGCCTGGCGAACATGGTGAAACCCCCTCTCTACTAAAAATACAAAAAAATTAGCCAGGTGTGGTGGTGGGCGCCTGTAATCCCAGCTACTTGGGAGGCTGAGGCAGGAGAATCACATGAACCCAGGAGGTGGAGGTTGCAGTGAGCCGAGATTGTGCCACTGCACTCCAGCCTGGGTGACAGAGTGAGACTCTGTCTCAAAAAAAAAAACAAAAAACAAAAAAAAACAGCTCAGTGATTATTGAATTAATATATGCATGGAGATGAACAGTAAAGCACTTTTTTTTGTGAGTTTGGCTATTTTTAAGTACAAGTAGTTTCTAGTTTATAGATATCAGAAAAGAATAAATAATGCGCATTTAAGAATTAAGGGAACCATTTTGGGGGAAAATGGGCCATTTATAGAGATTCTGTGGGGGTTTTTTGCTTTGTTTTTGTAGAGTCAGAATCTCACTATATTGCTCAAACTCCTGGATTCAAGCAATCCTCCTGCCTTGGCCTCCCAAAGTGTTGAGATTACAGGCATGAGCCACTGCACCTGACCTCTGTGGGTTTTTTAAGCAGAAAAAAGGAAGGAACTATTAATAACAGCAACAACATCAGAAGGCAAGGGGCAGAGTCTTGACTGCCACAGTGACTTGCCCAATCAGTGTCCCTCTCACCTCAAAAGAACTTGTACTTTTCCCCTTCAGATTTTGTGAGCACCTTTTGAAAGTTCTGTTGATTAGAGCTGTGTTGATATTAAGATGCTTATCAAAGACAGATTATGTTTAGAAGGTTTAAGGGATACCATGTAGTAATAATGTAGGTTAATTCATTAAGATTGCGTTCCTTTTAGTACCTGGCTGAGATCATCTATTCTAAATCACACTGTGCACATTTAATAGATAACTTGGGATTATAATGTATTAGAATTGGAAGCACCAGACCTTTAGGTATAATTTTAGTCCCACCCCATTTCCCATTTCTTCTTTTTTCTTTTTTCTTTTTTCAGACAGTGTCTCACTCTGTCGCCCAGGCGGGAGTACGGTGGTGTGATCTCAGCTCACTGTAACCTCCGCCTCCCGGGTTTAAGCAATTCTTGTGTCTCAGCCTCCGCAGTAGCTGGGATCACAGATGCCCACCACTACGCCTGGCTAATTTTTATATTTTTAGTAGAGATGGGGTTTCACCATGTTGGCCATGCTGGTCTCAAACTTCTGACCTCAAGGGATCCGCCTGCCTCGGCCTCCCGAAGTGCTAGGATTACAGGTGTGAGCCACCATGCCTGGCTCCACCCCATCCTTTTATAGAGGAGGAAACGCTAGATTAAGAGGTGAAGAAGTGACTGAGATGGGACTGTGGGATGGCTGCCTCCAGCCTAGGCAATCTGACATCCCGTTCAGTGTTCCGCTATTTTGTCTATGCTGTGGTGGCCCCAGGGCAGTGGAATGCGGGTAGTGGTGCTGTAAGTGCCACACACAAACTTCACCTGTTTTAGAGTTTTACTTGATGTGATCCTGAACTCAGAAAGGAAGGAAGAAATTCTGTCTTTTCCTCTCTGTACTTTGTAGTTCCTTGTTCATAGCACCCAAACCTTAGGCTGTATTGTGACACATACAATAATGTTTTGTCACTGCCATGTGAACACATTATTTAAAGACTTACGTGGTTTTAACTTGTGACCTTTGCTACCATTTACACATCGTTTTAGTGGCAAGGAGGGGGAAAACAAGTTCAGAGCTACAACTAACCTTGTTCCACATAAACTTTTGGCTGTCATTTTTGTTAGAGATCAGTTATATTCAGGAAAATGTGGGGAACCTAAAAGTTATTTATTCCAGTCTTTTGTCCTTTTCTCAGACATGGTAATCACTAAAGTGATCAACAATCCTTTATCCTATAATTCCAAAATCCTAAAATTTCTGGAAAATCTTTTGGAATTAATCTGAACTGATGTGAGGCTGTTTATACTCTCTATCTAATCCACTTAGCATAAGTATTCATAACTTGGGCTGGTGAAATATTAATTTGTTTGTTTTGGGGGTTTGATTACATCTCAGCCCCTGGAGGAGTTATTATGTAATATGTAGTGTAGTATCTTTCCGATTTCTAAAAAAAATTCTGAATTCTGAAACATCTAGCCCCAAGGCTCTCAGTTAAGGAATTGTGTATCTGAGTAGATCTTTGAATTATGCTTTACAGTTTTAAAAGTGCTTTCATAACTTAGTCTCTGTTTTTCCCAACAGCCTTGTGAGGTAGATAAGGCAGATGCATTTTGGGAAAGCTCAGCGATAGGGTTGGAGCATTCTAAAATCATCTGGGCTGAAGGCAACAGAGCTAGAGTTAGAAGACCTGTTTACCCTGGTGAATCCTAATGCATGTCCCAAGCATCATGTCCTCTGTGACTCACATCCGTCACTCACCCAACTAGTGGACTTGACCTCTTTATCCTGTAGAGTCCCCGTAAGTCCCTATAGACATTTATCTTGGCACCTGTAGCAGTATAGTTAACTTAATATTTATATGTTGGCCTTTCCCTTCCCAGTTGTAAGCATATTGAGGTAAAGACTGGATATAGTTAATTTCTGTTCCTGATACCTTCATGGTGCCTGTGTGAAGCCACACACTCAAAGGTGTGCAGAAGGAATGAACTCAGAAGTATGGTCTCATGCCTTTGCTGCTGATTAAACATATTCTTTCATTCCACATTTTCCTTTACAAAAGGAATAAAGGATTTACATATCACCTACTTTCTTAAAGATGGAAGAATTGCAACCAACACGCAGTATAACTCTGTGTTGGTAATATAACAGTGGACTACATTTAATTGGAATTGTTTGTAAATTAATATCTTTAGGTTATCAATATATATTAAAGCTTCTGATAAGAACTGCTTTTCACTATACTCCTGATCACAGGATAGCAACTCAGTGGTGATTTTTTATGCAGTTCCTCTGAAATTGCTCTAGGCAATTCACACAGCTAAGGCTGTATGAGGGCAAAATAGGGGAAGAAAGGAGAGCCAACACAGTCTTCCTGAGAGTACTAACATAGCAAAAGATAAATGAATTCCAAATCTGTTACTGCCATCTATTTACATAATTTTTTTCTTGAAATAAACAGCTTTTTACTGGGTGGGAAATAATGTGTATTTTGTGCTGATAGGGTGAACCCTCATTGCCATGTCAAGCTTAATTTTCTCTTTTTTTCTACCCCCAGTCTTCATTTATTTTCAGGATGTAGCCCTTTGGGTCTCCCCGCTCTTCTTGAGCAAACTTTTTGAGAGATTTCTGTTTGTACTTAGAAGCTGTTTTTTGAGAGAGTAAGGAAACGGTGGAGGTTGGCAGAGAAAAAAGAATATAGAATAGGGTTGAAGAGTGGTTGGAAAATGTCATGTAGTGTGTTTCACAGGAGCAGGGTTATGGTTTGCTCATTGCTTTATCTCAGAATGCTTGCCAAGTAGTAGGCATGCAGGAATTGCTGGTTAAATGGATAGTATTCTTGCCAGTTTTTGTTGTCATCATTATTGTTTGTTTTTGTTTTGTTTCATTTTACCTTTTCTTGGACCATTGAAAGTTTCCTATCATTCCTGACTGTTTAAATATTTACCTTCTTGGATCACAAGACTGTTCTTTAAACTCTTTATGTAAACTTATTTTTGACTGTGTAGGGAGGCTTCCTTGTGTGAGACCAAGAGGAAAAACAGAGATCATGCTTCTTCCACATGGGGTTACCCATGACCACTTCTACTCTGATTCCCGTAAAAGTTCAAGAGAAGAAACAACACCCACACTGGAACTGGTCTCAAAGGATATAGCAAATCACCCTGCAACATGGTATACAACTACTGCTCTTTTCCTTATTGGCCATTACTCCTCGAAACCCAGGATTTACAAGTGACTACTACCTCTGCATTTGCCCTGAGAATGGTCTTCTCAAATCACTTTAGTTCTCTTCCTAAAACACAGGTCAGATCGTGTCATTCTCTTTCTTGAAATCTTGGAATTGGCACACCACAGCTTGCAGAGCAACAGGTGCATTCCTTGGCATAACATTTAAAGTCCTTCACAAGTAGTCCTCAGGTACCTTTCTAGCCTCATTTGCTGTGTGGTTCTTCTGTAGGAGACACATCCCAAGCACCCAGTGATACTGTCTTTTTTGTGTTTGTGCTGTGCCCTCAGTCTGCAGTGACTTCCCTGTTCATTATTCCTTCTGTGTCTTTGTCCAGATTTTCTCCTTCTTAGGAGGACACCAGTCATTGGATTTGGATGCCTACTAATTCAGTATGACCTCATCTTAACTTGATTATATCTGCAGAGACCCTGTTTCCAAGCAAAGTCATATTCACAGGTATAGGAATTAGGACTTGAACATACCTTTTGGGGGACACAACTTAAACTACAGTACATGGCTCTAGATATTTTAAAGAGAATTCTGTTTTCTGTGTTTCAGATCACTTGAACTAGTGCCTGTCATGTTTCAGGGAAATAACTGAGACTTTGGTTCCTTGCTTTTCCAATCTTGATGAGTAGTTTCAGAAATAAGGCCTGGCTTCAATTCTAACCAGGCAAATCCTGGCATCATGGAATTTTAAAACCAAAAAGAATCCATATAAGTCATTTTGCTTAAATGTTACAATAAGAAAAGGTAGACAAATCATCTTCTCTTACTGTGCCTGAAGGCATAAAGTGGACATAAATAATACCCTGATGCCAAGGACAGTGTTCATTTTTTATGTTCAGCAAAAACAGAAATGAAATAATTCAGATTAGAATACATTTCCCTGAAATGCTCAGCTATTTTAAGGCAAAAGCCCCAAGGCTTGTTTTCCTATCCCTTTTGAATCATGCCGAGTGGCCCCAGTCATATGAAGAAATGTCATCAGTAAAGCACCAGGAACTGTGGTCGGTGCTCTTGGAAGCTCCACAGTAACTGTTGGTTGAATGTAGAAGTGAATGTGAATATGAAGAGAGTATGTGTGCCATGGAGCTACCAATCGCTCAAGGCCTGTGTATCAGGGATGGCAGGGAAAGGGGCTGGGAGTGTGCTGGGAATTTCCATAGATTATCTCTTTTAATCTTCACAACAGGACCTGTAAGTACTCCTAGGGGAGACGTTCCCAAAACTATAAAACCGGTGGGAAGCAGAGCTGAGATTTGATCCCAAGCCTGTCTCATTCTGAAGCACTAGTGGCCTTTGTCCTGCTTGTTTCCTTTACCAAATTATGCAACTGTTTTTTCCTCTATTAATACTAAAATGTCCGTGTCTCACCACACTTTGGGAGGCTGAGGCGGGCAGATTGCCTGAGCTCAAGAGTTTGAGACCAGCCTGGGCAACATGGTGAAACCCTATCTCTACAAAAAATACAAAGAAATTAGCCAGTCATGGTGGCACATGCCTGTAGTCCCAGCTACTTGGGGCACTGAGGTGGGAGAATTTCTTGAGCAGGAGATTGAGGCTGTGGTAAGCCGAGATGGTGCCACTGCACTCCAGCCTGGGCAACAGAGCAAAACCCTGTCTCCAAAAAAAGGAAATGTCAATGTCAAAATTGTATGTATATATTAAACCAAAGACAGTATTCATATGTAAGAAGAACAGAGTTTTCCTCTTTTTTTTTTTTTTTTTTTTTTGAGATAGAGTCTCACTGTGTTGCCCAGGCTGCAATGCAGTGATGCGATCTCAGCTCACAGCAGCCTTGACTTCCCGAGTTCAGGTGATTCTACTACGTCAGCCTCCGCACTCCAGTAGCTGGGACTACAGGTGTGCACCACCGTGCCCAGCTAACTTTTTGTATTTTTAGTAAAGATGGAGTTTCACCCTGTTGCCCAGGCTGGCCTCAAACGCCTGGGCTCAAGCTATCAGCCGGCCTTGGCGTCCCAAAGTGCTGGGATTACAGACGTGAGCCATTGCGCCTGACCGTTTTGTTTTGTTTTGTTTTGTTTTGTTTTGTTTGTTTAAGAGACAGGATCTCGCTCTGTCACCAAGACCAGAGTTGGAGTGCAGTGGTATGATCATGGCTTACTGCAGCTTTGAACTCCTGGGCTCAAGTGATCCTCCTGCTTCAGCTTCCTAAGTAGCTGGGACTACAGGTGTATACCATCACAACCAGCTAATTTTTAAAAAATTTTAAATAGTCTGGGTCTTGCTATGTCATCCAGTCTTGTCTGGAATTCCTGGGCTCAAGAGATCATTTGTGCTTCAGCAACCTAAGTTGCTGGGATTACAGGTATGAGCCACTGTGTCCATCACTCGTATCTTATAAAATACTTTTAAAGCATTTGGATCAAAAAATGAGACAATCTGAAATACATACTTTTCCCCTATGTGTCTTTTAAAAAATTTTTAAATTAAAAAAATCATTTTTAGACTCCTGGATCAGAACAATTGTCCATGATTTTTATTTCCATTTTTTTCATTGAAAAATAACATGAAACATTTAATAAGGTGTTATGATCATTATTAAATTTTATCTCTTCTAAAGTAGCTGTTTTCAGTTTGATATTTGAATAGGTGTTATTCTTCAAAAATAAGGATTGAACAACTTGGTTATAAATTATAATGCTGTTTTGGCAACATGTAGTTATTAGGGCAAAATTGATTTAAAAGAAAATGCAAGGCAATTAAATCTGATTTTTTTTACTTTTTTTTTTTTTTTTTTTTTTTTTTTTTTTTTT
>NW_026652312.1:0-154364 GCF_009828535.3 Hylobates moloch | reverse complement strand
CATTCTCCTGCCTCAGCCTCTCCGAGTAGCTGGGACTACAGGCGCCCGCCACCACGCCCGGCTAATTTTTTGTATTTTTAGTAGAGACGGGGTTTCACCGTGGTCTCGATCTCCTGACCTCGTGATCCGCCCGCCTCGGCCTCCCAAAGTGCTGGGATTACAAGCGTGAGCCACCGCGTCCGGCCTTTTTTACTTTTAACAAAATCAACATATGTACTATGTTATATAGCTTCAGAGCCTTTTTAATGACCTCATTTTATTTATTTATTTATTTATTTAGAGACAGAATCTCCCTCTGTCACCCAGGCTTGAGTGCAGTGGTGCGATCTCAGCTCACTGCAACCTCCACCTCCCGGGTTCACGCCATTCTCCTGCCTCAGCCTCTCCGAGTAGCTGGGACTACAGGCGCCCGCCACCACGCCTGGCTAATTTTTTGTATTTTTAGTAGAGACGGGGTTTCACCGTGGTCTCGATCTCCTGACCTCGTGATCCGCCCGCCTCGGCCTCCCAAAGTGCTGGGATTACAAGCGTGAGCCACCGCGCCCGGCCTTTTTTACTTTTAACAAAATCAACATATGTACTATGTTATAATATATAGCTTCAGAGCCTTTTTAATGACCTCATTTTATTTATTTATTTATTTATTTAGAGACAGAATCTCCCTCTGTCACCCAGGCTTGAGTGCAGTGGTGCGATCTCAGCTCACTGCAACCTCTGTCTCCCAGGTTCAAGCGATTCTCCTGCCTCAGCCTCCTGAGTAGCTGGGATTATGGGTGCCCACTAGTGCGACTGGCTAATTTTTGTATTTTTAGTAGAGACAGGGTTTCACCGTGTTGGCCATGGTTGGCCAGGTTGGTCTTGAACTCCTTACCTCAAGTGTTCCGCCTGCCTTGGCCTTGTCTAATTTTAAAATTTAGTGGTCTGGGTCATAGTCATCAGACTGTGTTGGTTGTAAGTGACAGTGAACTAATTCCAGGAATAGTGCTTACTCAGGAACAGCTGGCTTTGGGTACTGCCAGGAATCTGTTTCATTCTATTGCTCACCTCTACTTTCCTCCACACTGACTTTTGCTGACTTCATTTTCAGACAGGCCCTTACTTCATGATGGCAAAAATAGCCACCACCAACTCCAGGGTTACCATTTACAAGCTGAACAACTGAGTTTTGGGGCTGGCTCACACAGCCAGCTTGGGTCATGTGGCCATGTCTCATTAGCCAGACCTGAAACATGGACTCCCTCTGGACTGAGAGTAGAGGGAAAATGGTTTGAAAATAAACTTGGCATATTGTTATGAAGATTAGGGGGAAAGGATGGATGCTGGGCATGATAACTTAGGGCACAGCTTGTTGAAAGAAGGTACAACCAGAACTTTATATGTTTTGCTGTAGGGATTTAAGAAAACAAATCTGCTACCCAAAATGAACATATTCAGTATTAACTGCCTGAAAAAGGAAAAGACCAGAAATGCACAATTTGTGACTGAGTACCAGACACTGTATTAATTTTCTTTAAAAATCATGACATTAACAATCCTCTGAGGTAATTATTGCCATTTTGGAGCACTTACTATTTGTCACTCTGTGTGAGGCACTTTACGCTTTGTAGAACAGCTTTTGTGAGGACAGCCTTAATATTCTCATTGTACTGGTGAAGAACTAGGGGGCCAGAGGCATTTGGGTTTGAATCCAGATGTGTCTGATTTCATTTATATCATCTCCTAGTTTTACAGTTTGCTTTTGTTAGTCTGTCTGTGTGTCCATCTATCCTCCTCTGTCCTGTCAGAGCTCCCCCTCAGCTTCTCTAAGCAAGGCCCCCTTTCACCTCGGGCACCTCTCCAGTCCATTGGGAAACCGGCTCAACTCTGTCCTCTGAGCATGCCACCAGTGTCTGTCCCCTTTCCCCCACCTCTGCTGCTGGAACTCTAGCCTTCATTATGAAGGGCTGGAACTCTTATTAGGAATTCTGTTTGGCCTGCCTGCTTCCAGTCATCTCTTCCACCCCCATTTTCCTTAACAGCCAGATTGAACTTTCAAAAAGTGCAGACCTGATCTTATCAAGCGTCTGTTTTCCTTGGCTTCTCATGGAGGGAGAGCATGATCCTGGCCCCTGCCTGCCGTCCTTTCCACCTCACGGCACTCATTCTCTGGCCTTTTTTCTTCTTTCTTCTCCAGTGCAGCAGTCTTACACCTTACCACCTCCTTCTCTGTTCCTATGGTGCGCTTCATTTGTTTTACTTCTTCAGGTCTGTGTTTACATGTCACTTAAAGTCCTTAGGGATTTCTCTGTCCCTTTCCCCTACCCCTTCAATCTGGAAATCTGAAACTGTTTACTGCTCCTTTTTGTACTTTTCACAGTTTGTAGTGATACATTCGTCTGTGATTATTTGCCTAATATTCCCCACTGAATCATGAACTCCGTAAGGGTGGGGACCAGGTCTGTCTGGTTAATTAACTGCTGAGTCTCTAGCAGCAACCACAGTGCCTGGAACATCACAGACACTCAAATATGTGTTGACTGGACTGATGAGTTAAAAACTGAGTATGTCCAAAGCAGTGCACTTTTAAGTGATTAGCTTTTCTATAGTTCCGTCACTCTGTCACTTATTAAGAATGAACCTACGTTTTCCTCAGAGCAGTTTTATCCCAGTTGCTTTTGGTTTGCTTAGAAACATGCTTCCTTTCTTGCTGACTGTAATTGCTAGCAATTCCAATGCTCTACAGTGATGCACTTAGTTTCTGAAACTCCTGGATTAGAGCTAGCCATAACTGGGGAAGATAATAAATTTTAGGGTATGTAATTCCTCTCAATTTGACCTGAGTGTGGGTGAGGGAAAGAAGAGAAGGCTCTACCGACTTGCTCCAAATGGTTCCCTGCCCAATAACACAGAAGCCTTAACACTCCTTTAACTCGGATATGCTGTCCCCAGAACCCATGCATCCAAATTTAGCCCTCTCTGCATGTCCTTGTGATTTCCGACTGCCATCTGTGTCCAAATTGGCTTTGGAAGGAGAAGCTTTCTCTCCAGTGATTTATTATTTAAAGCAGTCTTCTCAGCCCTTATCATGAAAACTGGCAATTTTCGTATGGCCCGTTGGAATCCACATACAAGGCTATCTGTCCCAGGCTCACTGGTGCACCAGTTCTGAGGGGATCACTAGCCCTGCATGCTTGTGGCCTTTTGATGTGCACGCAGGCATGGTGACTGGGAAGCTTATCTGTCTGTGATCATCTCATGTGCTGTAGATAACATAACTTCTTTCTCCCTTTTTAATCCACAGTTGGTCATGTTCGGAGTTTGACCTGAATGAGATTCGCCTGATAGTTTACCAGGACTGTGACAGGAGAGGCAGACAAGTCTTGTTTGACTCTAAAGCTGTTCAAAAGATTGAGGAGGTGACAGCTCAGGTATGAAATGCTGATTTGCTTTCTCCTTTTCTTTTGTGCTTTTAACCACCCCTCTGAGCAATCATTTATTAATCTATAATCTTCTCTTTGAGTTATATTATGCAGTGCCATTAATGGTTCAGAAGAAACATAAGCAGGCATTGAATCCTTTAATCAAAGCCCTACCCCCAACAGGTATGAGTATGCTCACTGCTAAACACAAGTGAAACTGTTAGCAAGTAATCATGGCAGGACTAAGCAGTGTACTATTAATAGTACTAGAGGTAAATTTGCTGGTGAGTTGCAATCCAGTAAGATTTTGATGCGAAGTGAGTGCCTCAAATGTAATGGGAAAGCAGAACTCTAAAATTCATAAAGTGATAAAGTGTGAGCCTGAAGATCATTCTGTCCAATGTTTCTCATGGATAATAATAAGTAGCACTGGGTTAAACAAAATTAAACAGCTTTGCTTACTTACAGGGCTTCCATATGCAAACCTGCATTGTTATCTTCAAAAAGGATTGTTTCTCAAACCCTTCTGACCAGGGGAGCTTTTATTTATTTCCCTTTTTTTTTTTTTTTTTTTTTTTGTGGAGAGTTGGGTGGTAGTGGTGGTGGTGGTGTAGGGTGGGCAACAAGGGATGGGTAGAGTGAGGCTAGAGCAGCTCTTGATCCCTTGGAACCAGAATGGGAATGGTAAAGTAACATGTTTAAGGTGAGAAGAGTCTGATCCTTTCTGGGTTTTTTTGGATATGAGACCAGGGTACTTGTAAATTCACTTTAGACCTTTCATTCTCTTTTCAATATTTGTTCAGATGCCTACAAATTAAATAAATCCACTTGTATTCATTCTTTTTATGTTCAATAAGTTGCTACCCATACTGACCAAATACTGGCAGTTTGTAGAATGTGCAGCTAAGTAAATGAACAGTTTATAATGCAGTCTTTGTCTCGTCAGGGCCAAGGGGTTGTTTTCCTGCTTTTGATAAGGATCATTTCTGCAGGAAGGAAGTGTTTGGTTAAACACAGTTTAGCTGGGTGGGTTCCACAGTATTTTAAAGTGGAGTTCTGCCAGGTGGCTAATCATTACAGTAGTTGTTGGGCTTGTTAGGTAGGTGAAGGCGGGGGCGGGGGAACCAAGAAATCTCTCAGGTGATTCACTGTAGGCTTTCCTGGTTAGATTTGTAACAGAAATTTAGGTGAGCCAGCACTTGACCCTTTGGTGGACAGGAGATGGTTTACCTCTTAATTTCTTGAATTATTTCCCATTTCTCTGAAGGCCTCACATGGATGGTCTAGTTGAGCAGCTATCACTGGGGCTGCTCATAGTGGTGGCAGGTGGAGGGGAAAAGAAACACAAGTTTTCAAAAGGAACTGGAATCTTCAGTGTACTAGAGCACTGATAATGCTGGAATCTGGAAACATAGGCTTTCTTAGAAGCATTCATCTAACCAAAAAGGCATCTTAGGTTCAGGAGGTTTGTAGCTTGCCCAGGGCTACAAAAGAATCCAGTCGGTGCTCTATTCACTATACCAGGTGGTGTCTCCAGTTATAGACTGTTCAGCATTGTACTCCAGCCAAAGGGTCTAGCAGTCTGAGGCAGGTGGCACCTCGTGTCACTTAGGCCCTCTGAGGGGCTGTGTTTCTGGCTTAAGTGAGATTAAGTAACAGCTTTATCTTTAGCGTGTTGAGGGAGTGCTGGGTGCTCAGGAATAATCAAGTGCCACTTTGAATGCCATCATTGCTGGAGTGACAGTTGTGGTCCAGCACATTTTGTGTTTTCCTTACATTCTTTTCCCATTTTCAGTCCCCACTGCCCCAGCCTCCCTTGGCAAGCACAAAACGTCATGAGTTTGTATCAAGCACATGACTGCAGGCATTTGCATTAGACCACCAGTGTGACTGTCACATTGGAGATTAGATAAGCTGCAATTGCATTCATCTTTTTTTCCAAGCAAAAGCTGCACAAGGAAAGAAAAAGGCAAAGAAAACTCAGAATAGAAACAACTTATCATAGAGGGTGCAGGAAGCTTCTGTAGGGAGTAATATGTTCGGTGGGAGGTAAATATTAATAAAGGTTTATCCTTATACCTTTGTCACTGTGATAAAAATTAGTGGCAAACTCTAGGGAATGTATAGTAGAGCATCCTCTGTTGTCTTTAACCTTTGAAGACCATATTTCTGTCACATGCTATGTAATTCACAGTAGCTCCTGTTTCAGGGTTTTGGTTTCATCCCTTACAAATTCAACCTCATGATTTTCCTTCCTGTCACCTTTAAAAGCATAGTAGAGGAGGTGTGTCATTAAAAACACAAGCGAGCCGGGCACGGTGGCTCACGTCTGTAATCCCAGCACTTTGGGAGGCCAAGGTGGGCAGATCACAAGGTCAAGAGATCAAGACCATCCTGGTCAACATGGTGAAACCCCATCTCTACTAAAAATACAAAAAAATTAGCTGGGCGTGATGGTGGGCACCTGTAGTCCCAGCTACTTGGAGGCTGAGGCAGGAGAATTGCTTGAACCCGGGAGGCAGGGGTTGCAGTGAGCCGAGATCATGCCACTGCACTCCAGCCTCGCAACAGGGTGAGACTCCATCTCACAAACAAACAAACAACCCTACAAGTCAGTCTGCCCAAATTAATAGTTTTGTTTTATTAGTTCCATTTGCTTAGTAAAAATTTAGATTTGAAGCCTCATCTTTCTCCTCATCAATTTAATGGATTATGACTCTACATAATACTAAAAAGCTAATAATCAAAACTCTAATAACCAAAACAGAGGTCAATTATGTGAATTGAAGTGTAAATAATAGTTAAATTATTAAAAGAGGATAAAGTCTTAATACATAACGTACCTCCTTTTGTCTAGAACCCTTCTTCAGCATTATGCCTTCCCAAACCGTGTTTTTGTCATTATTGGGGGAAAAAAAAAGCTTCTGTTTTTTAATGTAACCTAGGCACCAGAATGCTTTTAAAAAGGAATTCCCAGTGAAGAACTGTTGACGAACCTGGTATACTTAGTAATCTTTTACCTTGCCTGTCTCTCTTAACCTAGAAAACAGAGGATGTTCCTATTAAAATATCAGCCAAGTGCTGCCAGGGAAGCAGCAGTGTCAGCAGCGTCAGCAGCAGTAGCAGCAGCAGCATCTCTTCCCACAGTTCTTCTGGGGGATCTTCATACCATGCTAAGGAACAGCTTCCAAAGTACCAGGTACAACCGTCCCTTCTGTGGGAATAGCACCTGGGGTTAAAGTTACTTACTGTAATTTCTCCTCGGGAAATAATGCTTGCTCGAGGGCTCTACTCCAGGAATATGAGGACAAGTGTTCAACAGAGTACTCTTAAATGTTTCACATCAATGTTGTTTTTGCTCTTTGGCTTTTATCTCCAATAAACACTGTAATCAAGCAGAGGTAATACAGCCTACTGTGAACTGGATGAGGAAGAAATATTGCCTGTCAGGTAAATTACCTTGCTTTGTTTCCTTTGCTCTCTGATCCAGAATATACTTTCCAGTTTTGTTATAAGAATTCCTAAGGATTCTGGGAATGTATATGGGCATCCTAAGAAAATAGAACATGCCAGTAAAAGGAAGAAAGCCTTGTATGGGAACAGAAAGAAATGGCAAGATCTAATCCGAGTATGAAGGATAAAAGGCTGATGGCATTTTTTACACTGTGTGTGTGGGGTGTGTGTATGTGTGTGTAAGGATAGGGGTTAAGGTTATTGAGAAATATTGGCTAACAAGATAAAAAGGAAGAAATGTTTTATAAATATTGAATGGCAAAAGGATATTAATTGATGGAGGATATATTGAACTTTTTCTTAAACCCATGTAGAATCTTTTCTACTATTTTGCTGGAAAAACAACACTAGGGAAATTACCAGCATATGGGTCCAAAGGACTTTGTTAATTTCATAGTTAGGATTTGTGCCATGCATTTGCCCTTTTTGAGACACAGTGCTCCTGGGTCTCACAGCAGTCTGCAGTTTAAAAAGTATGGAGTGGAATTTTCAGCAGGTTGAGAATCACAGTTGGCATGTGGCCCTTGTACCCCAAGAAAAAGCAGATTATAAATGAAGGAGGTGGGTGGAAGTTAGTAATAAAGAATGTGAAAACCAGTTGGTTTCTGTCTGCATATAGTGGGAAGAAGTTGGTATGAGCTATAACGAGAGAGAGGAACCTAGCTGAGCAGGGCTGATAGATTTATCTTTCTCTTTCCACCTCTGCAACCATGTATAAGTAAGTGTGTATTTGTGCGTCGGCGTATGTATGCTTGTGTGTCTGTATTTGGAGTTTTAAAAAAAGATTCGGAAGAGTATGTTAAGGGTGATTCCCATGTTTTTCCCTGGGTGGAAAGCACACTGACAGAGAATCTAGTTGGCAGGTCAGGGTGCAGAACCATGGTTGCTTTGGTGGCACACTGGTTTGCTCGGCATTCATACCTGTCCTGTTCATCAGTGTGTCACCAGCACTTAGCACAGGTGCTCAGAATTCTGCATCCCAAGACACTCATTCAGATGTCACTAGGTGAATGAATGTATTGGGGTATATGATTCTAGAGCTCCAGGAGAGCTCTTGGTCTAGAGACAAAGATGTAGGAGGTATTCTATGTAAATAATAGTCAAAATCAAAAGAATAGTTGAAAAGGCAGGCAGTTAGTAGGGTTGACCTCCAGGCAAAACCACAGTAAGGGATGATCTGGGAAAGAAGAGATTCAGAATGGAGAGTCATGAACAGCATCAAATATATTGAGAGAAGTTTAATAAAGCAAACTGGAAAGGGTCCATTGGATTTGACCAAGAGGGAGGAGGTCATCATTGGAGCAGTTGGACTAGTTTGAGCTAAGAGGTAAAGTCAGGCTGCGGTAGATTAACAAGCCAGTGAGAGTAGAGGAAGAGGAAGCAGGCAGTCCACTCTTTAGATGGTAAAAGGCATGAGAGAGACTGGTCAGAAGCTAGAGGGGTCAAATGTTTTTGAAATACTTTTGTAAAACTTCAGAGTTATCAGACCGTCTGTTATCTTTTGGGCCCTCATAAAACCCTATCTGCAGCAATGGGTATTTTTTATTCCACACTGTTAATTATTCGGCTGAATAATACTGAACCATATTTTTTTCAGGATGTTTTCTTAGTACCAAGAGAAGAGTTACGGTTATTTTCATAATTTAATCTTTGTATTTAGAGTTTATAAATGGAGATAATCTTTGTTTCTCATAACACAAAAATGAACTCTGATAAAACACTTGGATCCTATGTGATGATGTTGTGTACAGAGAAGAAATCACAAACATTAGTGATACTTTGGGGGGAAAATAGGCAATCGCCATTATAAGTTAAGATTGTACGATGACCACTTGAAGCTTTGAGAAATAGTTTTAATCACCGATGACACTAATGAGATTAATAAACATTATTTTCTGTTGCATTGCATGTCATGTTCCATGTACTAACTTTGATTTTGTTTTCTTGCATGAAGTACACAAGACCAGCTTCCGACGTCAACATGTTAGGGGAAATGATGTTTGGCTCAGTTGCCATGAGTTACAAAGGCTCCACCTTAAAGATACACTACATACGGTGAGTCTGGGCTTCCTTTTCTACTAGTTTTGAGAAGTGGAGTGGTGGTATTGACTCCTTAACTCATAAATTTATTTTTCCCCTCTCCTCCCCACCCCCCCCGCCGCAGTTCTCCTCCACAACTGATGATTAGTAAAGTCTTCTCTGCTAGAATGGGCAGCTTCTGTGGAAGTACAAATAAGTAAGTGTAGGATTTTGCATTCCCCACCCCCATTTTTTAAAGTGTGTATTTCTAGATAGAATAATTCTTTAAGGGCCATAAGGCATTTTGAAATGAGAAGCAGAATGAGTCCAGATTAACAAAGGGGTTTTAAAAGTGGCTGCTGTCCTATAAACAGTGAGTGGGAAAAGACCTTTGACTTTATTAGGTGGCCCTAAAGACAAATGGCTGTCTTTGTATGTTTTGAGTCTCCATCTGTTACCCAGTCATCAATTTTTAATTTCCTGGGAAATCAAAAATAAAGAACAAAAAGGAAGGGGCTACATTATTCTGAAATATCTGAGAACTTAAACTCATTTTGGCATATTCATTCATGTATTTTGAACTTTCAAGCAGAAATATTTCATATACTTCATTTTTTAAATAAAACAACAAAACACCAGTTGTACTTTGATAAATTTGAAAGAAGGGCTTGTTATAAATTAAAGGACATTCTTAGGGGTCAAGTGAAAGCTGTTTTTTCTTATCCTGGGAAATTAAAAATATTTCTCTATATATTTGAATACCATTAAGTGAGTCTTGGCTTGCTTTTCAACAAAACAGTTTGAACATTTAACATTGGACTGTCATGACTTAAGCCAATATGAGAATTGTTATTTATTTCTTATGAGATTTGTTTTTAACAGACCCTTGGGATTACCTGAACATTTATTGCATTAATTCCCTTACATGCAGATTTAAGTAAAAATTATTTTGGCTTCATTATGCTGTATTATTCTCAAAGTCTTTTTGTTATTGTTGTTTTTGTCAGCTCTACACACAGCAAAAGTCTTTAATTGCTAATAAATACAATAAATTATTAAAATCTGCTTCCCTCACATTTTTATGAGTAATTCTTTTTAGAAGTTGTGAAATGAAACTCCTATAAGAATTATAATTTCTGTTGCATTTTATTCCTGAAAAAAGTTGCTCATTGATGTTAACCAAGAGTAAAAATTAATTTCATTTTGAGAGTTTATGTAAAATACTTGAAATGAAAGTCAACAAGTTGGCTGTCAGTTGCTAAAGCAAAATGTAGAAATGAATAACAGTATCTCGGGTGTCAGTCACTGAAGCAAAATTTAGAGTTTGGTGTCTCATTATATAATATGAAATTGTTAGAAGTACAGTTGTTTAGTTACACAGATTGAGCTACCTCCAAAATAGGTTTTGTTTTCTTCCAACAAATTCACCTGAAGTTGCAAGTTTAATTCCCGTTGGTAGATGTGAGACTTTGTTTATAAAGAAAAGTATTGAGTGACTGATCAGTCGTTGTCTATATTTGGAAGTCTATTAGAAAACAGCTTTAGTAGCTTCTTGACGTTTTTGTCCTCTTTCTTCTTTTCCCCCCATCTCCGGATATAGCTTGCAAGACAGCTTTGAGTACATCAACCAAGATCCTAATTTGGGAAAACTGAACACAAATCAGAATAGTTTGGGTCCTTGTCGTACTGGAAGTAACCTAGGTAAAATCAGACACACAAACAAATTCTGTCTTTCTGAATACACTATTGTGGGTGTGTGTTTTGCTTTATTTGAGTTTGTTGTGGGTTTTTTTTTTTTTGCGTTATCTTTAATCTGTGTTTATTTTTTGTGTGTGTGTACTTTGTTTGCCCTCTTCTATGTGTTTCCATCTCTAGGTCTGCTGCAAGCATGCAGCAGCAAATTGCTGCAGGGGGTAGCTGAAGGAGGACCTCTCCGGCTCACCCGGAGTGCTTCTTTCTTTGCAGGTTTGTGTGGAATGCTGAGTACAGTGTGACCCACACATATTAATAAATCCTTTGCAGGTTCTTAGGAAAAATCCTACTTGTGCCTCTCTAGAAATCCAAGGGGCTCTTGTGATCACAGATATTGGTTTCAAATGCGGCCAAATCCATGGTGTTTCGAAAATTCTGCCAATGAACCTCTCTTGTAAATGTCTTCGCTAATACTCTAGTGTAAGCTGATTTTGATCTGAAATGAGCCCTTAGTATTTCAAAGAGGATTGTTTTTTCTGGTTTTTCTGGGCCTCTTCTGCTACTATGAACTGTTTCCCTTTGCCTTGGTGTCTTTTATCCATTTATTCAACTGCATCCTTACCTGCACGGAGTTTCATTAAAAGTCACTCTAATAAGAGCATGGAAGACTTTCTCTCTCTCTCTCTCAGTCTCCCTCTCTCATTTAAGTAGTGTAAATACAATTTCTAGGTTATTTACAGGTATAGTCATCTTGGTGTCTCTGAGATTTAACTTGTCTTAGCATGATTAACATGTGGGGAACCTCCATTACTAACATTTAAAGTTGTGAGTATAGCAAATGGTAATTTCCTTTCTGTTCTTTGTAGCCTGAAATATGCTAAGCACCATAGTTAACTGACACCCTAATGAAATTGACACACTCCTACCTACTTAGAGTGAAGAAAACGCGTTTAAATACTCTCTTTAAAATTGTGAAAATAAACATCCTTCAAAAAATAGCTGTCAAGTATAATAATCAGGCAGAGCACTGGGCTGCTTGTCCATTTAAAACTTCACTACAGCAGCGTCACATCTACCTTCTAGCGCAATAAGTATACAGCTTAGGTCAATCTGAAGCATTCCTAGAAGTCTGTAATACTTCAGAGTGTTTTCCACAATTCATGCCAGAACGTGAGTTTTTCTAAGTAACTCTACAATAATACTGTGTATGGGTGTATATGGAAAGAAATGGAGGAAGAAATATTTGAAAATGAGTATAAATGTTTTCTATCTGCCAAGAGAGTGGGTTATAAACAGAGAAACATTTTTTGAATTTATGAAATGGTTTTCAAGTATTTCTCTTCCCTAAGTCACCTACAGTTACTACCAAAACTGCTTATAAAGCATTTTGAAAATACATTGCTATTTAGATACTACTACTAATGAGGAAAATGGCTAAAAAATATCCACCTGAGAATGTTTATTCATTGCATCAACTGCATGAATCATTTATTATTCAGAGTTTTTTTTTTTAAGAGTTGAACATCACTCAGAAAAGTTCGTATGCTTACAATTGAATACAGGCAGATTTTTATGAGATGGTTACTTGGTTCTCTTTTCTTCTCATCATCTTTTTATATATTTAATTTTGCCTTCTAGTTAATCTCTATTATAAGCTTATGCCAATCATCAGTAGCAGTAGCCTACTTTGAAATTTAAAAATTACTGCAGTCGTTTTAAAAACTTTATCTCTGAAGAGCCCAATAACATGGTTTTCTTGTTGCTTTATCTTAGCACACAGCACACCAGTTGATATGCCAAGCAGAGGACAGAATGAAGACAGGGACAGTGGCATTGCTCGATCAGGTACTTGTACTCCGTTTATTGGTTTAACTAACAGAGTGAACTATCTACAGTGATATGGAAGTTGGGAAAGTAGAAGACAGGTAGACAACCCTCATCCTGTTCTTTGTTTTTTCCTTCCTAAGACAGTCTGACGTATCTAAAGATCTGAAACTTTAATGTACAGTATCCATGAGTGATTGTGCAACATAAACTAGTTTTTTCTAACACTCAAATTTATATGAGACTAACGTTTGTTAAGAAATTTCTTTCCAGAGTGAAGCTTCCTTGAGCCCATTGTATTAGTAATGTGCTTGCTTGACTATTGAGTATAGACTCAGAGGAAGAGAAGGGTTTGTGGAAGTAAATCTGTCTTGTGACAGTGGGAGGACCAGCCAGCTGACCTGGTCACCATTTCTTCTGTTCTAGAGACATGCTGATCTAGATTTTATCAGGTACCCTTCTCTCCTTGCCTCAAGGCCTAAACCTTTCTGTTACTGCTTTTAGGATCTCTTGGTTTCACCTTTTGTATGTGACCTCTTTTGAGTTTTGACTTGTGGTTCAGATCTGAGATTTTGTATTATAAGAGAAGGGTGATGAATGAGTAAACTGAAATTCAAGGACTGGAGGTGGTGTGTGGTGCTCTGCCTGATGAATACATGTCATACAGGCAGCCCCTACCTTCCAGTGAGACTAGGAGCACCCTGCTGGTTTCTCCCGTGATACATGACACCTTCAACAAATGGGCCAGCCAGGCGTTGCTCAGACTGGATCCAGGCCTCACATGATGTTCTTCTTGGCCTTTCACTCATTTCTCTGTCCAGCTCCTCCCCTTGGACACTACTTCAAGGTCCCTGTGCTCCTGTGTAGTCTCAGAGCCTTTTACCCCACTCTGTGCAACTCTGCTCATGTGTTACTAAATGAAATGTGATTTGTTACTGAGTCCCCAGTTTGGTTTACATATGTCACATAATGTAAAGTATATAGCATTTTATTTATGGTTAAAAGTGATGTGTTTTGGTGTTCATAATCTTTTCTGTAAAGTTGAGCTGGGAACCTTTGGTCAGAAACTCTCATTGATCAGGCCCAGCACAGTGGCTCACCCCTGTAATCCCAGCACTTTGGGAGGCCAAAGGGAGTAGATCACTTGAGGTCAGTTTGAGACCAGCCCGATCAACATGGCGAAACTTCGTCTCTACTAAAAATACAAAAAAAAAAAAGAAATTAGCCTGGCGTGGTGGCACATACCTGTAGTCCTAGCTACTCAGGAGGCTGAGGCACGAGAATCATTTGTACCTGGGAGGCGGAGGTTGCAGGGATCCGAGATTGTGCCACTATACTCCAGGCTAGATGACAGAGCTTCCATTTCAAAAAAAAAAAAAAAGAGACTCATTGATCAGACCTTTATCATTTTCACTTACAGCCCCTTTGGTACAACATGAAATCTGAGAAGGTAAAGGGCAACTTATGAAGCACTAAGTAAACTGTTTTGGTTTTGTTTCTGTTTAATGGTGCTGAAGATAACTCCTCCAGTCTTTGTGGGACACTGTCAGATAACTGAGTTCCATCAGTTACTCAAGGACAATAAGCACGTGTTAAAGAGCTTAGTGTCCCAAAGCTCGGCTCCCTGCCTTTATAACCACCTGCGACCCAGCCCCTGACAGGACTGGCACTAGGGCTTTGTTATGGTTGACTTTCCTGGCAAGAAGATGTGGGCCTTACCAGAAGTCGCAGAGTGGGAAGCACAGCCCTAGAACCAAGATCGCTCTTAGTCAAAATGGCTGTCTTAGTGGGTGACAGAATTTAACGTGTTTGCCTCTGTGTGGTGGGAGCTCTTTAGCTCTCTGTGAAAGAAAGAAAGATGAGCAACATTTTACTGGGGCCCGTTCTGAACACTGACATCACAGTTTCTGTACAGCTGTAACCTTATTTATTTGTTTATGCCCCTTTTTGTTGTGGAGAAAAGATTCAGGGAATTTGAGGGACCTAATAACAAAGAAACATTATTAGGAAGAAGTTTGGATTTTCCTAGGTAACTTTTCAGTTTATAATATAGTTCATATAAATGGTTCATGTTGTACAGGTTGAAATCTTACTTGTTTTGTATTCAGATTCTAAATTGCTCCTGAAACTACTTTTTCTTGCTCTTTGAGAAACAGGAAAGTTGGGAAGCCAAGTTCAAATTAAAGTAGAAAGTCAGATTAAAAGTAAAGATTCAGCCAGCTCAGAATGCTTTTTTGCAGTCCATGAGAGGAACTAGGGACCAACCAGACTGGAGGGAATGGGGGATAGATGTTGATACCAATGTGAATTTTGAAAGCTGGAGAAGGCTGGCTTTCCTTGGTAGTTTAACTTCTATTCTGGGCAGTCTTTACTTCCAGTCTCCGGTTCTCCTGTTGGGAGGAAGGGAGCACAGATGGTGGAGAGGGCTGCAAATGGCCCTGAGTGGCATTTTGCTCTCCTTGCTATCCTGGTAGATGTGTTTACCTTCAGATATCATACCTGGGAGCGGTTCAGAAGTCACGGAGTCCACGTCAAGACTAGTGTGAGCTTCACACCTGTGGTGGCATTTAACACTCTTTTAATGTAAGAACTCTTTATGTTCACACTGTAGTTTGTTCTCTAAGATTTCATCTGCTTATACCCATCTAAAATTGTGTAGGGATGAAGGCCCAGGTTCTGAAACAGAGCAGGAGCTCCAAGTGTGAGAGTTAAGTTAGCAGTAGAAGATGTAGAGAAATTAAAGACATAAAGATATTATTTATTCTCTTTTAGGCCTGCTTTTTTTTTTTTTTTTTTTTTCTGGCACTGTTGCCCAGGCTGGAGTACAATGGCACAATCTTGGCTCACTGTAACCCCTGCCTCCTAGGCTTAGGCCATCCTCCCACCTCAGCCTCACAAGTAGTTGGGACTACAGGTACATACCACCACACCTGGCTAATTTTTGTATTTTTGGTAGAGATGGAGTTTCGCCATGTTGCTCAGGCTGGTCTGGAATTCCTGAGCTCAAGCAATCCACCCACCTTGGCCTCCCAAAGTGCTAAGATTATAGGTGTGAGCCACCATGCCTAGCCCAGGCCTGCAATTTTTAACTTCCTGTCTAAACAGTTGATAAATGGGGAAATTTTTAAAAATAGTTTTATTTTCTAGAACAGTTTTAGACTTACAGAAAAATTGAGAAGGTAGTACAAGAGTTCCCATATAACCTGCACTCAGTTTACCCTATTATTAACATCTTATATTAGTATGGTATATTTGTTACAATTAATGAACCAGTACGGATACATTACTATTAGCTAAAGTCCACAGTTTTTTTTATTTCCTTAGTTTTTCATCTAATGGCCTTTTCTGGTTCTGGGACATTACACTTCGTTGTCATGTTCTTCACGCTTCTCTTAGCTGTGGTGGTTTCTCAGATTTTCTTTGTTTTTGGTAATCTTGAGGAGTACTGGTTAGGTATTTTGTAGATTGCCCCATTATTAGAATTTGTTTAATGTTTTTCTCATGATTACACTGAGGTTGTGGGTTTGGGGAAGGAAGATCATGGAAGTAAAGTGCCATTTTCATCACATCCTATAAGGGTATATACCACCAACATTATTTATGACTGTTAATATTGGCCTTGATTACCTGGCTGAGGTAGTGTTTGTCAGCTTCTCCACTGTAAAGTTACTCTTTATTTCCTCCTGTCCAGGCTGTGTACTTTGGAAAGAAGTCAGTATGCTTACCCCATGCGTAAGGGGTGGGGAATTATGCTGCCTCTCCTTGAGGACAGAATATCTACATAAATTATTTGGACTTCTCCTGCATGGAGATACGTCTCTTCTCCCATTTATTTGTTTAGTCATTATTCTACTATGGACTGGAAGATATTTATTTTTCACTGTTGGCTAAAACCCAGTACTACTTCATTTCTATTATTTATTTACTTATTTTTTGGAGACGGTCTCGCTTGTCCCTAGGCTGGAGTGCTCTTGTGTGATCATAGCTCACTGCATCACTGCAGCCTCAAACTCCTGGGCACAAGGGATCCTCCCTCCTCAGCCCCCTGAGTAGCTGGGACTACAGTCATGCACCACCACACCCAGAAAATTTTTTTTCTTTTATGTAGAAACAAGGCCCCACTATGTTGCCCAGGCTGGTCTCAAACTCCTGGGCTGAAGCGATTTTCCCACCTCAGCCTCCCAAAATATTGGGGTTACAGGCATGAGCCACAGCACCCCACCACTTCATTTATTTGTGGCTCAAATTGTTTCAGTTTTGACCATTGGGAGCTCTCTCAGTAGGCTCCCATGCTCCTTTAACATACCTCTACCTGTGAGGGGTTGGGGTGAGTATTTTGAGCACTTCCTTACTTTTTGGCAAGACAAGATGCTCCAGAGTCATCTTGTGTATTTCCTATCCCCGTCCTAGAATCAGCCATTTCTCCACTCATAGAATGTCTTTGGAAAAAGCAGCACAAGCTGGGGCAGGTATGGAGGGAAATGCATCCTCATTGTATTCTCTTTTGGATATTTTGAATATGTCTTCTTTACATATACAGATCCAAAAGATAGCTTTTTAAGGGGTTATTCTAGTGGTTCGCATTAGAAATTTTCAAGTAGGGTCTTGGGAGAGAAGAGGGTTGGGTTTCAGCCATCCTAGGAGGTTACATCGGCGAAGTTCAGTGATTAATGGAACACAGGTTATGGAGGAGGAAGGAGGAACCAAGGATGCATCTCCAGTTTCTAACCTGAGAAAGCAAGTGGAAGGTGAGCATTACCCAGTACAGGGAAAGCAGGAGGCCAGGTCGGGGAGACAGATATTGAGATAATTTTCTAGCTACAGAGATTGGGATACATTTTTACCTAGAAATGTCTACATGTTCTCCAGTTGTGCATCGTCAGCTGTAAGTTAGAAATAGGAAACCAGCTCTAGTGAGATGGGTTGGAGCAGCAGCTAAAATTTGTTTGTTTTGTTTGTTTGTTTGTTTGTTTTTGAGACAAGGTGTTGCTTTGTCACCCAGGCTGGAGTGCAGTGGTGCAATCTCGGCTCACTGCAACCTCCGCCTCCCAGGTTCAAGCTGTTCTCCTGCCTCAGCCTCCCAAGTAGCTGAAATCACAGGTGCACACCATCACACCCAGCTAATTTTTGTATTTTCAGTAGAAACGGGGTTTTGCCATGTTGACCAGGCTGGTCTCGAACTCCTGACCTCAGGTGATCCACCCACCTCAGCCTCCCAAAGTGCTGGGATTACAGGCATGAGCCACCATGCCCAGCCAGAAGCTAAAGTTTGGAAGCCTTGAGTATATGAGTGGAGTAAGGGCTGGGATTGAGACCAGTGTCATCAAGCCTTGTCTACTGACCTGAATTCAGCTTTAAACTCTTCCTCGTCAAAGTATTCACATCATTGATAAGAAAAATGCCTTTTCCATTCTGTCTGCAACTGCATTTCCTCTGTTCTTAAAAGTGGTAAAATAAACAAAGTCAGTATAAGGAGAACTTATAATATATACTTTTTTTTTTTTTTTTTTTGAGATGGGGTCTCGCTCTTTCGCCCAGCCCGGAGTGCAGTGGCGCAATCTCGGCTCACTGCAAGCTCCGCCTCCCGGGTTCACACCATTCTCCTGCCTCAGCCCCCCAAGTAGCTGGGACTACAGGCGCCTGCCACTGTGCCTGGCTAATTGTTTGTATTTTTAGTAGAGACGAGGTTTCACCGTGTTAACTAGGATGGTCTCGATCTCCTGACCTCGTGATCCGCCCGCCTCAGCCTCCCAAAGTGCTGGGATTACAGGCGTGAGCCACCGCGCCCGACCATAATATATACTTTTAAACATTTTTATTTAAGTGCTTTGAAATGAACTTTCAGGGTAAGAATATACATTATCATAGTGTTCAAATAAGACATGTGTTTTGGTCACTCTGCAGATACAGGATGTACAACCATCCAAACTTTGGTTTAGATGTCAAGATTGATGACTCTACATGCACACACCAAGAGGATATGAAAAAGGTTTATTACGCACATGATGAGGCTGTTCTGGGGAGACAACAGGGTGGGCTTCTTGAGCTGGTTGGAGAATGTCTTGAGAGAATGGGACAGGGGATTACACTGGGGCTTTTATGGTGGTTGCAGGATAAGGCTGGGGTGAGGGTTCCTGCATATGGTTTGAAATTCTCACTGGTACCAAAGGAGTGAGCACCTGGGCTTTCCTCATCAGTTTGCCCAGGTGTGGAGCAGAAAGGGAAGAGGGAGAGGAGGGTAAAGCTTAAAAGCTATCAGGAGTTGAACATCAAGAAATAAGTCAGGTTCTTTATTACAGTGTGGGACCATTGAATAATGAAGGATGGCATCCCATTTGTACTTGAACCCTTCACCAACTGAACTGATAGAGTGCTTTGTAGAGAGGAGCAAGAGCAAAGGAGGGTACTGTTTTTGTTTATTCTTTGTGTCAGGGAAAAGGCTGTGACACCCCATTGATCTTGCACAATTCCATATAGGCAAAGGCTTAAGCTGCATCTTATCTGAGCCCTGGCAGTACAATTTGATCCTCCTGGAACACTTCCCTACCTTCCCCGGGAGGCTGTCATGATAGTTTCTCATCCACTCCAGAGTTCTGATGAGGTATGGGACTTTCTGCCCTACCCGCCTCAGACTAGAGCTGCAGTATATAAAAGCGTGTAGCTGCAGTCTAGAACTGACTCCCCAGCAACGGGCTATCCCACAACTTGCCTTGTAGACATCTGGCCCCTTTTGTGTTGGTGTTGTCCTTTTTGATGTATGGGGCAAGGATCACTGGGAGCTGGCACCTTGGCTTATTCTTCTTTTCACTGTCTATGTAAGTAGTAAACTATCCAAATCTAAAAATGCCTGGTTGTATCTTAACCATCAGATCTTGGCCTTGGCCTTAGCCTTGCTTTGCCTTGTCTTCATATATGTGAGCTTGATAATCTGTAGTGTGGCTCAGTTTCTTATTTCTTTATATTTCTCCTATTTCAAATGTTTGGTATTTTCCTGGCATGGATATTTATCTTTTTCATTTCCACAAATATTTTTGGTCTTTTGCCTTAGCTTTTTCCGTTCTAAATTTGCATTCTTACATACCTGTTTAAGAAAAATTAGAAAGTAATGCAGATAACAATAAAAACTGTAAGGGATAAAGGAATAAATCTAAGAAAAAATATGTGATACTGGTATGGAGAAATTGTAATATATTAAAAGAAGACCTAAATAAATGGAGCGATACATCAAATTCTGCAAATTAATCTATAAATTTAGTGTAACTTGAATTAAAATCCTTTGTGAAGCCAGACTAAATAACTTTTACTTAAATGAAATAATAAAGGACCACATTTTTATGCCCTCCATAAGTCTTTTGTAGACACCTCTTTCTTAGAGCCCAAACTATGGATAAAAGACATAGGACACTAGAATAATTTGACATATAAATGCAGAGAGTGAGTTTGTTACCAAGGTGGCTAGCATTTATATCTTAGATAAATTAAAATTTAAGGTGTTTTACCATACAACATATCCACGTAACAAAACTGCACTTGTACCCCTTATAAATTTTTTAAAACCTTTGTATAAATTTTTTAAAATTATACAAATTTTTTAAAAAGGAAAAAATTTAAGATGTTTTGAAATCAAGTTGGTAAGAACATTGGCTTTTTATTAAAGGGCCTTTATAGGAATTTTATTAAAACTTTAAAGTACTTGTTTGGCTTTTGAGGACCCTTTAAAGTCTTAAAATCATTTTGTGATTTGGGAACTATAATGTATTCCTTATAATTGGATTTTCCTATTAAATTCACATTTTTGATTTATTTTAAATGAAATTTTCCTGCTAGACAATAATTACAGCTATACTCATTTACCTTTTAAATGCTCCTATGTTTGTGTGTTGAGAAATACAGTTGCTAAACTTTGAGGAACCTTGTATTTTTGCCAATGTTTCAAGCTAAAACTTGAAGATAAGTAGTGTCATATTACGGTAAACAAAGATCATTATTGTGTTGTGGATGTAATACCCCCTGTGTCAAACATATATAAAAAGTGCTCAGATTCAGAGCCATACTATCACTTATGCCATCCAAAAAATTATTTTTAATGAAGGCAGGGGAAAAAAGAAAATCTAAATGCCGTATATACTGTGTTGGCCACAGGGAACTTTTAACAAATTCAGTATTTGAATTCTGTCTAGAAATGTGTTTCTCTAATGCTTCATTTCTGTCACACTTGAAGAGATGGGTATCACTGTCATCCTGCACATACTGTTTGCTCATTTTTCATCCAGCAGCATTTCTTGAGCATCTCCTGTGGCAGACATTTTTTTCTAGGATATGACAATAGATCAGTGGTCAAATGGATATTATCCCTGATCTCACAGATTTTATATTCAATAAAGGAGAGACAGATAATAGACAATAAAATGTAGGCAACCACTTACTATCGAGGAAAAGAAAACTTAGGGAAGGCCTCTCTGAGAAGATGAAATTTCAGCTGAGACTTGAATGGCAGTAGGGACCAACTATGTGAAGATCACAACAAAGAGCATCTTAGGTACAGGAAGGGCTAGGGCTAGTGCAAAGATGTATCGTGAGGATTGGAGAGTGGTGTAGAATGAGCCTGGAGAGGAAATAAGGGGTCTGATCCCACTGATACATTTTTTATTTTGATGGGATTGTTTCCACATATATTTGAATGGCTGCTGAAGATAGAGAAGAGTTAGGAGTTCTCTGCAGCATCCTTTCCCTAGATGTCTCCTTGCAAATGAAAATGCTTGGCAGGGCATAGATCTGTTCTAGGGTCCTGCCCTGATCATTTGCTGTAGCCCTATTTCCTGGACAAAGTCTGAGGGTGCTGCCTGTTTGGAACTATGATCACATTTTTCGGTAGAATAAATAAGCCAACCTCAAAACTTTTTCGTTTGAAGAAACTGGAGCTGCTTCTGAGTGCTTGACTTTTGCACCTTCTTTCTCGACTTATCACATTATGTGGTTATGTTGTTAAATCCTTGAAGACTTTGTTCTTCTTCTCCCGCAGAGTGTGAGCTCCATGAAGGCAGAAACCTACTCAATCTGTCGTATCAACAGATCTGTTCCCAGCAGCTCGTATAGTACCTGGCATATAGTAGATGCTCAATGAATATTTGAATGAGGGGGGAAAATAAATCCATCCATATATATGAGTAGGAGTATGCTTAGATTTTTTTTTGTTTGTTAAATATTGATATTATCTGGTTCTTTTCATATAGAATGTCTAGGATGTCCTCCCTTTGAGCCTTTTCCATGGCTGGCTTTTGTTGGCATTTAAGTCTCAGTTGAGATGACTCATTTTCATAAAGGTATTGTCGACCACTGATTAAAGAATTTACCTCTACCACCCCCAAAAACCTTTGTCCTAGTTACTTAGAGAAAATCATGGTAACTTATTTTTATAGTAGTTACCACTGTCTGAAATAATCTTATTTATTCCATGAGTGTAAGTCTCTTAAGGGCAACTACTCTGCCTATGTCCCTTCAGTTTCCATCCTAGGTCCCTAGCATGGTGCAGGCACTTAGTAAGGGTTCAGTAAATATTCATTGAGTGGATGGATTTGATTTAAGAGTTTCAGGGCCTTATTTGGTCAAATCTAAATTCTTTCATCAAATAATCACTACAGTGTTTTCTAGTAAACTGTCACAAGTAGCAAAAATTTTTTTTCAGAGAAAGTTAAACATTAATCTTGAACTTGATTGGCACATGCCGGGAACAGCAGCAAGCAGCATTTTAAAATCTTTAGATTGATTCTCTTTTCTCGTTGTTAATCTCTGCAGGAAAAAATGGTTGCTAGTTGAAGATACCTCCTTAGATAGGAGGGTGGGGGCAAAAGCACAGTTGTGTTTAAGCTGGGAGTTAACCAGATATAAAATGTTAACAGTAATCTGGTGATGGGACTAGGGTTAATTTTAATTTTCTTCTTAATGCAAAAACCTGCCAAAGTCTTTGCAACCGATATGCATTAACTTTTTTCTAATTATAAAAGTATTGTAAAAGAAAAGCTCCTAAAAATATTAAGGAACATTTAGATATAGCACTTTTAAAACTGAAACTGAGCCTGTGAATAATTTAACTAAAAGTCTTGGCATTTGATAATTGAGGTACCATTTGGAGAATTTCTTTATCCAGTACACAGAGTTAACTGGAGGCACAGCTAGCACTGAACTCATGCAAAAGTTCTTTTCATTATCATGTAGATGCTAGGCCCTATTCCAAAGGTAGTGAATCAACTGGGGGAGAGCCCATGTTGCTGTCTTGTCTTTTTTTTTTTTTTTTTTTTTTTTTTTAAAGAGATGAGGTCTCACTATGTTGTTTAGGCTGGACTCAAGCTCCTAGGCTCAAGCAATCCTCTGGGCTTGAGCTATCCTCCTGCCTCAGGCCACCAAGTTACTGGACACACATGCTTGCACCACCACCTTCACGAAGCTTTCTTTTTATCCAAGCTCCCCAGGTGGCTCAGATGTATACTAGCACTCTAGCATTGCATGCATTGCATCAGAAGGCACTGCCATTCAGACAGTGAGGCAGGCCAACGTTCAGATACACTAATGTTGACTGAATCCACCCTTTTGTCGTGAAAATGGCTATTGTTTTCAGGTTAAGGTTAGTCCTCTTGCATTTGAAAGTTGTACTGAATTGTTATCTAGAGTATACGATTAACAACGATGTGCCACAGCACTTTTACATAAAAATCTTAAAATATATTTGATGAGGAAACGCTGGATAGCACTAAGCCAACACTTTAATATAAACCATCTCATTTGCAGGCCATAAAAAGTGTCATTCAGCAGGAAAAAAAGGAATGTTCTCTTTGATTTTTTGCCTTCCCTTGTTATGTCTCTTTTACAAGTTCTAAGTTCTTCTCATAATTAACTAATTAGAACTAATAATCTTCTAGTACACCAAGTTGTCTTACTTGGCCCACCTTTTCCGAGAATGATTAGAAGGAGTGAAAAGCTAACATTTATCGTGTGGGTGACTGGGTTAAGGGTTGTACATGTATTGATTTGTTTAATCTTCACAGGAAGCTTATGAAAGAGCTGTTTTTTCAAATTTTTCTTTGGTCTGCAACCCATGCTAAAGCATTTTACATCATGATCTAGTAAGAAACATCTTTATATGTTACAGAGAAGTTTCATGGATTAATATTAACAGTGCAATATACTCTGTTTTCTGTTTTTTTAAATGTTGGTTTTGATCCACTAGACAATTCAGAATCTGCTAGCAGATAGCAGCTTTCATGAAAAATACTGAGGTGTGGTACTTTATTGTCCCCGTTTTACAGATGAGAAAGCTGACAGGTTAAGTAAACTGCTGGCCAAGTGTCACAGCTACTAGACACAGAAGCAGGATTTGAACTAGGAGTCTGGACTCTTACTCAGCTTGCTAACCTGAATTATATAATACAGATAATTTCCAGAATAAATTGGACCTCAGGGTCTTCTCTGTCTTGTGTTGTAGGGGCAGAAAGGGTGTGATACCTTTTCTCACCCCTCTTAAGGGTGATAGCCGACACGCCTGTAACAAAATACAGGTTAACAAGAGAAAAGCATAACAAATGATTTAATCAAAATTTTACGTGAAGAGGAGGCAAAGCAAGATGGCTGAATGGAAGCCTCCACCAATGGTCCTCCCTGCAGGAACCCCAAATTTGAAAACTATCCACACAAAAAAAGCACCTTCATAAAAATCAAAAATCAGGTGAGCGATCACAGAACCTGGTTTTAACTTTCATAGAGGGTGGGAGGGTAGGCGAGACAGTCTTGAATTGCCAGTGCCACCCCTCCCCAGTCCCCTGGACGTGTGGTGCAGAAAGGGAATCTGTGCACTTGGGGAGAAACTTTGCATTGGAATGTAGTGCTGCCAACACCAGGCAGAGCTCAGCTGGCGCCCACAGAGCACTTACTCTAGCCCTAGCCAGAAGGAAACACCCATCCCAGCAGCTGGAACTTGAGTTTCAGAAAGCCTTGCCACCACAGGCTAAAGTGCTCTGGGGTCCTAAATAAATAAACTTGAAAGGCTGTCTAGACCACAAGGACTGCAACTCCTCGGCCAGTTCTGATGCTGTGCTGGGCTCAGAGCCAGTGGACTTGGGGTGCACACAGCTTAGTGATACACCAGCCAGGGCAGCTAAGGGAGTGCTTGTGCCACCAATCTCCCAAGCCCAGGCAGTGTAGTTTGTAGCTTTCTTCCACTTGGAGAGGAGAGGGAACAGTAAAGAAGACTTTGTCTTGCAACTTGGATACCAGCTCAGACACAGTAGGATAGAGCACTGGGCAACGTCATGAGGTGCTTATTCTAGGCCCTAGCTCCCAGACATTTTCAGACACAGCCTGGGCACAAAGGAACCCACTGCCTTGAAGGGAAGGACCCAGTACTGGCAGGATTCATCACCTGCTGACTTAAGGCCCTGGGTGAGACTCTGAGGCATGATGTGACCTAGCACAGTCAGTGCTGTGGTGGCTTTGAGGAGAGGCCCCTTATGCTTGAGAAAAGTGGTACCAGCTTGGCCACAGTGGGGTAGAGCACCAAGCAGGCGCTTAGGGTCCTCAGTTCCAGATATTGACTCTTGGACAGCATCTGTGGGCCTGCCCTGGGCCAGATGGGAGCCCACTGCCCTAAGGGTGAGTCCCAGGCCTGGCAGCATTCACCATAAGCTGACTGAAGAGCCCTTGGGCATTAAGTGAACATCGCTATAGGCTGGCAGTACCCACTGTGGGCCTGTGGTGGTGGTGGACATGGAGAGAGACTCCTCTGCCTGGGGACAGGGGAGGGAAGAGTTGGAACGACTTTGTCTTGTGGCTTGCGTGCCAGCCCAGCTGCAGCAGAACAGAGCACCAGGTAGATTCGTAAGGTTTCTGACTCCAGGCAATGGCTCACAGACAGCATCTCTGGACCTACCAGGGGGAACTTGCCACCTTTGAGGGAAGGACACAAGCCTGGCTGGCTTCACCACCTGCTGATTTTAGAGCCCTATGAGCAAACATAGGCGGTAACCAGGTAGTAGTTGCAGCCGGCCTTGGGCAACACCCAGTGCTGTGCTGGCTTCAGGTCTGACCCAATGCAGTCTCAATGGTGGTGGTCACAGGGATGTTTGTTTCACCCCTCCTCCAGCTCTAGGCAGCTCAGCAGAGAGAGAAAGAGAGACTCCATTTGTTTGGGACAAAGTAAGGGAAGCGAACAAGAGTCTTTGCCTGGTAATCCAGAGAATTCTTCTAGATCTTATCCAAGATCAGCCAAGGGGAGCACAGTGTCAGTTGGCTTGGTCAGATACAGCTGCAGTGACCAAAAACTTAGATCACAATACCCAAGTCCCTTCAAATACTTGGAAAGTCTGCCCAAGAAGGGTGGGTACAGACAAGCCCAGATTGTGAAGACTACAATCAATACCTAACTCTTCAATGCCCAGACACTGACTGACATCCACAAGCATAAAGACCATCCAGGATCACGTTACCTCACTAAATGGACCAAATACAGCACCAGGGGCCAGTCCTGGAAAGACAGAGATATGTGACCTTTCAGACAGAGAATTCAAAGTAGCTGTGTTGAGGAAACTCAAAATTCAAGAGAACACACAAGGAATTCAGAATCCTATCAGATATATTTAATGAAGAAATGGAAATAATTAAAAAGAATCAAGCAGAAATTCTGGAGTTGAAAAATGCAATTGTCATACTGAAGAATGCATCAAAATTTTATATGGCATGGGAGCCTTCAGAGATACCCAAAGACCCAAGGGAAAACTGTCCCTTTTTATACTTAGATTTGATGGAGTGGGTAGCCAGGTAGACTTGTGATTGGACAAAAAGGGGTTGATCTTATAGTCAGAGACCAAAGGGGGTTGATCTTATAGTCACAGACCAAAAGGGGAAAACCCACCTAGCAAGGGCCCATCCTGATTCTTCTTGATCTCTCTGTGTGTCGTTTCTTCCTGTCAGGTATAGGACTGGACCCCTTCTGGAATTAAGGGTCTTACGATCTACTTTCAGATAAAGTAGGCCTAAGAATTTCTTTATAGCCAGCTCTTACATAGAAAGGCAAGGGAATGTTAGAGTAATATTTCTAGGTTTCATGGCTGGCTTTGGGGGAAAAATGGATCTAGTTTCTATGACTTGTCTTAATGAAGAGGAATTTTAGTTTCTGTGGTTTGCCTTGCAGGGAAGAGGGGGAGCAGGAGAAAGAAGGTCAGGAGAAGATCTGAGACAGACTTGACTTCTGAGGCCTTCCAGTGTCCTTTGGTTCAAAGTGCTCAGGATGCCAGGGCACCGTATTTTGGGGTACCATTTTCTGAGCCCTAATACTGTGACAGGAGAAAAGTATTTATCCAACAAGTACCATCTGTCAACCTTGTCCTCTGCCTGCCAGAAGTTGATTTGCTCAGCATAAGGCAAGGAGAGAGGCAGGACCCTAGAGATGTGAGAGGGGACTTCTAGATTCTGTAGGGGACTTTGGGAACTAGGGGGCAGGACAGAAACGTCTAATTGGGATGTTTTATTAAGTAATTTTGTGTGACTCCAAGGAAAAGCTCTCTTCTAACTCCCTTCAAAATTCTCAGGAAAATTACCTGTTCACTGATACTTGAAATGTGGATTTGGTTTTGGGGATTTAAGTCTGGTCTCAAGATGGCAACCAGGTCAGCTTACTGGGGCCAGCCACATGTAACAGTTTGGGTAAAAAAAAAAAAAAGCGCCATACGTTCAGGAAGCATTTGCTAATTGCTTACTGTGGTCAAGGCATCGTTATGGGTACAATGGATACAAAGATGATTAAGACCCACCAAACAAATTTTCTGTGAATATCAGCTAGATAAAAGGAAAAGCATCTCAAAGACCTCTGCTTTGGAAAGAAACTTGAGTCATCATGTTCATTGATACTATTATAGACTTGTTCACCACTTACCCCGGTTGCCTTGCACACCTGGCATTTCTTATTAGTTGATAGCAAAGTAACTCCTGTAGTATTTAAGAGCTCAGGTCGGGGAGTCAGGTTATTTATGTTTGTCTACAAAAGTATAAATCTAATAGTTCATGTGGAGACACTGCTTTATCAAGTGATATTCATGAGCATAGTATACTGTGTTTACCAAAATCAATTTCCTTTGCCCTGTGATTTGTTTCAGAAAATGTTGACTGGCCATCTGTAGCACCCTATTTTATTTTCCACTGGACTGAGTGACATTTCAATGTCTAATTCCTTAGCCTTAGGGAAGTAAAAGCACAATAAGTCTGTTTTCTTTTCTTTTTTTTTTTTGGAGACGGAGTCTCGTCACCCAGCCTGGAGTGCAGTGGCACATCTCGGCTCACTGCAAGCTCCGCCTCCCAGGTTCACACCATTCTCCTGCCTCAGCCTCCTGAGTAGCTGGGACTACAGGCACCCGCCACCTCGCCCGGCTAACTTTTTGTATTTTTAGTAGAGATGGGGTTTCACCGTGTTAGCCAGGATGGTCTCGATATCCTGACCTCGTGATCCACCTGCCTCGCCCTCCCAAAGTGCTGGGATTACAGGCGTGAGCCACCGCGCCCGGCAAGTCTATTTTCTTCCATTCTTTCAAACCAGTAGATGTTCATCAAGCAGCTTGACTTGAAAGAAACCCTTTGCCTATCTGAGAGGGACTAGTCCCTCCTCCCTGCCTGTTAGAAAAGTCTGGGATGGCCCTGTCAGCTCATACTTCCTGAGACACAGGTGTAGGCATCTAATATGTAGCAGGAGGAAGCAGAGAAAGGTTCAGAGGCAAATAAGTAATCCAAGCAGAAAGCATATTGGAGAGTAGAGGTTTCTTTTTCACAGACAACAGTAGCAGTGGGGGCTGGAGGGAAGGAGGATAAGTATTGTATATATGGAGATGAAGTTTGGGAGACAGGATACTAGGTGGGGAAAAAACTTATTTGCCTAATTTTATCTCAAAGTATAGAGTGAAGGAGTACTCAGGAGGAAATATATGTAAAGTAAGCATTGTGTATGGCATTAGTTACCAGGCGGCAATATAGTTATGTTGTGTGGACCATTTTAGTAGAAATCTGCAATCTACAGTCTGAGTAATGATTATTTTGCATTTGTAATATGGGCCTGCTAATTTATGCGCTTGCTACATCTGTGACTCTTATTTCCTTTAATTTGTTTTCCTTTTTAAAGGATGTTTTCTTTGCTGTTCAGAAATCTTAGGAAGAGAGAAATTATAGTCTCCCCCTGCTGGATATGACTGGTAGAACCTGAAATTTTAGATTACTTGGCATAGATATTTTTTTCCAATTTTTGGATTGTATTAAAATACATATAATATAAAATTTACCATCTCAACCATTTTATTAGGTTGGTGCGAAGGTAATTGTGGGTTTTGTCATTTTTTAATGGCAAAATGTACAGTTTAGTGATATTAAATACATAATAAATGTAGAGTTCAGTGGTATTAAATACATTCTTAATGTTGTGCATTATGTAGCTACATGAGGACTAATTGACCTCAACTTTCAAATTCTGAATTCTTCCTACAGCCTCACTAAGCAGTCTTTTGATCACACCTTTCCCATCTCCAAGCTCCTCTACATCTTCTTCCAGCAGTTACCAGCGCCGCTGGCTTCGAAGTCAGACAACGAGTTTGGAAAATGGCATCATTCCAAGAAGGTGAGTTGCAAGTTTCCTCTTGCTGAGAAAAGTACGAGTGTAGGCAGCTTGATGAAACTGGCAGGGCAGCTGTTCATGCCTATTGTCAGTGGAAAAAGAACCAAAATTTTTTATTAGCTTCAGCTTAGCCTGCAAGTTTACAGATTAGAAGTTCTAAAGGGAAGAATAAATAAAAGCTGAAATTTTAAAATCTCCTCCTTTGGAAGACACTGGGAAGTATCTGGGTAGTTGTATCATGTTGAGCTAGATTGAGTGTTCATTTAAAATGGTGTGCTCTCTTTAAATTGAGTCCCTTCCAGATGTAGCTTGTATAAGTAATAAAGGGTGGATCAATCTCTTCCTTGGCTACAGTGGTACCAGTGTGGTATTCAAAAATATATGAAGTCAAGGGTTTGTGATATATTCTCTTTGTAAAATGTAATTCTTAATCTAAACAGATATGAACATGATTTTAAATAGAGATGGCATCTAGGTATTTTCTGTCTTCATTTCATTTGGTTTTGTGTGCAAAATGTACATTTGATGTTACATTCATAGCTTCCAACTTGTTCTTCCTACAATCCAAATACTTGAAGGGGAATTTTTATGTGTACCTATACAAATTTACATATCAATTAACTGATTTAGTAAATTGACTAGTACTCAACATATGTAGAGATCTGTGAAGGTATAAGACAGTTCAGCTATGTGCCTGTACTTGAATAGTTTACGAGATGGTACACACATAAATAATGGTATAAAGATGTTACATGATAAGTATCATAGGGAGACATAAAGTGCCATAAGACTCAGGATGGAGAAAATACAGTGATGGTCATGGGGGGAATTAGGGAGCCCTTCCTGGAAGAGATGGCACTGTAGGGACAAGCTGAGAAGCTGAGGGGTCAGGGTGTGTGAGCAGCACATGTCAGGTTGCTTGCCTCACTTCTGTTCCTTTCACAATCCTAGGGAGCTAGCTGGAAAGAAAAAATTATAGCTTTGTCACCCATCAAGAAGCTGCTTTTTGGTTGGTGGACTTTGAATGGAATGATTAAAAGCTTGGAATTTTGTGTGAACACAAGTCCTAGCCCTGTCACTCACTAGATGTCTGATAGAATAAGTTAACCTGGATTCTGAGTGTTGCATCATCATCTGCAATATGATAATAATACTAGCACAGCTTCGGAGTGTGGCTGGGAGGGTTAAATGAGATAAAGCAAGTCTGGTGTTTAGCCAAAACATAGGATATGGGCAATAAAATGTGGCCAGTGTGAATTATTTACTATTATGATTGCTGTCATTGTCATTACCATTACTGCAACTGTCAGGAGACGGCACCGCCACCACCCTCACTGTCATTATGACAGCTTCTGTGATTGGAAGAGATGGGTCTTGGAAACCATCCTCTTTCAACATCTGTTTTCTGAAAATTTTTTTTATCCCTTCAGGTTTAAATCCAAAGTTGAAATAATGTTTCTCACCTCCTTCAAAATTCTTCAAAACTAATTTGAATTGAGATCTGGCATTGGGAGCTAGTGAATCTCTAGTGAACTTACACCTAAAATAAGTATCTTACATTCAGAAAGGTTGTGAATATGGTCAAGGCTGGCTACCTAATTTATGGGCCAGTGCAAAATAAAAATGTGGTGCCTCTTACCCAAAAAACAAGAAAAGTGTTATTAAAGGGACTAAAAAGGAAAAAAGTTTTTCTTTAAGAATACTTTATATGTAAGATATAATAGAGATGATAGTGACAGATGAATAATAATATAAACTTATAAATTGCAAACATAATATTTTTGATGTCATAATTTTATATTATAATATCATTATGTGATTTCTTGTGTTGTAAGCCTTTTCTGCAAATACATTTGTCATCAAAGTTTATAGTTTTAGCAACTTGGCTTTCAATGAATATAACTGAAAATGATAGTCACTCCTGGCAAATGCAAGGTGGCAAATAATTTTTGATAATTTTTTACTTGGAGAAGGATCTTTCTGCTGATGCAGTGTTACATAGCTTTATGGACTATGATGACATTTGGATAAATTTTTTTATTATTATACTTTAAGTTTTAGGGTACATGTGCACAACGTGCAGGTTTGTTACGTATGTATACATGTGCCATGTTGGTGTGCTGCACCCGTTAACTTGTCATTTACATTAGGTATATCTCCTAATGCTATCCCTCCCCCCTCCCCCTACCCCACGACAGGCGCCGGTGTGTGATGTTCCCCACCCTGTGTCCAGGTGTTCTCATTGTTCAGTTCCCACCTATGAGTGAGAACATGCGGTGTTTGGTTTTCTGTCCTTGTGATAGTTTGCTCAGAGTTATGGTTATGGATAAATTTTTGATAAACTTTCAAGATGTAAATTTTAGTACATCTGGATCAGATGATTCTTGTTAAACAGTTTTTTAAAAGATGTAATTCTTTACACAAATCCATTTCAAGTAAGTCTGAATTTAATTTTAGATGTAAATTTATACAAGCTTATTTTAATATTTCTTCTGACATTTCCTGTAACTTGTGGAGATCTTACAAGAAACTAAAAATGTTCTCATGAGTTATATATAATTCAAAATGCCTGTTTATGCATTCTATCACTGTGTCCTCAATTACAAGGAAAAATTAACTTTAAAATAGCCTTCCTCTTTAATAATTTGTTCATCTGAAGCTTCATATGAAAACTGTATTTTTTTGTCCAGTATAACAATCTTTACATTCAATTTCTATTTCTATGCCTATGAATATTTACTTTGCAGTGTTGCAGCAGTTTTCAAAAACAGAGACTAAACTCTCTGCAGAATTATAATTACTCCCTGATATTCTTTATTGCAATGTCCCCATGTAGGCTTTTACTTTGTGATAATTTACTGTCCTGGAGCTCAGGTCATAGAGTTAAATATCTGTGCAGACTCTATAGGGACAGGCTCCTGTGACTGATGGGTAAACTGGCCTCCCACCCTGGTTCCTGGAGCTCCCAGAGTCCCTCCTCTCTCCTCTCCCCTATCTCCCACAACCATGGCTACTGCAGCTTCTGCTGTCACCACAGTCACAGCCATTAGTGTGGGTCCAAGACCCGGCAGTGCCGCTTTAGAGTCTTGTGACACCATGGCCTGCCCCAGGCTTATGGCTATGTGCCTGACTGCCAGGCCAGTTGCTCGGTGTCTGGGCTGCAAGCCCTGGGTTCTGAGTTCATCCGTGCCCTCCCCATCGTAAGGGTCATGGCTGACACTCCTATAACAAATACAGGTTAACAAGAGAGAAACATAACAATTTTATTTAGTCAAAGTTTCACATGACATGGAGCCTTCAGACATGAAGATTGAGGGACCCAAGGAAAACTGTATTTTTATGCTTAAGTTCAACACAGAAGGGACTGCCATGTAGAAATGTGATTGGACAAAGGAATATGATCTAATGGTAATAGACTTAAGCAGGAAAACCCAGCGGGACCTGTCTTGTCGGAATTCTTTTTGACCTCTCTGTATAGCTTTCCTTCCTCCCAGGTAGAGGGTAAGACCCCTCCGAAATGGGAGGGTCTTATGATCTGTTTTCAGGCAAGGTAGGTCAGAGAAATTATTTGTGACCAGCACTTACAAAGGTGGGAGGAAGTTAGAGCAGTATTTCTATAATAGGTTTTACAGTTAGCTTTGGGGAAAAAAGAGGCTCATGTTTTTTTATTTACCTTGGGGAACAGGAGTCTTAGTTTCTATGCCTTTGGGGAGAAAGAGGAATAGGAGAAGGAAGGGCAGGATAAGGTCGGAAAAGCGAGGTCTTGCTTCTGAGCCCCTGTCCTTCAGTTCAAAGTACTCAGCATACCAAAGTGTCATACTTTGGGGTATCCTTTTCTGAGCGTCATTGTCTCATTAGACTTCATCCCAACACATGCTTCATTGTCCCATTAGACTTCACTTACAGCACAAAAGTCCAAAGGTAAAATTATTTAAAATTCAAAATGGTAATCACAGAACATTAAATGAAGCCTGGGGCCCTTGTGAGAGGGGGGACCCTGTGTGTGTGGGGTCGCATGCCCATGCAGCCAGCCCTTAATAGAGTACTGCTGAACACCGAGAACATGAGTGTAGCAGACGTTTTGAATTGATTACTGTGCCTGTGAAGAGCCCTTCTTTTTTTTTTTGGAGGCGGGAATCTCGCTCTGTCGCCAGGCTGGAGTGCAATGGTGCAATCTCAGCTCCCTGCAACCTCTGCTTCCTGGGTTCAAGCAGTTCCCCTGCCTCAGCCTCCTGAGTACCTGGGATTACAGGTGTGTGCCACCACACCCAGCCAATTTTTGTATTTTTAGTAGAGACGGGGTTTCACCATGTTGGCCAGGATGGTCTCGATCTCTTGACCTCGTGATCCTCCCGCCTCGGCCTCCCAAAGTGCTGGGATTCCAGGCGTGAGCCAACGCGCCCGGCCTAAGATCCCTTCATTTAAAGGATTTGTAGTTGATCTCTCCCTTTTGGCAGGTATGTGGTTGGGAAAATTAGTTTTTTATGCTAGAGACAGGAGAACAGTGGGTACCAAATGTTATGATTGCTTCTGGCTTTGACAGAAAATTCATGGTAATTAAAAATGTCCTTCCTAAGAGAGTTAAAGGTAGCAGGGATGATAGTCACAGTTTCTGTTTTTTGTTAGAATCGGGCAACACTTTATTCTATAAAATTGAATGAATGTTTTCAGTATTCACGATTCTTAACAGTTGGCTCCACACTGACCTCAGGGGCCCCTGCTGTGCCAAGTGGTAGGCTTTGATTACTGGATGGGGAATGGGGCTTGGGCATTTAACAGCTAACCTCAGGGATTCCATCACTTACTGAGGCAATTGAAACCCTAAAGAGCAAGGTATAATGTCCCAGGAAGCCTTTTGATTTGAATTATTAAATTGGACCAACTTTATAAAGTTGCTGATGGGATGTTCTTTGACCTACAAAACATTAATTTCATATAGTCCAATGTAATACATCGATTCAGTATAAGTTCAAAACTGACATAAATAACAATTAGACTAAGGAGTTCTGATATCAATGATAGATTACTGAGATGTACTTAAATAGCCATTTTTGCTTTAATTATTTATGATCTTGAAGTACTTACAATGTACATAAATGCTTATCCATAAGTGTTAACAAAATTCTATTTGATTTCTTTATTAGGAAAAAAATTGTGTGTAGCTGCAGCTTTCCTTGACTCTCAGGGCTGTCGGCTGATCAGACTGCTTCCAGCTCCTTCCCTCAGTGCTCTGCATGGCATGATGCATTGACTAGCATGAGTACCAGCAGACAGATTAGGCATGGGGTCCGAATCCCTGGTCATTGCCAGTATCCAAGTCATGAGTCTAGACTAGAGGACAGGAATCCTGGGTTCTAACTCCAGCATTATTACCAAGAACCTTTCTGTTCCCGAGGAAAGTTGAGGCAGAACTCTGCCTCAGTTTCCACATTTGCAGTACAGCCTCTGTACCTTCTCTGATGACATGGAGATAAAGTACTGATGAAGTACTGGGGCACACACTTAAATTTTTGAAAACATTCTTAAACATCATTTTTTTGTAGAATAATTTTTAAATTATAAGTAAGATACTACATGACCTGATTTATTCCACGTTGCATGGTTGATGCAAGACTACAGAATGAAACTCAGTTGATTTAGAATTCAGTGGAGGGATATAGCGAAGCAAGTTAAGTTCTCCACTCTATTATAGCTATGGAAATTTTTCAGAAATTTCAGCAGGTGGCACTCTCTCCTATGTTAAAACTGATGAGAGCATCGGCTATTGTTTATAGGGCGGAGATGATGATGAGAAACTGTATTGGGTTCAGTGTTTATTACAATTTGATTATTAAAGGTCAAGCTGGCCTAAAGATAAGTGGACTGATACAGTCATTTTACTTCTGAAAAAGAAGGGAAATGTAAGATGACAGACAAAGAGGAAAGGATTGCAAGCAAGCTTTATTGTAATATAAACTCAGAAGAATTTCCTATACAGAACAGAAATCAACTACTGTAGTGCAAGAAAACAAGGCTTTAGTACCAGTACCTTGGTAAAGAAGAGAGAACATTGTATGAAATTGTGTGAAGTTCTAAGGAAACCTCAAGAATTTTCTCTGATGATTAGAATCTAGGGATTTCCCAGAGAAAGCAATTGATGATTTATTGTAATGTGTAGCATTTATAACAGCACCATGTGCCATCGGTGACACATCTGGAGTAAAAACCTTTTACTGATTTACCAACCATACCTACATCTCCAGGATCTTGCTTGAAGTTAAGGGAAACAGTAACATATAATGAGGGTTAGAATAAGATGTCTATCTCCTTTCCTTTAAAAATAAAATAGCCAGGTGCAGTGGCTCACGGCTGTAATCCCAGCACTTTGGGACACTGAAGTGGAAGAACTTGAGCCCAGGAGTTCGAGACCAGCTTGGACAACATAGGGAGACGCCATCTCTACCAAAAAAAAAAAAAAAAAAAAATGTATCCGGGCATGGTGGCGTGTGCCTGTGATCCCAGCTACTTGGGAGGCTAGGTGGGAGGATCGCTTGAGCCTGGGAAATTGAGGCTGCAATGAGCCATGATCACACCACTGCACCCCAGCGTGGGTGACAGAGTGAGACCCTGTCCCCCCAAAATTAATTAATTAATTAAATAGCTTTCCTGACCATAACACTTTTGGTGTATGTATGTTTAATAATAAAATCTGGGTTTATTTGAAATCACACAGGCTATGAGTAGGGCCCTAAGTAAATAAGTTGAAGACCAGGGGCAGAAGGCTAATTCTCATATTCTGCCCAGCATGAGTAATTGTTATGTTGTAATTTATAGTAAAGAAAATGGAGGAAGCAGTTCCTTTCCATATTTGGCAGAGATATGAGACTAGATGATGGAGTTAGAAAGAGAAAATGTATTGCCAGTCTAGGGCTCTCATTTGCAGTGTTAGGTCCTTTGTGTTGGTGTTTTTGTAGGAAAAAAATGTTTTATTTGTACTCTTGCTGTTAGTAGCTATTTGGAAGCTACACTGGCTTTTCACAGTAGTTAAGTAAGAGACATGGTTAGGCCATTTTTGTGAGGCTTACCCCACAAGACAAATTAAATATATATTTAGAAGTTTTGGGCTTCGTGGCTGTCATCATAGAAGCCGAGTCTCTCAAAAGAATCAGGTTTTTTGAAAATTTTACTGTAGCAGAAGAGAGGTAAGTGTTTCTGCTTGGAGGATTTTCAGAGAGCTTAATCACATGGCTTAATCTGAGCATTTAGAAGAGTTACTTGTTCTAGTAGTTTTAATAGCCCTTGGGAAAGTAATCCTGGAAGTACCAGTACATGTTCAAATGTGTTACTCTTGTTCAATAGAATACCACATAGTATCATTCCTCTTTTGACGTCTTATCTATTGGTATCTGACTATGTTTTGGGTAAACAGATATTCCACATTCCTTCCTAAATATCAATTTGACATAAAATGATCGAAAGGAAAAGGACAAGAGTAACAACGGGAAATTTAAATTACTTGTAGGTTTCATTTGAGTTTCTTTCCATGTTAGAATAATACTGTGTGGCAAGCAAGCTGATGTTCTCATCTTCATGCCAGGGAATTATAGAACAGAATGAACTAAAGGCAGATATACTCTTAGTTACGACTGAATGTTCTGGGTGTCATCCCCAGTCATTACAGTTGACCTTCAGTGTGACTCATTGATGCATGGCAACTTTTCAAACTTATATTTCCCTCCAGGTCAACTGATGAGACATTCAGCTTGGCTGAAGAAACCTGTAGTTCTAATCCAGCTATGGTTAGGAGGAAGAAAATTGCCATAAGCATCATCTTTTCCCTATGTGAGAAAGAAGAAGCACAAAGGAATTTCCAGGACTTCTTCTTTTCTCATTTTCCCCTGTTTGAATCTCACATGAACAGGCTGAAGAGTGCAATTGAAAAGGTAATAAGGATGTAATCCAAAGTCAAATAGAGAAGTGATTGTGGGGCTTTGAAGATGGCAGAATTTCTTTGCCTATGTATCAGATGTCTTTCCTAAGGAAGTTAAATCACCCATAGCAGTGATAAATTCTTAGGCATGTTGATGTTAGTTACCAGATACTGGATTACCTTAGGGAAGGAAATGACTGCTTTTTCATAACTGAAGGCATTATTACCTTGAGTGTTGTTAATTGATTACATATTTTTTATTAATACAGCCCAGTAGATGTTATAAAATTTCTTCTCAGTAATTTGGCTTGCTTTCTCTTCAATAAAGGCTATGATCTCCTGTAGGAAAATAGCAGAATCAAGTCTCCGAGTCCAGTTTTATGTCAGCCGTTTGATGGAAGCTCTGGGAGAATTCAGGTAAAGTGGCAAAGTTTGGCAAATCCAACAGGAGATATTTATGAGCAGCCATGGATAAAGATAAACTGTGACTTGGAAGAATTGGGGGCCTGGCAGTTATTCCTCACTTTTGTGGTTCCGCCCTTCAAGATGGAAACAGAACAAATGAAGCAAAAAATTTAAATAATTTACCACTGGGTAATCCTCATTACTGCTCAACCGACAGTCCCTGATAGGATGGTTTTTAACAGGATGAATGGGGAAAACTAACGTTCAGGTATCTCTCACCAGTCTATTCATTATCTTATGTCAGCCTCACAAAAGCCCTGAGCACTACTAACCCCATTTTACAGATGTGGAAACTTAAGTTCAGGGATGCTTATTCAAAGCACAGATGGAGAGGTTATGCATGTCGGGGAGACATACATTCTAGTTTGCCAGGACAGTCCTAGTTTATACCCAGTGTCCTCTGGAAACTGGTGTCTAGAGTCCTCGCTCCTAGTATCTGCATGGAAAGGTAAATTGTGTTGAGTAGCAGGTGGGATCCTCTGATCATGCTGAGTTGGGATTGTTGCACCATTTAGAGCCACTTTCTTGACGGGGAATGGAATCCCACTCCAAAGCAGTCATGAGCGAATGAGTCAAACTGTTAGTCCATAGCGGAAGGATAAAAAAAAAATTATAATCCTTTGAATGTTAGAACACTTTTATGATGTTTAAAGTATATGCTGATGAACTCTGTAATGCTACCTGGAGCAAAATCACAAGCCTTTTTTTACTGTGGGTTATGTAAAGTATTCAAGTAACATGTTATTCATTATCTGGTGATCGCTAAGAGTTAAGTCATATATTTGAGAATGACATAAAGTTGTGCTCTTTGATGGCAATCTGATGATTAGTAAACCTTCCATAGTTTTTGGGAAAGCATTGGAGATTTGCCTTTTGCTCTGCTGTGGTCAGACTGGACACTCATTGGCTTGTGCTTGAGAATCTGGGTCCTACTTTTTTTTTTTTTTTTTAGACTGAGTCTCGCTCTGTCACCAGGCTGGAGTGCAGTGTTGTGATCTTGGCTCGCTGCAACCTTCGCCTCCTGGGTTCAAGCGATTTTCCTGCCTCAGGCTCCCGAGTAGCTGGGTTTACAGGCGCCCGCTACCACGCCCAGCTAATTTTTGTATTTTTAGTGGAGACGGGGTTTCACCATGTTGGCCAGAATGTTCTCTATTTCTTGACCTTGTAATCTATCACCTTGGCCTCCCAAAGTGCTGGGATTACAGGTATGAGCCACCACGCCCGGGTGAGAATCTGGGTCCTACTTTAATGAGGTGTCCATTTTTCAAAGGTCAAGAAGCTGAAAGTGAGGCTTTCTAGTTCTGTACTTTCAGTTTCTGTAGAGTCTTTGTAGTAGCAACTCAACTTAGCCGTTGTCCCACAGAAGCAGCCATAGACAATAAGTAAGTAAATGAATGAGCACGGCTGTGACCCAGTAAAACTTTTCATTTACAAAAAAAGGTGGCAGTCAGATTTGGCCCATGGGCCATAGTGTGCAACCCCTGTTATGTGTGGAGCTTGAATCTTTTAAGGACTACATAGATTCAAGTTGTTTTCTCCTTTATCCTTTTGCACCAAGATTATCCAAAATAGTATTTCTGACACTTTTGTGTTTCCCTCTCTTTCTGTTCTATAGAGGAACTATCTGGAACTTATATTCTGTTCCAAGGATAGCTGAACCTGTATGGCTTACTATGATGTCCGGCACTTTGGAAAAAAACCAGCTCTGCCAGCGCTTTCTCAAGGAGTTTACACTTCTGATAGAACAGATCAATAAAAACCAGTAAGCTTCAACTCTCTGGAGACTTGTATGCAAATCCCATAGCCAATGTGTGTACTGCATAAGATGTGCCTCTTTCTGTATTGACTAAGTTGGTTGTATCTTTTTCCATTTCTCCAAGGTTTTTTGCTGCCTTACTGACTGCAGTGTTAACCTACCACCTGGCCTGGGTCCCAACTGTCATGCCTGTGGATCACCCTCCCATTAAAGCCTTCTCAGAGAAACGTACCTCCCAGTCAGTGAACATGCTGGCCAAAACACATCCATATAATCCTCTCTGGGCACAGCTGGGTTAGTACCTAATTTGACTATTCAGAGAATATATGGGATGGAATAGGAAAAAAATGCTGGAATTTGTAGTTTATACCGGCTCTCTCACCCAGTAATTCATAGGTTGTCTTTGGGCAGATGAGAAATAGGAAGTTGGTCCCTGGATTCTAATTGTAGGGCCACCACCTTCCTCTCTTTTTTCCCCTACTGGCAGCTTTGTGCTACACTCTTAAAGCAGTGTAAGCCAACTGTGTTCTCCCATTCCACAGTGGCTGTTCACCCTAGAGCAGGATTTCTTAACCTCAGCACTGTTGACCAGGTAATTCTTTGTTGGTTGAGTTGTTGTGGGGTGTGGGAAGAGCTGTCTTACACATTAACGGATATTGAGTGGCATCCTTGGCCTCCATTTACTAGATGCCAGTAGAACTGCCCCTCCCACCTCCCGCCCAAAGTTGTAACAATCAAAAATAGACACAGAAAAGCACCTCATCCTGGAAAGCAGCATGCTATAATAACAATAATGAAAGCTGACACTATGAGCCAAGCACTGGTTTTACACATAGTCATTAGATTCTCATCCCTACCCTTATTACTCTCAGCCTCATTTTGTAACAATACAGATGTTGTCTTGTCCTTGTGCTCTTGGTCGTGAGATGTATAAGCGAATACAAGCCCCCTCATGGTTAGGGGGTAAAAGGCGTGTTCTAAATCAATTAAAGAATTTATGGATATTTAAATGGACTTAAGGAAGGGGGAGATATGGAGAGAGGCTAGTTAACAAATACAAAATTACAACTGGATAGGAGGAATAAGTTCTAGTGTTCTTTAGCACCAGATTATGATAGTTAAGAATAGCTTATTTTCAGAGAAAGCTAGAAGAGAGATTTCAAATGTTCCCAACACAAAGAAATGATAAAAGTTTGGGGTGATGGATATGCTAATTGCCCTGATTGGATCATTACTCAGAACATGCGTAATTCATTCTTGGTCATACAGGAAGTTTTTCCTGGGGAAGACAGAACATAGTTGTTTTGTTATGGAACAATAATAGTGTTGAAAAAAACGTAGTCTCATTAAGTGGAGAAGGAAAGGGGGCTGGATATTAAGGAAACATTGTATTCCATGCTGCTGGGTCACCCATTTTAAAACAATGCTAATTAAGTAGTGTGCATTTAGTTAGATAAATGTATTCATAATTAGGTGTGCTGCTTATTTGAAACGTAACTGAAAGCCATTAATTCCCTGTGTTCAGCATAACAAGGAAGAGTTTTTTCCTGTGGGTTCACAATCCTCATCTTTCAGGGGAGATCATGTATTGTTGAAAGTCTTCAGTTCTCCCTTCCCCCAAACAATCCATCAGGGGTCTGGCTATTGACAAGAGGAGTGTAAGGAGGGGACGAGGCCCTGGTTGGCGAAGGCCTGTGATAGCTCTTTGTAAAGCCAAGTGTAAGTGATGGCCAAGTTTCCATTATTACAAAGAAGTCGGGGGGGCTTCAATAATTTGACAGGTAGAAACACTTGCTTCGCATTTTATTGTTTTCATTCAGTATTTAGCAAGTCACAGTAAACATGAAAATAGAAACTGCTGGGAATACACAATGATGCAGATAGAATTTCAATCCAGGTTCCCAAGTATAGAGAAGACTATCTGGAATCATTCCAAAGACTTCTCTGAGAGCTCTCCAGGACAGGTGCCACTGTGTGTTCCCCCTCCATGGCTGCTCAGCACTCCAGGGAAGAGGAGGGAAGCTGGATGCCACTTTCACGGGCTTGCTGCTCAGGAGCTCGGTGATCCTTGCTTCTGCCCAGCCACTTCGCTGTGTACAGTGTGATCGCCACCCATTAGTGGGCTGTGAAAGCAATTTAGTGGGTTTAATTAAAAAGCATTTAATTGGTATAATAGAATAGAAAATATCAGTGATTTACATGTGTATTTTGTAAAATGTCTGTTTCAAAAGGTGCATTGAGGTTGCAGTATAAAATGTATTTCTTTCTTGGCATAGGTATACAAAGTTTGAATGCCACTGTCTACACCACTGACTGAAGTAGTTCCATATAGGTCTCTTTTTGACCTAATGATTTTAAGGGTTTGTGGAAATGAAAAGGAGCTTTTCTACCCAAAAGAGATTTGGACCACTGATTTAATAAAAGTTAAAATGTGTGAAATTTTTTTCTCAGAAGTTTACGTTGTATTTTTCAAAACGCAGTGGAATTAGGCTACAAATCAATCTTTTTAAAATTCTCACTTTCTCAGAAATCAAACCATGTATTTTTGTTGTTGTTTTTGAGACAGAGTCTCACTCTGTCACCCAGGCTGGAGTGCAGTGGTACAATAAAGGCTCACCACAGCCCCAACCACCCAGGCTCAAGTGATCCTCCCACCTCAGCCTCCCTGGTGGTTGGGACTACAGATGTGCGTCACCATCCCCAGCTACTTTTTGCATTTTTTGTAAAGGCAGAGTTTCGCCATGTTTTGCAGGCTGGTCGCCGGTCTTGAACTGGGCTCGAGTGATCCAACTGCCTCTGCCTCCCAAAATGCTGGGATTACAGGTGTCAGCCACCGTACCCAGCTGACAACCATATTTAAATAACCCACAAGCCAAACAAATTGCACAAAAGAAATTAGAAAACATTTGAAATAATGATAATAAAGATGCAATAAGTTAAACTGTATAGGGTATAAGGAAACACTGTTGAAAGGGGAATTCTACAACACAGACGTTATTAGAATGTGATCAGGAATAAGTGTGCCTTTAAGATACTAAACTCTCTTCTCGTCTCCTTGTTTTTGTTCTCTCTCAGCTTCTCCTGGTTTATTTTTGTTTCTGTCTATATAGTGCCCTACCTCTCTAACCCCCTTTCTTTCACCATGCTTCCTTTACAGGGCTTCTAAATTCTCTCAGCTTCTCCACCTCATTCTTTTCTCTCCTCTTTCTAGTTTCCAACTTTTCACTATTGTTCCCCTCAACAGTTCTTTCCTTTCTTCTCCCTCTTCCTCCCTCTTTGTTTTCTTTTTCTCTACATGTTTATCCTCCTGGCTGTTACCTCCTCTCCTTCTCCATCCTCTTTTGGCTTCACCCCAGTTCTCTATCATTTTGCACCTCTCTAACATCCCATCTTTTTTCTTTCTGCTTTCCCTTCTCTCTGTTCTTCCCTCTTTCTGCCTAGTTTCTTCTGTCTGTTCCTCTGCTCTCTCTGTCTCTCCCTCCCTGAGTCTCCACTCTGTGTCCCTGTTTGCCACCGTTGCTTTCTGTGTCCTCCTTTCCTGTGACCTCTCCTCCTACTTCATCCAGCACCTTTCCTGCTTCCATGCACTCTGTCTTTGGCCTATTTCACTTGGAAGCACTCCTGACTCCTTCACTTTTTCTTCTGCTTTTTCCCCATTTGCCTCTCTTTTAAATTTTTATTTCTAATTGAGGTAAAAAGCATATAACAACGTTTATTATCTTAACTGTTTCTAAGTGTACAGTTCAGTCATGTTAAGTACATTCACATTGTTGTGCAATTTCTACGTTTTAAAAAATTATATTCATGAAAACAAATCTACTCTAAAAATTAGCTTCAATTATCCAAGACTCAAAAAAAATTGAACTTCCAGTAAATATTTAATATTATGGGTCTATTGTTTTAAAAATGCTTTATTTTATGAAGTTTGGCTATAATGTAATAGCACTGTTTCCACTCACATTGCACTCATTATTTTATATAGTTTAAATGATTATAAATTGTATGTTTAATAACCTTCCATGTTTTACCATTTCCATTTATTCCTTAGTTATTAAAATATACAATACTCAAATGCATTGCTAAAAAATAATATTCTAAGTGGTCTTTCCTCTGTAGTTTGTTATACCAGATTTTGGATAAGTAATGCTTCTTCTTTATTAATATTGAAACTGATTTAACAAAAAATACTTCATGAATTCCTAAAATGACTGTTGATATCCTGCAGCAATAGGCAGATGTAATCAAAGTGTTAACAGCAATGAGCTCTTAGAAAGGTTTTCTCAAACAAAAGTCCTAGCTTCAGCCTACAATTCTGAGTTACTCTCTTGAATTCTAGGCTGATTTCTCAGTCACTTGCAAAGGCCTCTCAGTTAAAGCTCTATCAGCCTATAATCTAGTCATTTTATAGAGAGGATTGTTTATGATTATTTCTGTCATGCCCTTTGAATGTTCTTAGGAACCGTACACGAGGGAATACTTGCAGAAGGAGGTATTTCTTAATGGGTCCCAGGGGGAGGTACTTTCCGATGGTTCTTGTAACTTTTTTTCCATACTCATCTATTTTAATTAGTTTTATCTAGTATATGCCCTTATAACTGCTTTCCCTCCTCTCTAGATGCATTCCTCAGAGGGGTTCTAACTTCCTACATTCTGATTTGTACTGATTACCATGTATCAGTTCTCCTTTATTATCTTTTTCAGCTTTTGATTTGTTCCAACATTCTGGTTATTCTTTTTTTTTTTTTTTCTTTTTTGAGACAGAGTCTTGCTCTGTTGCCCAGGCTGGAGTGTGGTGGCGTGATCTCGGCTCACTGCAGCCTCTGCCTCCCGGGCTCAAGCGATTCTCCCGCCTCAGCCTCCCGAGTAGCTGGGTTACAGGTGTCTGCCACAACGCCTGGCTAATTTTTGTATTTTGGATAGAGATGGGGTTTCACCTTGTTGGCCAGGCTGGTCTCGAACTCCTGACCTCAAGTGATCCGCCCACCTCGGCCTCCCAAAGTGCTGGGATTACAGGTGTGAGCCACCGTGCCCAGCCCTCTTATTATTCTTTAATGGATTTCTAACTCCAGTTTGGTTATACAAAGATACAATGAGATACATCTTTTTTATGAGATGGAGTTTTGCTCTTGTAGCCCAGGCTGGAGTGCAGTGGCGACACCTCGGCTCGCTGCAACCTCTGCCTTCCGGGTTCAAGTTATTCTCCTGCCTCAGCCCTCCTAATAGCTGGGATTACAGGTGCCCGCCACCACGCCTGGCTTAATTTTTTGTATTTTTGGCAGAGACGGGGTTTCAGGCTGGTCTCAAACTCCTGACCTCAGGTGATCCATCCGCCTCAGCCTCCCAAAGGGCTGGGATTACAGGCATGAGCCACCACACCCAGCTGAGATACATCTTTAGGGTCTTAACACAGTGCCTGTCCAGTTAGTAAACATAGGTTCTTTATTATAATTTTCTATCTTCTTATCAAATGTATAACTTATCATAAAATGTAACAATCAAATTATCAAATGCAGTAGTGTTAATAGTTAGGCACTTAAGTACTTTTGATGAAAAGCTTATTGCTGGGTGGTTGGATGACACATTTGCCCTTATTGTCTCCTCCTTAAGCTGACTGTAGAGCTCACGGTACATTAGTCAGTTTTTAATCAACTTGTCAGGATATAACTAATGGGACATATTTTTTTCCAGTTGAATTTTCTTTTCTTTTTTTTTTCTGAGACAGAGTCTCATGCTGTCGCCCAGGCTGGAGTGCTGTGGTGCCATCTCGGCTCACTGCAACCTCTGGCTTCCAGGTTCAAGCAATTCTCCTGCCTCGACCTCTCGAGTAGCTGGGGCTACAGGTGCACACCACCACGCTCACCTAATTTTTGTATTTTGGGTAGAGACGGGATTTTGCCACGTTGGCCAGGCTGCTCTCAAACTCTTGACCTCGGGTGATTGCCTGCCTCAGCCTCCCAAAGTGCTGATATTACAGGCATAAGCCACTGCGCCTGGCCCAGTTGAATTTTCAAGCGAAATGAAATAAAACCTTCAGACTCATTCATAACTAAGTGATTTTCTTCTTGTTAATCAAGCTGATTCTACTTGGTGTGTGTATGCTTATTAAGATAATTCTATGTAGACCACCTCATTAAGCATTTTGAATTAATTCACTGCACTTCTGTTGAGAAATTCCTGAATTTGGATTTTATCCCAAGGCCCAATGTCCTGGGATTCTTCCAACAAATTCTTATTATTCTAGTTTCCAAGATGTAGTATTAGATCTGGTCACATATTCAGAGCTCTGGCTTTAGCCTTCTTTGGGCCATCTCATTGGCTGGCCCATTGAGCTGCAGGGAAGACCCAGCAGGCACTGGGAGGGGCTGTGTGCACAGCAGCACAACTCCCACACATCAGGGGTGGTGGGCCGCCCTGTGTCCAGGCTGACTCGCTTACAGTGGCAAAACTAAAACGTGGTCCTTACTAGAAAGTAGAAATCAGGAGTCTGAAGCAGGGACTCCAGATTGGGAATATAAGTTATCTATTTTGCTTTTGTAAAGACTGATATATCTGTGACATGCTAACCCCAGAGACCACTGCCTTTGTGTCCACCTTTGCTGTCTAGGTGATCTTTACGGAGCCATAGGCTCTCCAGTGAGACTGACTCGCACCGTCGTGGTAGGGAAGCAGAAGGACTTAGTCCAGCGCATACTTTATGTCCTGACCTACTTTCTCCGTTGCTCTGAGCTACAAGAGAACCAGCTGACCTGGAGTGGCAATCATGGTGAAGGTGACCAAGTTTTAAATGGGAGCAAGATCATAACAGCCTTGGAGAAAGGAGAGGTGGAAGAGTCTGAGTATGTGGTCGTTACGGTGAGGAATGAGCCCGCTCTTGTACCCCCCATCCTACCACCAACAGCAGCTGAGAGACAGAACCCCTGGCTGGCAGGGTTTCCTGAGAGCCCAGAGGGCACTGACAGTAGAGACCTGGGTCTTAAACCTGACAAAGAAGCTAACAGGAGGCCAGAGCAGGGTTCCGAGGCTTGCAGCGCAGGGTGCCAGGGGCCAGCATCAGACGCTTCCTGGAAACCTCAGAATGCATTTTGTGGGGATGAGAAAAATAAAGAGGCACCGCAAGATGGCTCTTCAAGACTTTCCAGCTGTGAAGTTTTGGGGGCAGGAATGAAGATAGACCAGCAAGCTGTCTGTGAGCTGTTGAAAGTGGAGATGACTACGAGACTGCCAGACCGGTCAGTGGCCTGGCCTTGCCCTGACAGACATCTCCGGGAGAAACCTTCCTTAGAAAAGGTCACTTTCCAGATTGGAAGCTTTGCATCTCCAGAGTCTGACTTTGAAAGCCGCATGAAAAAAATGGAGGAACGGGTGAAGGCCTGTGGCCCCTCCTTGGAGGCCAGGGAGGCCGCTGATGCGGCTCAGGACCCGCAGGTTTCTAGGAGCCCTTTCAAACCTGGCTTTCAGAATGTCTGCTGTCCTCAGAATCGGCCTTCAGAGGGGGATGAAGGCGAGTCTGACAAGGGTTTTGCAGAGGACAGAGGCAGCAGAAACGACACAGCAGCAGATGCTGCCGGGCAGCTCAGCCACGCTGCTGACTTGGGCGCAGCCTCCCACAGTGCAGCAGGAACGGGAGGGAGGAGGCTGGAGGCGGCTAGAGGTTTGTATGTGAAGGCTGCGGAAGGACCTGTGCTGGAGCCTGTTGCCCCCAGGTGTGTCCAGCTCGTGGCTGGTGCGAATATCCCCTGTGGGGATGACAACAAGAAGGCCAACTTCAGGACTGAAGGAGACATTCCCCGAAATGAAAGCTCGGATAGCGCCCTGGGAGACAGTGACGACGAAGCCTGTGCTTCAGCCATGCTAGATCTGGGTCACATTGGTGACAGGACTGGAGGGTCCTTGGAAGTGGAGCTGCCTCTGCCAAGGTAACTCCAGCAGGCTGGGAAGTAGAGGGAACCGGGTTCAAATCCCACTTTCCTGGCCTGACACCTGTGATCTTGTTAGCTACTACTGTTGTCTGCTTTACACACAGTATCTTTTTTTCCACAAAGTACTAGAAGTATTATTAATTCTGTACAAACGGTTTCCCACCTGTCCTTCTTCCAAGGATGGTCACCGGCTTAGCACCACTGAGCTCACTGGGGCAGGTGGCCAGTGGTTGTCTTTGCAGCTATCGTGACCCTCTGGGGGAGCTAAAGGATGTGGTAGAGATGGGGGAGGGAATAGGGAGTTTAATTTTCTGTCAACTGCAGAGAAGGTCCATGGCTGGCAGCAGATGCCTTGCTTCAGAGGTGGTGGATTACACTCGCCACGTGGCCTCTCTCCTGCCGATCAGAGCAGCGTGAGGTGGTTGGGAAACAACACCTCTTTCTTAACACTCCATCAGGTTGATTATTTGGTCTGTGATGACTGAAAGCAGTAATTAGAAATTTCTTCTGTTCTTCTGCACTGTCGTGGGCACCACTCTGTGCAGATATGTCAGATTCCTAAAGCCAGGCTTTTGGCAAGAGCCCTTCCTGAAACATTTTCTTTGGTCAGTATTTTGACACAGACTGCCTGGTGGATGTCCAATATGAGGTACAAAAACAAACTCATAACTAGCCATGGATATAGTTTTTTTTTCTTCCAGCCTTCCACTTTAAAAAACTCCCTTTTCTCCCACCTGTGATCCACTTACTTGAGGGTTGGTGACATGGACCACCCTGAATCTATTTTATTTGCCTGTATCATTGGAGTGCTTGTACCAATTATAATGAAAGAAAAAAGTACATTTTCAGCTGTGCATTTTAATGGGCCACATGTTGTTTTAGGTCTCAGAGCATCAGCACCCAGAATGTAAGGAACTTTGGCCGCTCACTTCTGGCGGGCTACTGCCCCACATACATGCCTGATCTTGTGCTTCATGGGACCGGCAGTGACGAGAAGTTGAAGCAGTGCCTGGTGGCCGACCTTGTCCACACAGTCCATGTAAGTGATCCCAGTGTGGAGCTGCTGGCTGCTGACAACAGGTGTTTAGACTGAAGAGAGACTAGTTAAGGGATTGTTTATGGAGATGTGGGCAGGGTTATGGGAACCAGCTAGGGCTAGTGAGGCACCTGGGGCCTAGCTGCAGCTGGAAGCTAGAAGCACACCTGGGCCTGACAGAGTAAGGGGAGGGTGCGTGACATCAGAGCCCTGGAGAGCCTGAGCTAGGATGAGGGGCGGCCTGGCTGCAGGAGCAGTGAGGAGGGGGTGACTTCCTGCCATCCCTCCTCCCATTCTCTGATCTCTTTCTGGTGCCTCTCATTGGCTGAGCCCGGCTGAAAGCCAGAGAGCAGGGGCACAGCTGATGCAGACACAGCCTTGTGGTGCATAGAGGTCAGCCTCCTGGGGCCCAGAATAGGACACAGAAGGGCAAGGAGCTGCTCTGGGGGTGGTGGGTTAGCAGACAGGCTGGGCAAATGGAATAAACAGCACAGATGGTGACAATTATATGCCGTCATGGTGAGGACCGAAGAGGTGTCACATGTGGTTTGTTTTTTATCTGATGCTTAAGCAAGTTCCTAAAAGTAATTTATTTTAACTGATTTGTCATTAAGTTCACTTTGATGGCTGTATGAGGATGACTGTATAGAGATTAACAAGTCTTACTGGAAAATTGTCTCGTGGCTGCTATTAAGTGCTTTTCTGCTATCTGCAGTGCAACAGGAACTAAGCAGTTAAGGAAACTGTCAATCTGATGGGCCTGTTTTTAATTGAGCTGTTATTGGGCAGATGTGCAAAAATAGACATTTTGTATTAGAAACATTTTGTATCTTGTGCAATAGGGAAAGTCCTCATCGCATTAAGAAAATCAGAATTTGGCCTGTTACCTACCTCCTTGGCCAAGAAGTATTTTTTTTTGAGGTGGAACAAAAGGCATTGCATGTTATCTTTGGCCTTGAGCATCTCCTCTGTGAAGACTAAACATCAGACACAGGCTAAACAGGCTAAGTATATTTATGTGAAGTGGGAAAAAAACTCAGTAGTGAAGCAGATGTCATCATAACCTCCCTCAATGGGGAGGGCTAAGAGATGAGGATAGGGCCGTCCAAAGCTGGGGAAAGCCAGCCCAGTGTACACGTGTGTGGCCAAACGTTCCTAACCCCACCCCTGCTTTGTGGTCACACGCCACCCCTCACGATACTCCTGGAATGAAGCCATGAAGTTGCTTTTGTCTGTATAATATCATAATTATTTAATATCATAATTTCTCTTTATAGTTATGAACACCATATAGTCATTTATCATTTCATGAGTCCATGCATCAATGACCCCTGTAAGAACAATGCCCTCATTGTATAACGCTATCTAAGTTGTCCAAAATGACGTCCGATGCTTTGGCAATTTCACAGGCTGTATTTATGTGTGTTTAGTAACTGCCTATAGCATTAAGGCACCTTTTCTGTCCGCTCCTATTGTTTATATTCACACATGCCAAACTGTGAGTTGTTGTTTTTTTTTTTTTCTGCTCTGTTATCATTTTGATTTCTAACAATATTGGTGTTGGTTATTGGACCTTCCTTCCATGAAGCCCAGTGAGCTGCTTCTGACAGAGGTACCAAGAGACTACAGGGGAACTAACGGGATTGTCCTCAGTGACATCAGTTTTACCAGCTGGGGACTTTGTTTGAATGCCCTGGATTTACTCACTGACCACTCTGGGAATGCAATCTATTGATTGATAACCCTCCTTGAACTTGTCTGTAAAACCATTCATGAAATATTTTATGTTTCCGTAGGCTGGCAAGTTCTCATTTTTGTGTATTAGATGTTCATGGTGACCCTCTGGCTCTGTAATTCTTTTATTTGAAAAAACACAACCATGTTTACTCTGTCATTACTCTTCAGGCTTTTTCATATTTCATTTTCCCTTCCTTTTAGAAGGAGTGTTTTTACACTGTAGCTTTTCTCATTTCTTTATGCAATCACCCTGAGAGATCGAAAGTTATTAAGCGTAATAACCTATATTGTGTCAAATTGTGGGTACATCCAAAGTGCAGCCATGCGTGGGTGTTAATAGGAAATTCCAAAGGGTTCATAAAAATATCTTCAGAAGTTTAATACATTCAGAATGTATCCAATTAGCATTAGTGGATTTCTAATTTCACTTGACACATTCATCATAATGAATTTTGCTTTTGAAGTAGTGTTCTGTTTAAACTGCCTCTCAGACTGGCGCTCTGGTCTACGGCAGTGTTTTGTTTTTTTGTTTCTTTTTTTTTAAAGGCTTACTTTCAACATCCACTTACAAACATTTGTTGAAAAATATTTTAGGAGTATTTGTTTAAACATTATACTGAATTTACTGCTCCATAAAGCCTAGTGAATATGTAAATTCTTGAGTATGTTGCCAGAAAAAGAAGCAGAGATCCAAAAACAAGTATATGACCAGAGTTAGAGCTGAAATAATAGCTTGTTGAAGAAGAGAAAATTGTAATAAATTGCTTTATCATAACTTGCTTTCAAAACCTATTTTTTAAGTTGGGCACAGTGGCTCATGCCTGTAATGCCAGCACTTTGAGAGGCCAAGGTGGGTAGATCACTTGAGCTCAGGAGTTCAAGACCAGCTTGGGCAACACAGCAAGACTTCATCTCAAAAATAAAATAGCATTTAAAAAAAAAAAAGAAAAAACCTATTTTTTGAACATTAATTTCAGTGTTCATGCTAGATTTCAGCAGGCTTTGGTACTCATAATTCTTTTTAGAGAAGGATTTTTAACTGTTTAAAAGCAGTTGATTCCGGTTATTGATCTCTTTTCTAGACCTGTGCACAATTTGGATTTTATAATCTGTCTTATGTAAATTAAATGTGGTGGTTTTTTTGTTGTTTTGTTTTTGTTTTGTTTTGTTTTTTGTTTTTGGTTTTTTCGTGTGGTTTTTTTTGTTTTGTTTTGTTTTTTGAGATGGGATCTTCCTGTATTGCCCAGGCTGGACTCGAACTGGGCTCATGTGATCTTGCCTCATTCTCCCAAGTAGCCAGGATTATAGGTACAGGCCACTGTACCTGGCTCTAAATGTACACTTTTATAACTGCTAGTTTGGAGGTTTTCTCTCATTGAGAAATTGCTTTGTAAAGCTTCCAATATTAAGAATTTTTTTGTGCTTTTCTTATCCTAGTCTCTTATGAAAGAAAGATATAGTAACTTTATTTCATCAATTTTCATTTTTATTACTGACTTTCACATATCAGGATTCGGAAGTTCTTTAAATATTTAAACACGTATTCTTGTTTAGTCCATATACTACCTCTTTTCTGTCATTTGAACTCTCTCTGCCTCCTAACATACAGGTTATACAGCTGCCTTAAATTAGTGTAATGTAATACGGTTTCAGTTTTTTTCTTGCCACATCTTGTGCATTCTTTCCTCTGTTTTCCTTTTGACTTTAAATGGAAAGAGAGCAGGCGTATGCGCCAGCAACATTCTATGCCTGTGACTCCTGAGTAGCCTTTTCCCTCTCCTTTTTCCTCTTGTGTCTGGCCTGTGAATACAGCTGACGGGGTTACTGTTGGGGTTATTGTGGGCAGTGTAAGGTGATGAAGATCTCACTGACTTAGTGTTGATGGCTTGAGTTTGAGTCCTGGTATTACCACTCGTTTGTTGATAATCTTAGGTAAATAAACTGGCATTGCTAAGCCCCAGAAAAATGTATTCAGTGGAACAGATGAAATATGATTCAGTGGTTAGGAAGTTAACTTCTGAAGACAGACAAACCTAAGTTTGAATCATGGTTCACCCCTTAGTGGCTTTGTGGCCTTGGGCAAGTTTCTTTAATTTTCTTATCTATACTGTGAACAGTACTTACGTCATAGGTTTGGTCTGAAGATTCTGTGAGATAATGCATATCAAGTGGTTAGCACATTGCCTGGCACATTGTTAAGTGCCCAATAAATGTGGGCCAGATGTGATAGCTCACCCCTGTAATGCCAGAGCTTTGGGAGGATCCTTTGAGATGGGGGGATCCTTTGAGATCAGCCTGGGCAATATAGCAAAATCCCAACTCTAGCAAAAAAAAAAAAAAAAAAATAGCTAGGCATGGTGGCGCATGCCTGTAGTCCCAGCTACCCAGGAGACTGAGGCAGAAGGATTGCTTAAGCCAGATGTTCAATGCTTCCGTGAGCTATGATCATTGTCACTGCACTCTAGCCTGGGCAACAGAACAAGACCTCATCTCAGTAAATAATAATAATAATAATATATGTGAAAGTGCTTTGTAAATGATACAGCAATATATCATGTTTTTAATATGGGAGAGTAGAATGACAACCATTATTTTCGTAAAAAATGAAAATTACTGTCAGAGATAAGAAAGCTATATATGGGCCAGGCACGGTGGCTCATGCCTGTAATCCCAGCACTTTGGGAGGCCAAGGTGGGCTGACTGCCTGAGCTCAGGAGTTTGCGACCAGCCTGGGCAACATGGTGAAACCCCGTCTCTACTAAAATACAAAAAAAGAAAAAGGTAGCCATGTGTGGCAGCGGGCGCCTGTAGTCCCAGCTACTTGGGAGGCTGAGGCAGGAGAATTGCTTGAACTCGGGAGGCAGAGAGGTTGCAGTGAGCTGAGATCACACCACTACACTCCAGCCTGAGCAGTAGAGTGAGACTCTGTCTCAAAAAAAAAAAAGAAAAGAAAGAAAGAAAGAAAAGAAAAGAAAAAAAAGAAAGCTATATGCATATGTACTTAGAGTTCTCCTAACTAGTCAATGGCCTTGTCAATCCCAGGGGACTACTGTTGGGAATGATTCAACAGAACCTGTACACACATTCATTGAGTGCTAAAAACATTCACTTTTGCTTTGCCCAGGAGCAGACTGGACAGCTCTAACTCTGCAGGGCAGGGTCATCAGGACCAAAATTAACACTAGATTTTGATGTTTTTTAAAACAACTATGCTCCAAGGCTTCAAGCATTTTACAGAATAATTTATAAGATGAAGTAACCATTGGATACAGCAGCCTCTTCCATTTAATTTTAAGCATAGCAACAGATTGACTCCAGAAATATCATGCAGGAATCAGTAGCACAGATAAAGAGCTTTGCTAAAAGCCTGGCTGTGATATATATATATATATATGCTCATGAATACCTAATTAGTCCATGCAGTGCAATGAACCTGTAGGACTATAAAAGAACAGCAAGTCCCTTCAAATGGTAAATCATTACTTAAGTAACACAGATAACATTAAATACCTCAGGTCAGCAACAACCTTAAAATCAGTAGGATACAAAGAAAACATCTATGTAGGACAAATCCACTATTTTGGAACATCTCTTGTTGTTTTCTTTTCCCCATGTTTGGATAATAAACATGGCAGTGCCTCTGGCCTCTAGCACTGTCTTCTATAGCTACAGCCCTCAGTGCAACACTACCTATGTCCACTGGCCTATGGAGCACTTTTAAAACTACATATTTTGACCTATAAATGGGTTTTGATTACCAGTTTTTTTAATGATATAGAACCAAAATCATCACACATTAGGCTTCTTATTGATTAGTGAAACCTTTGTATTATGTGTGTATTTATACACACGTGCACACATGTTACATTTGTATGCATACGGCATGTCATGCCAGGTTATGTCATATAAGCATGTATGCCAGGTCATGATGTTAAAATGTATTTCTTATCATGGATTGTGGTTAAAAAAAAAATACTGATCTCTGGGTATCCCCAACTCCAATCTGAAATCATTGTGATTCTCTCGCCTTCTCAATGTGACCAGTCTTTTTAAAGTTCCTTTTGATCTTCCCAAATGGCATCCCTGTGTCCACTTTACCCGCTTCCATCACCTTGTGCAGTGCTGCAAGAGGACTTTCTAAAGCATGAGACAATCATTTACTCTTTTGCCTGAATAGCTTCCTATTTTCTAAGAGACTAAACTATAAACTCCATAGCTGGAATTGCCCCTTTTATGTCCTTCAAATACACACACATACCCCTCTATCTCCTCTTATGCCCCAGTAACACTGTTTGCCATTCTTTAAATAGTCCACCTTTCCTCACACTTCTCTGCCTATCAGATTATGCTTTCTTTGCCTAGGACACTATTGAACAAACTTTTTTACATTTTTGAAGACCCATTTCATATGTTGCCTCTTCTTCAAAATCATTCCAGGCCCCATATCCCTGTTCTGTTCCAGATGTGTTCCTCTACTAGGGCTGCAGGTGCCTTGAAGCAGAAAGCAGGGACTTTATTTTCCTTATATCCCCAGCACCTCACCTGGTGCCTGGCACATAGAAAGTGCTTACTAACATTAGTTGACTCTTCCCCATAAAACTGGGGTTAGAGTCATGTGTGTGTATTACTTTAGTGTGGCCCTTTCTTCTGAAGTAAAGAGAAATGGGAGATGGCCTTTCTTTAAAGAAACTTAAAGGGGAAGAGTAAGATGTTTAGACATGCCTGCAGCTCTGTGTGTTCATTGTCGTTACCTAAAGGAAAATAAAAGCTTATTATAGGTCTCTTGGGCTTCATGTCTCTTGCATCGTGTCAGAGTTAGACACATGTCTAATTTTGATGTTTTTCCTAAAATGTTTTACTACCTACAAGATATTTGAACATCTGTGCCATTCTCTGCAAAAAAGCTACCAACCCTCTCTCATTTTATTTTGGAGTTGCACATTTCATCATGCAACTTGATTCTGATACCCTTTCTGACCTTGAGCACCTCTTCTCAACTTCCAACTGAATTTTACTCAGCAAGTGGCCAGCCTGACAGTGCAGCCATTCCAGAAGTTATGTACGGTATCTTCAGGGCCACGGGCTGAATTTGGGCCCTAGTCTGGTGAGCACAGGCACAGATACACAGAAGATCAGATATTTTCCCAACACCCCTCCAGACCATCTTGCCACACTTTGGACCCTTTCTTCTTTCCCTCTACCCCTAAGTCTTCATACTGTCTTCATGTATACCTACCAGGATCCCTCAGCAATGTCCTAAGGTCCAAAATGATTAATTTTCCTCTTGCTCTTGTTTACCTTAGTACAACTCTTAAGCCTTTAGTGACTGACATTAAACCTGTTTCCAAGAGAAAAACTTCTGATAAGCAAATGCTTTTAGAGTTATGATAAGGCCATATGTGATTGTTACCCCTTCTGGTATTTTCATGTGTTAAAAATATGTTTGATGCCCTAGAAATCTCCGGTGGTGGCACTTCAGGTGGTTGAGATAACTCGTGTCACCTGATGGGGCAGAGAAGCTGGAGATGCTTTTGGGTCAGAGTGGGGAGAATCACACCTGAGAGATTTATCGGTTGAAATACACTCATCAGGTACCTTTTATGTGCTTGGTACTGTGTTTATAGCAGTAGTCAAAATCTGAAGTAGAATTAGCCGGGGTGTGGTGGCTGTGTGCACAAGGTCCCAGCTACTCAGGAGGCTGAGGTGGGAGAATGATTTGAGCTCTGGAGGTCGAGGCTGCAGTAAGCTATGGTGGAGCCACTACACTCCAGCCTGAGTGAAAGAGTGAGACCCTGTCTCCTCCCCCACCCCCCTCACCCCTCCCCCGCCAGCCAAAAAAAAGATCTGAGGTGGGAGGATTTCAGCAACATGTACTAAACTGGTGTGGATGGCATGCCTCCCCTCTAAAACTATATAGTGGTGGATAAAATATCACCATCCTCATTGCTGCCCCATTGTTATAATTCCTGTGCATGAAAAGAAAATGGAAATCCTTTTGTGCCAGAGATAAATGGAAATCTAAACCAAAGCAGTAAGCATGAGCTGGTCCTCCAGGATTTCAGTCTTGATGCAGGTCCTAGGAATTGGGTGCTGAGTTCTCAGATTCACCTGAGGATGAGAGACTGTGGTCTGTGTGCATGTAAGGCTTGAGACCTGGAATCAAGCCCCTTACCTAAAGCCTGGAGCTTCAAAGAACTATTCTTCCATGAAAAGGAGACTAGAAATCACCAGACATAAGCAGTGAAGCAGCAAAGAAACAGGCTGGAAACAGGTTAGGGAAAATAAAGTCACCCATGAGAAATCAAAACCCCCGGTCTGTGCTATTTGTGGGTTTCAGGTCCAGATTTATTCTACCCGAGTGATTTGCGAATCCCTACCCAAGAAATAAACATAAAACCAGGAGCATAGAAACCTTTAGGAGTCTGGCAGAAGGAAGCACATTACTTTAGACACTTCCACAACCACAGGCTCATGAGACGCATATAGGAAAATGAAACATAGCTCCAGTAAGATAGGCCCACATTCAGAAATTACAAACATATGTGGGAAACCAGGAACTCATCATGAGTGGAGAGCAAGCGCATACAAGCAGGAGAATCAGCACTCCTCCAATCGGCAATAACTATTAAAGTAGCCATGTTTAAAATGTTTATGGTGATAAAAAGAAGGAATTGGAACCTTAAAAAAAGAGAGGATAATGTGATAAATGATCATTTAGATTCGTATAAGAACTAAAAACAACTTCTAAAATTGAAAAATAGTCCCTGAAATTAAAACTCCAGGTATAGGTTAAAGAACAGAGCAGATTAAATACAGCTAAAGATAATTAGAATTTGAAATGGAGGCTACTTAAGAAATTATGTTTTTGAGCTCTGAGACAAAAAGACATGAAAAATATCAAAGAGCAAGTAAAAGATGTGGTGGCCAGAATGAAAAGACTTTATAGCATATGCAGAAAGAGAATAGAGAAAATGAGGGAAAGTAATATTCAAAGAAAGAATGGCTGGCATTTTTCAGGTTAAGTAAGCACACTGACTCCCAAGTAGGGAGAATATTAACAAATTCACACTTAACAACTGGACATCAAAGATAAACTCTTAGAAGTAGCCAGAGAGAAGAAGACGTGGCACCTGTCCTCAGGGAGTTTGCGATCTAACAGGAAATAGAAATAAATCAGCAGTGAAAAATAGCGTGGTCAAGTGTGTGGCATCAGGAGGCCAGGGTGCTGAGGATGTGCGCACAGGGTGGCTGTGGTGAGGACTCAGCTAGGGTCAGTAGCAGAGTGAGGATGAGAAGCAGGGAAGGGTGCAGCGGATAGCATGGCTTTTTCAGGAAACTGAAGCCCCTTTCGCTGATGACCCCTTCAGCATATCTCAGAGCTGGCTTTGCCACCAACAGGAGGTCTGTCTGTCCCCTCTTTCAGTAAAACTGCTGTCAGGAATATCTACTCAACATGGGATCTAATTAAACTAAAGAGCTTCTGTACGGCAAAAGAAACTACCATCAGAGTGAACAGGCAACCTACAGAATGGGAGAAAATTTTTGCAATCTACCCATCTGACAAAGGGCTAATATCCAGAATCTACAAAGAACTTAAACAAATTTACAAGAAAAAATCAAACAACCCCATCAAAATAGTGGGCAAAGGATGTGAACAGACACTTCACAAAAGAAGACATTTATGCAGCCAACAGATACATGAAAAAAAGCTCATCATCACTGGCCATCAGAGAAATGCAAATCAAAACTACAATGAGATACCATCTCACACCAGTTAGAATGGCGATTGTTAAAAAGTCAGGAAACAACAGGTGCTGGAGAGGATGTGGAGAAATAGGAACACTTTTACACTGTTGGTGGGACTGTAAACTAGTTCAACCATTGTGGAAGACAGTGTGGCGATTCCTCAGGGATCTAGAACTAGAAATACCATTTGACCCAGCCATCCCATTACTGGGTATATATCCAAAGGACTATAAATCATGCTGCTATAAAGACACATGCACACGTAGGTTTATTGTGGCACTATTCACAATAGCAAAGACTTGGAACCAACCCAAATGCCCATCAATAATAGACTGGATTAAGAAAATGTGGCACATATACACTATGGAATACTATGCAGCCATAAAAAATGGTGAGTTCATGTCCTTTGTAGGGACATGGATGAAGCTGGAAACCATCATTCTCAGCAAACTATTGCAAGGACAGAAAACCAAACACCGCATGCTCACTCATAGGTGGGAATTGAACAATGAGAACACCTGGACACAGGAAGGGGAACATCACATACCAGGACCTGTTGTGGGGTGGGGGGAGTGGGGAGGGATAGCATTAGGAGATATACCTAATGTAAATGACGAGTTAATGGGTGCAGCACACCAACATGGCACATGTATACATATGTAACCTGTACATTATGCACATGTACCCTAGAACTTAAAGTATAATAATAAAAAAAAAAAATTCTAGCTGACTTTATATATTGGAGGAGATGGTTTAAGAATAATGAGTGATAACCAGATTTCTTTTCTCTGGATGGATTTGAGACTGAAGGGGTTTTTTGGTTCGTTTTTATTTTTTAAAAAACTGGTCTACAATTCACACACCTCTGCAGTCCTTTTAGTGGCTCTCAGTCATCCTAGTGGGGTGGGTTGGCCAAGGATGATCTTGTATGGTCTGAATCTTCAATTCCAAGGCTATGGAGGATGCAGTTATATAGGTGGGTCTTCTCTGAGGAGGCAGAGGAATACCAAAGGGGATCTGAGGACCTTTAAGAGTAATGCTGAGAAGGCGACTGTCATCACATTCATCATATTGGGCTCTTTGCATGACTGACTAAAGGGCTTTCTTAAAGCTACATAAAAGCTAATATTAAGTCATGGTGCTGTAACATAAAGAGAATTATTGTGGAAAGGTATTTTGTCATGTAGCATCCTCTTATTTAAGTACAGTTTAATAAATGTATAAAACTTACCAGAATTATATAAAATGAATAACAAATGGGAGTTCAAATGAAGCCAAAGAATCATGTGTTTTATTATCCAGAATATCTCAGAGAAAAACATAGAGAGAAGTGCTTCCAATTACCTGAATCAAAAGTTGCCTGTTCCCTTTGTGGTTTTTTTTTTTTTTTTTTTGAGACGGAGTCTGGCTCTGTCGCCCAGGCTGGAGTGCAGTGGCACAGTCTCAGCTCACTGCAAGCTCCGCCTCCTGGGTTCACGCCATTCTCCTGCCTTAGCCTCCCAAGTAGCTGGGACTACCCGCCACTATACCTGGCTAACTTTTTGTATTTTTATTAGAGACGGGTTTCACCGTGTTAGCCAAGATGGTCTCAATCTCCTGACCTTGTGATCCGCCCGCCTCGGCCTCCCAAAGGGCTGGGATTACAGGCGTGAGCCACCATGCCCAGCCTCCCTTTGTGTTTTAAAGAGGCTGCCCGGTGGCTTATCCCTGATAGTTAAACCCACACTGTTACTAATGTGCAGATTTTAGAGCTGGTTGTGAATACAGAAGTCTTCACACTCCTGCTGTCTGTAATACACATGTGGGCTGAGACATCTCTGAAGATTGATAAAGGGTCAGTGTCAAGCAGCATAAAGATGGGGAACTTGCAGCAACATGCATGATAGAAGTGGCTGTTTTCTCCTCATGACAATAAATTCAGACCATCATTCACACTTCTTGCACTCTTGTCTTCTAAGGGATTTCCACCCTGATGTGGTCCTTGGATTTTATAGCAGAGGGCTTGGCAGACTCATTGGGCTAAAAGTTGGAAACACTTGTGAGTTCCTAGACTTTATTTCTTACATGCCAAGATACTTAATAAGCTCTTTTCTTTTTTTTTTTTTGTCCTGAGTGTTCCTATCTGTAGAGCAGTATTGTGTTCCTGCCCTCCTTCAGGAGAAATGGCATGATGAATTAATAAGTAGTTATGGGAAGCATATATGCAAGAACAGCATTTCCTCACTCTTCATTGGGTTAAAAATAGATAATTGCATGAAATACTAGTCATTTAAATGTGGTACATAGAAAATAAATATATTAATTATTGTGCATTGGAGGTATAATATGCCAGAAAAAAAAAAAGAAATGCACAGATGACTTAATAGGAACTGGGTTGCATCCAAAAATAAACTGTTCACCACAGCTAGAATGTATTAGATATTTTGCACATGCCCAGCACTGTGTTATGTTCCTTTCAAAGGCTACAGAAGAAAAATAAATGTGATTTATCTCCTTGAGTTACTTATAAAATCACTGAGTAGACAAACATGTGAAATCAAGAACAAGTTAAGACAGTGTGTGGCCGGGCGTGGTGGCTCACGCTTGTAATCCCAGCACTTTGGGAGGCTGAGGCGGGTGGATCACGAGGTTAGGAGATCGAGACCACGGTGAAACCTCGTCTCTACTAAAAATATAAAAAAATTAGCCGGGCGTGGTGGCGGGCGCCTGTAGTCCCAGCTACTCGGAGAGGCTGAGGCAGGAGAATGGCGTGAACCCGGGAGGCGGAGCTTGCAGTGAGCCGAGATCGCGCCACTGCGCTCCAGCCTGGGTGACAGAGTGAGACTCCGTCTCAAAAAAAAAAAAAAAAAAAAAAAAAAAAGACAGTGTGTGATGAAGTGCCAAAATGAATGGTGTGGACAGCAAGTGTTCTCAGAGGTCAAAGGAAGAGCAGTGCAGTGCATGTGGGAAGGTTTCCAGGGCGAGGGATGGACCCACGCCAGGTCCTTGAGGGATTGTGGACTTGAGACGGGGTGGCAGGGAAGGCATTCTGGGCACAACCTGAGGTAAGAGCAGGAATCTTTTTGGCCTGGAGAAGGAGACTGTATTAGTCCCATTTTCACACAACTATAAAGTACTGCCCAAGACTGGGTAATTTATAAAGGAAAGAGGTTTAATTGACTCACAGTTCTGCAGGGCTGAGGAGGCCTCAGGAAACTTACAATCATGGCAGAAGGTGAAGGAGAAGCAAGTACCTTCTTCACAAGGCGACAGGAGAGAGAGCAAGTCTATATGAGGAAGTACCACACTTCAAAACCATTGGCTGTCAGCCAGCCGCAGAGGCTCATGTCTGTAATCCCAGCACTTTGGGAGGCCGAGGCAGGCAGATCACTTGAGGCCAGGAGTTTGCGACCAGCCTGGCCAACATGGCAAAACCCCACCTCTGCTTAAAAAAAAAAAAAAAAAAAAAAAATTAGCTGGGCATGGTGGTGTGTGCCTGTAGTCCCAGCTACTTGGGAGGCTGAGGCACAAGAATCACTTGAGCCTGGGAAGCAGAGGTTGCAGTGAGCCAAGATTGTGCCACTGCACTCCAGCCTGAGCAACAGAGTGAGACTCTGTCTCAAAAAAAAAATAAAAAAATCAGCTCTCATGAGAACTCACTATCACGAGAATAGCATGGGGGAAATCGCCCCTATGATCCAATCTCCTCCTACCTGTCCGCTTCCTCGACATGTGGGGTTTATAATTGGAGATGAGATTTGGGTGGGGACACAGAGCCAAACCGTATCAGGGGTCTTACTGGGAACTGAACATGTACAGGTTGGGTGGGCCCAGGCTGTGAAGAGCTGTAAGTGTGGAAGAAGAACAGTTTTAACTTAACGGTTTGGGTGATGTGTGCTAGCGTAGATTTTAGAGTTGGTGAGGGAAATGATCATGTGGTATTTTAAGAAGTTTGAGGTTTTAGGTAAAGTGCATAAACTAGGGCAGTGTTGTCCACAGTTGGACTATTTGTGAGCTCTTGAGTCTGAGGTTTCAGGGGACATGGTCAATACAGAGAGAGAGTGGTTCAGGAGAGCAGGACGAACATTTGAGCACCTAATGTGTTGGGTTCTATGCTACATGTTTCAACACATTTTTCTCACAGAAAACTTGTGCTTTATATGGCATTTAAGCCTCACAGAAGCTCTGAACTAAGTACTATCCCATTTTACAGACATAGCAACCGAGGCCCAGATTGAGTTGCTGAGGTTCCACAGCTGGTAAGTGACGGTGGTTGTATTCAAGCCCAATCTGACTTCAGAGCCCTTGCTGTCATCTTATTGTTGCCCTTTGTTGAATTATCAGAACCACAGCTCTTGCGATTCTCTAAACCTTGTAGACAATTTCTTGTTCGTGGAAGTTTAAGTTAAGCAGAAGTCATGTGTATATGAATCAAGGCAGCATATTTTGTGTGTGCAGCAATCTGACCTAAAACCTTGAAACTGGAATGTCCTAGGCATTTAACACTCCCAGGAAACGGACCCATCCTTAGAGGCTACAAATTAACCAGGCTTATCTTGTTGATTCAACAAGCTGTAATAGCAAAGAAAACTCAATAATCTTCTGAAGATTTATAAAACAAGGCATTTCATTTGTTAATCTATCTTGAAAAATCTTCACAGGAAAGTAGTTTGGGTAAACAAGATATTGACAAGGTAGAAATGAATAAATGATTGTTTCTAACTTCTCATATGAGTGCAGCAAGGGGAAAATGATAATGGCATATGGCCTCTACCTCCTTTCTCTCTGGAGACTGGCCGTCCACCCTAATAATCGTCTGCAGCTCCTTACTCACCTCCTGTGTTCTTCTATCCACAAGTCCCTGTCAGAAGTTTCTGAGTTACCCAATTAAGTTTCTGTGGGAGGCAGGTAACCTGCTGGCAGTGGTCTGGTGAGGGTGGCAGGAAGGTGCCGGGCTGGCAGCTCTGCATTGATACCCTGGCTGCTGTTGGACACTCAGTGTGGTGTGGGCACTCAGGAGGGCGGCGATAGGGCAGTGCTTTTCTCAGCTGATGGAGGAAGTACAAACATATTGCAGATCCATTCTGATAGGAGAATTTGATAAATTCTTTGGACAGGAAACTTATTTCAAAATTGATTCTCCTTAGCTTGAGAGAGAAGAGGGTAACTGATGTATGTCAGCATCCATAAGGTTTGTAAAGTTTCTCAAACAGGCATTTTAAGTGGAATGACTATATTTAATATTAATATTCCTCTCAGATTTTCATTTGGAACTCTGAAATGAGGACCTGATTAATCTGAGACAATAACGGTTTGCAGGAGAGCTTTTAAAAAAGGTAACTATACAATGTGGGCTTTTTGGTTTGTTTTTCTAGAGATATTTAGTCAAGGTAACAAAACCCTTTGGGAAAAACGATTTTAGCATTAAGAAGAGAAATTTTGCCAAGTGATCTTATTAAACTGACAGGTATCCATATCGTATCTCCCTTTTCCTTAAGGTGTATGGGAGGCCAAAGTGAGGCTCACCATGGTTCAGTTGTCAGCGTTGGGGTACAGGCACGCCCCACCTTCCTATTCCTTTTCTTTAGTTCCCATGCCCAAACTCCAGGTCCTAAGAAGAGCAGATAGTGGATTAGGCTTTTCATAGGTGCTTAAATCAGTCAATCTTAGGTTCATATTTTTTAGAGTACTTAATTTCTTAAAAGTATTGCTACATGTATGTTACTGCAAATAAGTGTATGTATGAAACCTGCTATGCATGTGAACTTGATAAAATTGTGAACTTAAGAAACTTACTTGACAGATTTCACTATTCACTAACTTCTACTATTAAGGTATGGCTAGTAAGAAATAGTATTATAAAGAAGCATACATATAATTCAGTGTTTGTTTATTGTGGTTCTATAGATGCCTAAAAAATAGTCTTCCCAGCCAGGCATGGTGGCTCACGCCTGTAATCCCAGCACTTTGGGAGGCCGAAGTGGGTGGATCACTTGAGGTCAAGAGTTCGAGACCAGCCTGGCCAACGTGGTGAAACCCCGTCTCTACTAAAAATACAAAAAATTAGCTGGGTGTAGTGGTGGGCGCCTGTAATCCCAGCTACCTGGGAGGATGAGGCAGAAGAATTGCTTGAGCTTGGGAGGCAGAGGTTGCAGTGAGCTGAGAATGCACTACTGCACTCCAGCCTGGGCGACAAAGCGAGACTCTGTCTCAAAAAGAAAAAAAAAAAAAAAAAACCCAAGAGGAATGTTAAATTGAATTCCAGGGCATAAGGTGTGTGCAGGTATGTATTTCTGTGACAAATCCAAACATAGTTTTCTAGATCTTAGAGTTCTTTAAATTCTGAAAACTTAGAGATTGACTGATAAGCCAGATCATAATATGTTTACACTGCCCTCTCTCTAATGGGGTTGAGTTTCCTTTGGAAAGATGATCAGAAATCTCCAGTCACCAGAACTTCAGCTTCAACTCTCTGACCCTGTGCAAGTTCAGGCCTGATCAGGGATGACCGCAGTGGCCCTGGTGGCCCTTGAATTGTAACTAAGAGTAGTTGATGATATTTTCATCTCTTTCTAGCATTCATTTCTTTTTCTTGAATATTTAGACTTCCCTCTAGTTTGTTCTTCCTTTAAAAGGTGTTTATTCTTTAGTAAATAAGTAAGTAGCTACTAAGTGATATAGTTAGATGGAGGCAATTGGATGGATTCAGGGAATTGTGTCTTATGTATTTAGTAGCCTGAGAATATGTAATTCTTGGAGTTTTTTTTTTTTTAAGATACTCTTTTGAAAAGGTTATGCTGGTTCTTTTCTGTTCCTGGGGCCTGCATGCATAAAAGTCAGCGATCCATGCTGTAAGGAACACGAGATGCTCATTGACTCTTGTCATTTGCTTGTGCTTAATCTGTCTCATTTTCATTCAGCAAGTAACATTTTTCAAATGCCAGCTCCTGTGCTAGAGGCTAAGGATGCAGAGAGAAGATTCAGCCCCACCTTCAAGGAATGGACTCTTGCAAATTCCTGTCAGTTTGTCTCAATCTTTAGATTCTGTTCTTTCGTCTTTACTCAGGTATCTACCTCAGATTCTGCCTCTTTGCTCCAGTGATTTAAAAATGAATTGTGAGCCTATAATCCCAGCATTTTCAGAGGTCAAGGCAGGCAGATCACTTGAGGCCAGGAGTTAGAGACCAGCCTGGCCAACACAGCAAAACCCTGTCTCTACTAAAAGTACAAAAATTAGTTGGGTGTGGTGGTGCACACGTGTGTTCCAGCTACCCAGGAGACATGAGAATCGCTTGAACGCAGGACCCAGGTGTTGCAGTGAGCTGAGATTGCACCACTTCACTCCTGGGCAACAGAACAAGACTGTCTCAAAAAAAAAAAAAAAGTAAGAAACTTTAGAAGCCAAATGTAATGGCTCACACCTATAATCCCAGTTCCTTGGGAGGCAGAGGTGGGAGCAGCACTTGAGGCCAGGAGTTTGAGACCAGCTTGGGCAACATAGCAAGACCCCCATCTCTACAAAAACATTTTTTTTAATTAGCCAGGTGTGGTGGCACACGTCTGTAGTCCAGCTACTTGGGAGGCTGAGGCAGGAGGATCACTTGAGCTCGGGAACTTGAGGTTACTGTGAACTGTGATCAGACTTCTGCACTCCAGCCTCGGCAAAAGCAAGACCCTGTCTCTAAAAAATAAATAAATAAAAAGACTTGTGCTGATTTTTCATGTTAGTATTTTTTAGTTTTACATTTCTCTTTCATGCTTACTTTTAAAATAATTGAGCCAACCTCTCTGTCCCTTTTTGTTATTGCATGTAAATCTACAGCCTTCTGATGTAACCTAGGCTTGCAGAATCTTCCATCCATCACCTTCCTAGTACGCCTCTTGGCCCTTATTCCAGCAATTAGTTGCTTAAAACAAAGCCCTTTGTGTTGGTAGTGGTACTATATAACTTACAGTCTATGCACTGTTGGACAAGGGGATTGACACACTCTTCCTTTCCCTACCACTGCAGTGGGAAGATCATTTAGAAGACTAAGTTCGATTTGAACCTAGGGCCCAAATTACCTACTGCAAATCAATCCTCCTCCTCCCCTTGCCCCTCGCAAAAGCTAGAATTCACTGTGAAAGGTGACATTGTCTCTATATTGACATATGGTCAGTATGAGGGAAAGGTCCCTAATATAGATCTGTCCCGTGGCATGACCAGCATGTTGTGGATTTCTGACAAATGCAAAGCAGTGAAGGAGTTTGAGCTCAAAATACAAATATTTTAAGTGTTCAAATTTCCTTTTTTTTTTTTTTTTTCCATAAGGACCAGACTCATTGATGGCAAGTCGTCATCATCTTGCTGTAAATTTATAACACACGATGAACAAGACCTTGGAGGAACTTGTAAAGAGAAGTCACTGAAGCCTTGTATCTTTAGGTGTCCATTTTGGAGAGTGTATATATGCATGTGTAAGAAGCATAGGGGTGAAAGGGTCATGAAAACCTTTGGTTGAAAATGGTGATGGGGTCATTATGTGTAAGAAAATCTTTGTACTTTTCAGTTAACAATTCTACAAAATGAGAACTGTCTTGGGAAACTGGGCTTTATGAATTCAAAAGCATACTTTATGAAATTCTTTATCTCTCATGTTTAAAATTACTTGAACAGACAAATAAATGTTGAACATCAGACTTTGCCTGATTGCTGTTCCTTTCAATGGGAAAAATATAAATCCTGATAATAGGGTTTATATCTTTTTAAACCCTTATATTTTTATAAACCCTGATAATAGGGGAAAATATAAACCCTATTACCAGGGTTTTTCCTACTATTTTTCCTACTATTCCCCCTTGGATAATAGTAGGAAAAAATGTTAGTCCGCACGAAGTTCTCATTCATCTCACCACTCTCTTTCCCATTTGTGAGAAGGAATACAAAGCTGCACAGGCTCCCCTTTTAGTAACAGAATCCAAGACTAGAGAGTCAGATCACCTGTTAAAATTACAGTATTGCATCATGCATCTTTGATTTGTATTTGCAGCCTTCCCACTACTTGGATTAAGTTGTAAAAATCACAGGTAACCATGGTCCAGTGGCAAAGCTGTATCTCTCTTTGGGTTCTTTGTTGCAATTAGCAACTCTTGTTAACTTAAACAGGAGGGACTTTAGTGGAGGAATATTAGGAATGTATAGAATTGATGAGAAGACAGAAGAATTAGGGTTCAAATAGGCAACAAGGCAATTCTGGAGTTCCAGGAACCATGGACTACTTGAAGGTGTTTGTACTAAGTCCCACCAGGCTTTGTACTAATTGCTGTCTGGGCAGGAATATGATAGTGCCAACCGTTTTTGGTCTTCTGTGCCGGTACTTACAAGGAATTCCCAGGGAAGGAGCATCCAGCTGGCATAGCTTGGGCCATACGAACACACCTTGATAGAGGAAGGATGGACCCGATTGCAGTCTCACCAGGCCTTGTCTAAGAAAGACCATTCTTCAAAGGCAAATTCGGATGGATTTATTGGAGGAAGTTATTTAAGCAGCCAAAAGAATCAAGCAGTCACCCCAGGACAGTAGAAGGGAGTAAGGACGGAAGCAGCCAGTACTAATTTTCCTTGGTAAATGAGGGTTAGAAAAATGTGCATATGTGCATTGGCTTTGAGGCAGGTCTCTCTGTCTCTGGCTCTCTCTATCTTCCCCCTCCCCCACCCATCCCTCCCCAGCAGTTACACTTTGATTTGTTTTGAGAAATTAGGTTTTTAAAAAAGTCCTTGTGACTGCTTCAATGTTTACCCTATTTACCCTATGGCATAATTTACCAGTTGTTAAATCTGCTCTATCCATAACTTCCTGGCTGTCAAGAATTTTACATTTAAATGTATTTATCAGTAGTGAAACTTTGACCTTTTGGACTCACCTGGATAAATAAACCCATCCCTTTGTGTTTCTCTTTCAGCATCCAGTCCTGGATGAGCCAATAGCTGAAGCTGTCTGTATTATCGCAGACACAGATAAATGGAGTGTGCAGGTAGCTACAAGTCAGAGGAAAGTGACGGACAACATGAAACTAGGCCAGGATGTCCTGGTCTCTAGTCAGGTGTCCAGTTTGCTTCAGTCCATTTTACAGCTCTACAAGCTTCACCTCCCTGCTGATTTTGTAAGTACTGGTTCTTATATCACCAAAGAAGTCTACTTTTAAAATGCTTTTAATGACATTTTGATTATAAAATCACAAATTCAAAAATGCTGTTTTAATATAATTGGAGATTAGCATAACTAAAACTAGAACATGCAACATAAAACCCCCAACAGGATAGATTTCAGTAACAATAGCTCTTCCATGAAACAAATAATGAGGAGCGGCACTGGAATTTTTTGGAACGAGGTATATGGTGCAGTAAATAAGGAATGGGTGGAGAGATCAAGCATAAAAGGAAACTGTAAATCATCCACTGGAGAACTCATGAGTTCTCCTTTTATTAGATTGATATTATAATAAGTAGGCCAGTTTCTGAAGGGATTGTAGTTCCTTTTATTAAGCAAACATTTTCACAAAGGTGTTAAGGATAAAATAGAATATCATTTGTGTAAACATTGCCGACATTTCCAGCTTTGAAGTACTATACACATGTAAGATTATATCAATTGTTCCTTTTTTTTTTTTTTTGGACAGAGTCTCACTCTGGAATGAGTAGTGCAGTGGCGTGATCTCTGCTCACTGCAACCTCTGCCTCCCGTGCTCAAGTGATCCTCCCACCTCAGCCTCCTGAGTAGTTGGGACTAGAGGCATGTGCCACCATGCCAGCTAATTTTTGTATTTTTTGTAGAGATGAGTTTCACCATGTTTTGCCATGTTGCTCAGTCTGGTCTTGAGTTCCTGGGCTCAAGCAATCTGCTTCTTTCCAAATGGGATTTTAAAATCACTTCCGTAACAATACTTTAAATACAAACAACAGACAGAGCCTATACACTCTTAGAAAAGTATCAGTAGCTCCCCCCAGCCACTGGAATTAACATGCACAACAAAATCTTCTCAGTATCTGCGTATGTGCAGAGAAATTGAAAGAAAGAGAAAATACATTTAGAGAGGGAGGGGGAAAGGTTTCAAAAGAAGAAAAGCTTTTCCAGTGATGATGAACACTTAGAGAGAGAGAGAAGCTTAAGGGCATATGGCATATAGCTGGGTAGAGCTTGGATGGGCTGACCTCAGAGACAGGTGTGTGAGGAAAGAGTCTGCTTTCTCTGCTGTTCCCTCCTGTCTGCACAGCGCTGTTCTCTGCAGCACAGCCCCAAACCAAAACATCTGTTATCTGCCTCCTGGCCTCCAAAAATGATGCAAACCTGTTTACCCAACAAAGCAGGAAGTTTTTTAATATTAATTACCTATGCTAATTGCTAATGTAATGGTCATTGTCCTGGGTTTTTTTGACCAAATCTATACTTGTACCTATTCCTCAAAAAGAGTCAAGACTTTTATGACTTTGAAGAAGGTGCTCTGAAATACCATCTGGTTGTTATCAAAGTCGTGACAGTGTGGCAAGGCAGGAAGACCATTGAGCATAGCTGGGTTGTGGTCTAGGCTTTGCCGTTGGTTAGTTGTGTAACAATGGATAATCCCGAGTCTCTCCGAACCTCAGCTTTCTTATTTGTAAAAGGAAGATAGTACCTGTTCAACAAGGGTGCTGTGAGGATCTTCTGAAAATTAGGGATATAACTGCTTTTTACTGCCAAAGCACCATGCCAATATTATAAAATACTTTAAAAGCCATATATGTTAGCTTTAGAGTCCCATAACCCGGGGTCAAATCCAAGTTCTGCTACTTCCTAACCATGTAATCTTTCAAAGCTTTAATTTCCTTATCTGCAAAGCTGGGGAAATAATAGAACCTATCTCCTATGGTTATGAAATTATATTAGGGAATGAATGTAAAGCACTTGGAATAGTGTTAGATGTTAGAAGCACTCAGTAAACAGCTACTATTAGTATGATAGTCAATAACAATTAGTTTCATGAAACAATATTAATGGTTGCAAAGACTGACAACACCTTTTTTCCAAACTCTTTATTTGGGCTTTAAGCTGAAGCGTACTCTTGCAAGACATCTGTCCTGGGGCAATATGAGAAGCACTTATGGATTATTATGATCTTACTTTTCGTTCTACAGTAGTAGGCAGTTTCTCCTTCTAAAAGCAGGTTGAGTTATGCTGATTTAGAGGCTAATGTTTCCTTTTCTGTAAGAGAAGGAATGTATATTAGACTTCATAGTTTACTTCATAAGTATTTGCCAAACTTTTATATTTCATTCTATAATACATAGGTCTTGTCATAGTTGATATCTTGGTTATCAAAGCAATAAATTGTTATAGTTAATTCTTTTTACTTCCTTTGGACAGAAGTATGTCCAGACACTTACTAGTGTGAATGACTTATTTAATCTGACAAAACCAAGATCAAAGAAAATTTTATCTGCAGTTTAAAATTCTCCTTAAAAAAATCACTTGAATGAAACCTGTGATTAAATGGCTTTTAGAACCTTCAATACAAAAAGAGAAAGTAGCTATTTGAAATTTTGGAAGTTAAAAATTGGAGAAATCCATCTCAGGAATAAAATCCCAGAAAGAGGAGTTTAAAAAGCCCCCAGCATGGTTCAATTGAATAATCAAGTCTTTTAAAAAATGCTTTCTTCTTTCTTTCTTTTTTTTTTTTTTTTTTTTTTTGAGACAGAGTTTCATTTTGTCACCCAGGTTATAGTGCAGTAGTATGATCTTGGCTCACTGCAGCCTTGACCTCCTGGGCTCAAGCAATCCTCCCCCCTCAGCCTCCTGAGTAGCTAGGACTACAGATGTGTGTGCCACTATGCCCAGGTGATTTTTTAATTTTTGTAGAGACAGAGGCTCACTATGTTGCCTAGGTTGGTCTTGAACTCCTGGTCTCAAGTGATCCTCCTACCTCAGCCTCCCAAAGTGCTGGGATTACATGCGTGAGCCACTGTGCCTGGCTAAAAGTTGTCTAAATGCTTTGATTTCACATCTAGTATATATTTCATATAGACCACAGTTCTTATTTCCACACTGCATCATACAGTTTTCATATAGGCTGTGAACACTGTAATTACTTTTTCCAAACCGAAAGGGTTCAATGTAATATGAATATTATTTTTAATATTTTGTGACTCCTATTAAAAATTTTCTATATCACTCCATAAGGAACTGAAAGCTAATAAAGATCCTTTTACCACCTTGTTTACTTGGAAGAGCATTTCCATTAGAATTGGTGAAATCCTTACTTTATTACTCTTAGTCACTTAGCAGTTGTGTTTCATCCACCTGACACAATGTATTTAAGATTTTAAACCAATGGAAAACTGAAAAGATTGCATCTCTGATAGATATTTTTTCCATGTCACTGATCAGCCCAGATGGTCAAGATCAACATTTTCAAATGCATCTGTTAATCTTTTTACCTTGAAAATAACAGGCCTAATGGTCTAGAAGAAAATTATGTATGATGGAATTACCCTTGCCAAAGCCATCAGGTGTCTTACTGAAGATGCTCGGGTAGCTCTGCCTGCCAAATGCAAAAGTATTTGCCTCTGGTGAAAGACACAGATGGTTGCTATTCTCTAAAAAAATGAAGCTGAACACAATTCCAAGGGTAAAGATGTCCTGAAAATAATTGCCTTTTCTTTATTGTTATTAAAGACCTAGTTAAAATACATTCTTGAAAGCAAAAGAAAAAAAAAAGTTGTGGGGAGGTTTAAAATGACCTGTTCCGGTCAGTCTCCTCTGGAAATGTACTGGGCCAGAATAATCTGAGATATTGGGGGAAAAAACAAAAACCATACTGTTTACTAAATTATTTATAACAAAAATGCAAATTGCTATGTGGTTACATGTAAATTCACATTCTCGAGATTGTTTAGCTATAAAAATTATATCAAGGAGTTCTTAATGTGGGAAAGGATTATTATAAAGTTTTTTAAAGGCAAGAAACATACTTTTGGAATGATTTCAACTATGAAAAAAATGCTTGTTTAAAAAGACTAGAATAATACATATGTAAATCTTAATAGTTAGCAAAAGTAAACTTTGTTTTATAAGAACCTATTCTTATACCTGGTAGTGGTAGGGTTTGAGATGGCTTGTGATTTTTTAAGTGTATTTGAAACTGATGAGATTAAAGCTGTGTAGTTAGAAATGAATTAAGAAAATTCTGACTCTTAAAATATTGGCAGAGATTTGACTTCTAGCCCTCATTGTGAATGTTCTTGGCTTTGCAGTGCATCATGCATCTTGAAGATAGACTACAGGAGATGTACCTTAAAAGTAAAATGCTATCTGAATATCTCCGGGGACACACACGAGTCCATGTGAAAGAATTAGGTGTCGTACTGGGGTGAGTTCTGTGAAGTGCCGTCACTTCTCCCTTTGATAGGTATCCCTAGCATTGTACCCACTGACGTGTTTAGCCTGTGCCACACTAAACCTCAGGCCCTGGTAACCCATCAAAGTATGTGGAGTCCATCAGATACGTGCCTCTGCAGCTCCCCAATGAACAGCATGTTCCATTATCTGATACTGGGTTTCACACCTACAATCAATCGCAGGACTTTAGGCTGGTCATGCTTTGTTGCTCTTCTCCGTGGATTATCTTCTGCTTGAAAAGAAAATTTAATCCCACACTGCCCGTTTCTAGTAACTGAATAAGATGCCGAAGTCACAAGCTGTGGGACGCGCAGCAGCAGCTTGCGTTTACATTTCACTTCCTGGAGGAGGAGCAGGTCTGCACATTCCACCTGGTGGCAGGAAAGGCCCTTCTAGGCTTGAGGAGCCTGCCTGCGTGTCTTGGGGGGACAGTGCTTTCCTTCCTTTATTATAAGCCCACCAAAGAGGAGACTTGTATGTTACTAAAAATGCCTATCATCCTCCAGAGGGTGTTTGCCATAACTTCTCTAGGGGAAGTAATTCTGACTTTTGTTTTACTGTCTGCTTGATTTTTCAAAAGAGAACAAAAAGACATTGTACATTTGGGGAACTGCCCCCGCTTATCCATGATGATGATTCCCCTCACTTGGGAGAAGAAAATATTGTTTATAATGTCGACGTTTAAATTCTCTAAGCCTCCTAAGAGACTGGGGCCTTCGTGTTTTCCTTAGATTTCTCATCTTTCACACCCAGAATGTGACGCCTGTGTTGTTCGGCTCTTGGCATTTCCTGTCATAGATTATTCTTACATACTTTATTTACAAAGTATTTCCCCCTTATGAGGTGTTTGCTTTTGCAGTTAACTTGCAACATGTCTCTTTGTCGTTTATTTTTTTGCTTTTGTTTATATCTCTCTACCAGCCCCATACTTCAATCCTGCCTTATTAGTTTTTTATTATTATTATACTTTTAAGTTCTGGGATACATGTGCAAAATGTGTTATTATTATTATACTTTTAAGTTCTGGGATACATGTGCAAAATGTGCAGGTTTGTTACATAGGTATACACGTGCCATGGTGGTTTGCTGCACCCATCAACCCGTCATCTACATTAGGTACTTCTCCTAATGCTATCTGTATGTTGAACCAGCCTTACATCCCAGGGATGGAGCCAATTGGATCGTGGTGGATAAGCTTTTTGATGTGCTGCTGGATTCGGTTTGCCAGTATTTTATTGAGGATTTCGGCATTGATGTTCATCAGGGATATTGGCCTGAAATTTTCTTTTTTGTTGTGTCTCTGCCAGGTTTTGGTATCAGGATGTTGCTGGCCTCGTAAAATGAGTTAGGCAGGAGTCCCTCTTTTTCTATTTGGAATAGTTTCAGAAGGAATGGTACCAGTTCCTCTTTGTACCTCTGGTAGAATTTGGCTGTGAATCCGTCTGGTCCTGGACATTTTTTGGTTGGTAGGCTATTAATTACTGCCTCAATTTCAGAACTTGTTATCAGTCTATTCAGAGATTTGACTTCTTCCTAGTTTAGACTTGGGAGGGTGTATGTGCCCAGGAATTTATCCATTTCTTTTAGATTTTCTAGTTTATTTGCGTAGAGGTGTTTATAGTATCCTCTGATGGTAGTTTGTATTTCTGTGGGATCAGTGGTGATCTCCCCTTTATCATTTTTTGTTGCATCTATTTGAATATTCTGTCCTTTCTTCTTTATTAGCCTGGCTAGAGGTCTATTTTGTTGATCTTTTCAAAAAACCAGCTCCTGGATTCATTGATTTTTTGAAGGGTTTTTTGTGTCTCTATTTCCTTCAGTTCTGCTCTGATCTTAGTTATTTCTTGTCTTCTGCCAGCTGTTGAATGTGTTTGCTCTTGCTTCTCTAGTTCTTTTAATTGTGATGTTAGGGTGTCGATTTTAGATCTTTCCTGCTTTCTCTTGTGGGCATTTAGTGCTATAAATTTCCCTCTAAACACTGCTTTAAATGTGTCCTAAAGATTCTGGTACGCTGTGTCATTGTTCGCATTGGTTTCAAAGAACTTTTATTTCTGCCTTCATTTCGTTATTTACCCAGTAGTCATTCAGGAGCAGGTTGTTCAGCTTCCATATAGTTGTGTGGTTTTTAGTGAGTTTCTTAATCCTGAGTTCTAATTTGATTGCACTGTGGTCTGAGAGACTGTTTGTTATGATTTCCATTCTTTTGCATTTGCTGAGGAGTGTTTTACTTCCAATTTTGTGGTCAATTTTAGAATAAGTGTGATGAGGTGCTGAGAAGAATGTATATTCTGTTGATTTGGGGTGGAGTGTTCTGTAGATGTCTATTAGGTCTGCTTGGTCCACAGCTTGCGTTCAGGTCCTGAATACCCTGTTAATTTTCTGTCTCGTTGATCTAATATTGACAGTGGGGTGTTGTTAAAGTCTCCCATTATTATTGTGTGGGAGCCTAAGTCTCTTTGTAGCTCTTTAAGAACTTGCTTTATGAATCTGGGTGCTTCTGTATTGGTTGCATGTAGATTTAGGATAGTTAGCTCTTCTTGTTGCATTGATCCCTTTACCATTATGTAATACTCTTCTTTGTCTCTTTGATCTTTGTTGGTTTAAAGTCTGTTTTATCAGGACTAGATTACAACCCCTACTTTTTTTTGCTTTCCATTTGCTTGTAGATCTTCCTCCATCTCTTTATTTTGAGTCTATGTGTGTCTTTGCACGTGAGTTGGGTCTCCTGAATACAGCACAAAGATGGGTCTTGACTCTTTATCCAATTTGCCAGTCTGTGTCTTTTAATTGGAGCATTTAGCCCATATTTGATTTAAGGTTAATATTGTTATGTGTGAACGTGATCCTGTCATTATGATGCTAGTTGGTTTTTTTGCCCGTTAGTTGATGCAGTTTCTTCATAGTGTCGATGGTCTTTACAATTTGGTATGTTTTTGCAGTGGCTGGTACTGGTTGTTCCTTTCCATGTTTAGTGCTTCCTTCAGGAGCTCTTGTAAGGCAGGCCTGGTGGTGACAGAATCCCTCAGCATTTGCTTGTCTGTAAAGGATTTTATTTCTCCTTTGCTTATGAAGCTTAGTTTGACTGGATATGAAATTCTGGGTTGAAAATTCTTTTTTTTTTTTTTTTTTTTGAGACAGAGTCTTGCTCTGTCACCCAGGCTGGAGTGCAGTGGCATGATCTCGGCTCACTGCAACCTCCGCCCCTCCAGGTTTAAGCAATTCTCTGCCTCAGTGTCCGGAGTAGCTGGGATTACAGGCGTGTGCCATGAAAATTCTTTTAAGAATGTTGAATATTGGCCCCCACTCTCTTCTGGCTTGTAGGGTTTCTGCAGAGATCTGCTGTTAGTCTGATGGGCCTCCCTTTGTGGGTAACCTGACCTCTCTCTCTGGCTGCCCTTAACATTTTTTCCTTCATTTCAACCTCTGTGAATCTGACCATTATGTGTCTTGGGGTTGCTCTTCTCGAGGAGTATCTTTGTGGTGTTCTCTGTATTTCCTGAATTTGAATGTTGGCCTGCCTTGCTAGGTTGGGGACGTTCTCCTGGATAATAATCTGAAGCGTGTTTTCCAGCTTGGTTCCATTCTCCCTGTCACTTTCAGGTACACCAATCAAACGTAGATTTGGTCTTTTCACATAGTCTCATATTTCTTGGAGGCTTTGTTCGTTTCTTTTCATTTTTTCTGTAATCTTGTCTTCACACTTTATATCATTAAGTTAATCTTCAATCTCCGATATCCTTTCTTCTGCTTGATCGATCCAGCTATTGATACTTGTGTATGCTTCATGAAGTTCTCGTGCTGTGTTTTTCAGCTCCATCAGGTCATTTATGTTGTTCTCTAAGCTAGTTATTCTAGTTAGCATTTCACCTAACCTTTTTTCAAGGTTCTTAGCTTCCTTGCATTGGGTTAGAACGTGCTTCTTTAGCTCAGAGGAGTTTGTTATTACCCACCTTCTGAAGCCTACTTCTGTCAATTCATCAAACTCAATTCTCCATCCGTTTTATTCCCTTGCTGGTGAGGAGTTGTGATCCTTTGGAGGAGAGAGGCGTTCTGGTTTTTTGAATTTTCAGCCTTTTTGCACAGGTTTCTCCCCATTTTCATGGATTTATCTACCTTTGGTCTTTTACGTTGGTGACCTTCGGATGGGGTCTCTGAGTGGACATCGTTTTTGTTGATGTTGATGCGGCTGTTTTCTGTTTGTTAGTTTTCCTTCTAACAGGCCTGTCTGCTGCAGGTCTGCTGTGGTTTGTTGGAGGTCCACTACAGACCCTGTTTGCCTGGGTATCACCAGTGGAGGATGCAGAACAGCAAAGTTTGCTGCCTGTTCCTTCCTCTGGAAGCTTCGTCCCAGAGGGGCACCCACCAGATTCCAGCCAGAGCTCTCCTGTATGAGGTTCTGTCAGCCCCTACTGGGAGGTGTCTCCCAGTCAGGATACACAGGGGTCAGGGACCCACTTGAGGAGGCAGTCGGACCCTTAGCAGAGCTCAAACGCTGTGTGGGGTATCTGCTGCTGTCTTCGGAGTTATCAGGCAGGGATGTTTAAGTCCGCTGAAGCTGCGCCTACAGCCGCCCCTTCCCCCGGGTGCTCTGTCCCAAAGAGATAGGGGTTTTATCTATAATCCCCTAACTGGGGCTGCTGCCTTTTTTTCAGAGATGCCCTGCCCAGAGAGGAGGAATCTAGAGAGGCAGTCTGGCCCCAGTGGCCTTGCTGAGAGCTGCAGTGGGCTCCGCCCAGTTTGAACTTTCAGGCGGCTTTGTTGACACTGTGAGGGTAAAACCGCTTACTCAAGCCTCAGCAATGGCGGACGCCCTTCCCCCAACCTCAAATGTCCCAGGTCGACCTCAGACTGCTGTGCTGGCAGTGAGAATTTCAAGCCAGTGGATCTTAGCTTGCTGGGCTCGGTGGGCATGGGACCCACTGAGCCAGACCACTCGGCTCCCTGGCTTCAGCCCCCTTTCCAGGGGAGTGAACGGTTCTGTCTCGCTAGCGTTCCAGGTGCCACTGAGGTATGGAAAAAAAAAAACTCTTGCAGCTAGCTCAGTGTCTGCCCAAATGGCCGCCCAGTTTTGTGCTTGAAACCCAGGGCCCTGGTGGTGTACACACCCAAGAGAATCTCCTGGTCTGTGGGTTGTGAAGACCATGGGAAAAGTGCAGTATCCAGACTGGAGTGCAGATACTGAATTCCTCACCGCTTCCCTTGGGTAGGGGAGACAATTCCTCAAACCCTTACACTTCCCGAGTAAGGCAACACCCCACCCTCCTTCTACTCGCCCTCCGTGGGCTGCACCTGCTGTCCATCCACTCCCAATGAGATGAGCCAGGTACATCAGTTGGAAATACAGAAATCACCCACCTTCTGCATCGATCTTGCTGGGAGCTGCAGACCGGAGCTGTTCCTATTTGGCCATCTTGCCTTATTAGATTTTCCATTGCCAAATGTGTACCTTACATTTCAAGGACTTTACCTCATCCTTGACACTTACAGGTGTGCATCATCAACATGTGTAATCATAAGCTTTTATTCCCCTTTGCACTCATCTCTAGGTCCTCTTAGTGCATTATTAGTGGACTCATGTTCATCCTTCCTTTATCCCCTTCCTCCCATAGTCAGGGCCAGTAGCACTAAAAGTCCTAGAGAACCTCTGTGCACTCTGAAATCAGATCTGTATGTAGCATTACTGGAGAAGGACTGGAAAACTCCATGAGGTAATGCCAGATACTTTTTTATTTTGAGGAATTCAAGGGTAAGAATTAGGACATAGTCCACAAACTGAAACAGTTCAATTTTTTTTTTTCATGGCACCTGGCATCATTTTTAGCCAGTGCCCATACCGTATCCACCTCTGCTGTAAGAGAGGCAGCCAAAGCTGTGTCCATTTGAAACCATGATGTCTCTTAACCCAGTACCTTTTAGTGTCACTTTGCTCTCAGAATCTTGTGGCTTAAATGCTCAATGAGGATCCCAGTATAAACTTTGAACAAATTCCCAATGTTTTTTAAGAAATTGCTACCATCACCATTTTTCTAAGACCAATTTGAACTTAGGTGAAAAATCAGTATGCATTTAGAAGTGTTGGCTGGAAGAATGAGTTTATAATGGAGAAAACCTTAAAGTATGATACAATGAAGTTATATAGGGAATACAGGAAAGTTAGAAAGTCTGGTGACCCCTGCCAAGGGAAAAAGAGCTTTATGTCCACACACAGGCACAACACATGTCCTGTATTTCTCTCCCTTTGCCTCCCTGGTCAGTGTCCACTGGAATATTTTATTAAAAGAGTAAATTTATTATCCTTCCGTTTTGCTTTTTCATTAGTTTTAAATGATAATCTATCAAACTTAGTACCTAGAAATAATACTTTCTCATAAAACCATGCTCTTTTAAAGTAATATTCTTTTCTTTTCTCAATATTCAGGATTGAATCCAACGACCTGCCTCTGTTGACTGCTATTGCCAGTACTCATTCTCCTTATGTGGCTCAAATACTCTTATAAGCTAAAGCTCAGGACAGTTCTTCCTTGGAAGAAAAAAATCAAATTCTCAACTGAAGGAGAAAGGAATAAGCTCTCTTTGATGTCAAAAGCATGAGAAGAGCAAACAGAAACAGTCATTCCACCTTTTTGTTTTGTGTTTTTGCTGTCAAGCTGATGCTTCATTGAAGACTTAGGTTTACTTGACATAATGGCGTCTGTGATTGTTGTGAACACTTTAGGCCATTTGTTACCCATGAATCAACAAAGAAACTGACCTTTTTGGTAGGAGGAAACATAAGCACTAAACACTAAGCTGTTGCAACAGATTGCCTTGTGCTGTTTGGGCAGAATAAAGACAAGTGAGTTGAGCGGGGTGGTCAGCAGTGTACATAACATTCCAGTAGGAAACTGCTTCCGAGTTTAAGCATGAGCTCCCCAAACTGGAGAAAACATATTTTGCTATTCTGAGACAATAGTCAGAATACAGACTTTGGATTCCAGGTCACAGTTTGCTTTTTACACAAGGTAAAGCAAAGAAAGCCACATTGTGCCATCTTCAGCTCCAGTGGCTGTATCAGTGACTGTTTGACATAAAACATGTAAGAGAATTGCTTGTTGGGAAGAGTGCTTTAGGGACCCACTGTTTTCATTTCTTCTTGGAGTTTACCTTGTTTCAGATGCAGCCACAGGTAGGTCAGAGATGGATTGTTGGTGCAATAAACCCAAGAATCAATGTAGCCTCTTAATCCCATCAAGATGTAGTTTGTAGCAGCAAAGTGTACAGTCTGAAACCATATGTTTTATCCTTATATTTTAGAGCTTTCAGCAGCCTTTTTAAGAGAGGCCATTTACCAAAGTTATTTCTATAAGCTCAAGAGTGTTTCGGTTGGTAAGTTCTTCCAGCTGAAGCCACTTTTTCCTTATAGTTAATACAAATAACTATTTTTACTTTAAAAGGCACAGCTGTCCTGGTGGGAAATGAAACCTGCAACAGTTCAGGATGACTAATGAAAGCAATTAGCTTGAACATTTAGAAACAATTCATATATGATCTAAATTTTTATATTATCGTTTCTGTGCCTTCTAATTCCTGCATCCTTTTCAAAACATCTTTCCAGAAATTAACTTACACATTGTATAAAACCAACCAAAATGATTTCCCAAAGTTCATGCAAAAAAAAAAAAAAAAACCTAATTTTCTGTTAATATAGAAGAAACTTTAGTTTACTGACCGTGAAACAGACTATGTACTGACATCCAGGGCAAAGTAAAAGACTTTTAAATATTGGTCATTAAAGGACACGAGCTAAGCTAGCAAAGCAAAACATCTTTAGCACTTTGCAGATCCCAAGCAGTTAACCAGGCTCTGATTCCCTTCCACTGTTTTATGAATTCCAGTTCTTTTCATGTGTGGTTGAACCTAAGAATATGAAGTAATTTCCCTATTAGGGACTAGAATGACTTCAATTTTTTCATTTGATAAAAATCAAAACTGCTACGTTTCCCTCTTTTTTTTTAATGATGCAAAATGTAGATGAGTGCATTAAGGTTTGTAAGATCTTTATCATTTTATGTCATTCATTGAAAATTGAAATGTTCATTGTTCTTAATGTTTTCCTATTTCCTTTTGCCTAGCATTTGACTTTGGTGTTTTAAGTTCTGTAGTTCCATGACATCATTGTTTGCTGTTGTGTTACAGAGAGAGAAGGAACCTCACCTGTGGCTCAGCTCCCCCCACATCCATTTCTCATTACGTGTACATAAACTGTCAGAGCTGATGTTACAGCTTTTACAGTTTAAAGCATTCCCCTCGTCTCTAGTTCCTTTTTTCTTGTTTACATGTTTTGGGCACTTTCCCTCATTCACCACCTTCCAGGGTTTCATAGAAAATAAATCAGTTCAATTCTAATGTGGACATAGTGGCATGTTGATAATTAGACCCATATAGGGGACACTGAGCTTTAAATCGTTGACTCTAAACTCTATACATTAAAAAAATTCAGCCCAGGCCCCTCAAAGCCTGAGAAAATTTAATTTGCTCTTAATCTAATGTTCCAAAACTCACTCTTGGAAAAATGCCTGTTGGAAAACTACAGGTGGGTCACATGTGGGGGCTGTCTCCATGACACTCAGGATTCCAGTCAGAACCTAATCCTCATATCTATTGCCTACAAAAATAGACCAAGAATGTTGCTGCTCTTTTATAATCCTTTAAATATTTAACATTCAAGTTTTCTTTGTCTTAAATTCAGCCTCTTCCTAAAAGCGAAAAAGAAAAAAAAAAAAAAACCTCACAGAATTGTGTTGAGATCCACCGCTCACACGCTGTGCACCACCCAGTGGCTTCATTCTGGCTTAGCCGCAGAGGCAAGAAAGGGACCCCACTCGCTCCCATGCCCACCTCAAGAAAAAACATAAAACAATTTTTTTTAAAAAAGAAAAGAAATCTACCTCAGTTGACAGGATTCCACCTTTAGGGTTTCTTCAACTTTTAAGTCTTACCTGTTGAGTGTAATTTTTGTAGCATCTTGCTTTTCTAAGCAAGCTAGTGAGGCATGACAGAGCAGAAGTCTGTAAATGTCCCTGTGATGGACCTCTTTCTAGCATGTTGCAGTTTTATTTTTAATAAATTGATAAGTGAAATGAATGTAAAGGTAATTGTGTATGTTTTAGACATGACAATGAAAATTTAAAATGTAACTTCCATACTTGTGCATAATTCCAAAGTATTTTATTTTTTATCAGTGTTAAATAGCTTTTTGTACAGGCTTCAATCCATTTTTCTGAAGTGTGCTGTTTTTTAATGAAAGTAACTATAATCTTTTCACATCCCACGGAACTGCCGTTTACACATTGCAACTTTTTAAACTTAACCATATTTTTCAAAATTAACGTTTTTGGAGGGAGAAAAATCCCCGCTTGCTAAATGATACTAAACCGTTGTTTGGGCTCTTATAATTAGGTCCTGAGATTTTATAAAAACTTAGTCTGTAGCTTTTTAGGTTCTTCACTATAGTTGGTTGTACATAAAAATAAAGAATATAAAGTACCCCAAAATTCTTTTAAATGTCTGGATTTTTCCACTAATATGTACTTTAGAGAATATTTTGTTCATGCATACTTTCACGTTAAGTTGAAAATGTCTTCAGCTTCTCTTGGTAAATGTGAACCATTTGTTTTTTATTGTGCTTGGGGGAGAGGATATTTTAATATAATTTTTGCCTAAATCAAGCAGTCCCCTCTGAATGTTAATTTTTAAATGTCAAAATATGAACCATATATCTTGAAAGTGAGATTGCAATATGCTTAAATTTAAGTGGTATTTCAAAAACGAGAAAATTCTGGAATTTGTTATTTGAAGCTCCATAAGAGAAATTGATAGGACTTCGTTTTTGATCAGTTTGAATAGATACCAATGTCATTGTGTGGGAATTTTTTTTAACTTGTTTATGTATTATTTTGATCCATTTTTTGTGGCATTTGGTGCAATAAAACTTTTGAATTTATCTTGAACATTTTCCTGGTGCTGCATGCGATTTGTTACATTTAATAAAATGTGGAGGTCTCATTTCTAACAATTCATGCTGAAAACAAGCTGATTGATTATATATCTCAGTGGTTTTTAACCGGGGTGTTTTGGAAATGCGGGGACATTTTTGGTTAGCGTAATGACTGACAGGTTAGGGTTACTGGCACAGAGAGGGTGGGGGCTCAGATGATTGATAGGCGAGAGGTCCTGCACCACGAGAGGCAGCCCCATGGGATGAGGACTTGTCCCACCCACCTCCTGTGTAACCCTTGAATGTCCTGCTGGACATTTATATGGCTAAAGCCTGTTTATAATTAAGCAGATAATTCTGCTATACATAAAAACACAATGTATTTTTACATGATTTTTGTATATAATGCATTCTCCAGGAATGCAGTTGTTGTATAAATTGAGGGAAGAGTTTTACTTTGTAAGATTTAGAATTTTAGCAAGAAGCGGTCACTTGGTCTTTACCAAGAATTTATATACTTTAGGAAAACTGCATTTCCAATGGTAATGTAGTTTGGTAGCTATGGTACCCATGGAATTTGAGTCATCAATACAGCACATCTCTATCAGTCTTCATTTGTAGCCCCTGCATTCATGAAGACTGTATATATGGATGCCTACTTCATTATATTTTTTGAGATGGGGTTTCACTCTTATGTTATTGCCCAAGCTAGAGTGCAATGGTGCAATCTCGGCTTTCTGCAACCTCCGCCTCCCAGGTTCAAGTGATTCTCCTGCCTCAGCCTCCCAAGTAGCTGGGGTTACAGGCACGCACCACCACACCTGGCTAATTTTTTGTATTTTTAGTAGAAATGAGGTTTCACCATGTTAGCCAGGCTGGTCTCGAACTCCTGACCTCAGGAGATCCACCCACCTTGGCCTCCCAAAGTGCTGGGATTACAGGCGTGAGCCACTGTGCCTGGCCAACTTCATTATATTTGCTAATCTACTGCCTTAATATTTATGTATTAAAGTAGTATTATAAATTTCTTTTAAATTTCTTTTAAATTACAGTATAATAGGGCATTATATTGGTTTGATATAAACTGAGTATATTTGTAAATTTTATTTTAGGTTAATAAAGGGGGCATTACAAAATATTTGCTCAGAAAAGGGATGATGTCCACTGATACATTTGTTCTCAGGAAAAAATATGCCATTGAGTGCAACTGTTGGTACCAACATAATGCCGTACTGAGTTATGTTATCTTAAAGACTGGGGGGAAAATTACGGTAGATATTTCAAAATCCTTTCTGATAAATGAAAATTTCAAGTGTTTTTCCCTGAAGCTTTTTTTGCCTTTTCCTGCATGCTCAGTTCTCCAAGGATGGCTTCCCTGCTGTGCACTTGGGTGAAACAGCTTTAAAATCATGCCATTGATGAAAGGATTTAAACGCACATGCACACCACAGTGCTTTTTGGTTCCCTAGTGTCTGGACCGTTCTGTCAGATGCTTTCTGTATGTTACCTCATTTAATCCTCACAATGGATGAGAGGGGTACTGTGATGGTTATTTTTTTTTTTTTTTTAAGAGACAGGGTCTCACTTTGTCACCCAGGCTGGAGTACAGTGGCATGATCATAGCTCACAGTAACCTCAGACTTCTGGCCTCAAGTATCCTGCCTCAGCCTCTCAAGTACCTGGGACTACAGGCATACACCAACACACGCAGCTAATTTTTTTTTAAAAAATTGGGGGCTGGACGCGATGGCTCACACCTGTAATTCCAACACATTGGGAGGCTGAGGCGGGCAGATCACGAGGTCAGGAGATCAAGACCATCCTGGCTAACACGGTGAAACCCCGCCTCTACTAAAAAATACAAAAAATTAGCCAGCCGTGGTGGCACGTGCCTGTAGTCCCAGCTACTTGGGAGGCTGAAGCAGGAGAATCATTTGAACCTGGGAGGTGGAGCTTGCAGTGAGCTGAGATTGTGCCACTGCACTCCAGCCTGAGCAACAGTGAGACTCCATCTCAAAAAAACAAAAAAAAATTTTGTAGAGACAGGGTCTCACTCTGTTGCCCAGGCTGGTCTTGAACTCTGGGCCTTACATGATCTTCCTGCCTCAGCTTCCCAAACCGTTGGGATTATAGGCATGAGCCACCAGCTCTGGCCTGTGATGGTTAATTTTATGTGTCATCTTGGCTAGGCAATAGTAATCAGATATTTGGTCAAACACCAATCTGGATGATGCTGTGCAGGTATTTATTTTATTTTATTTTATTTATTATTATTATTATTTTTTTGAGATGGAGTTTCACTGTTGTTGCCCAGGCTAGAGTACAATGGCACGTTCTCGGCTCACTGCAACCTCTGCCTCCCGAGTTTAGGCGATTCTCCTGCCTCAGCCTTCCTGAGTAGCTGGGATTACAGGCATGCGCAACCATGCCCAGCTAATTCTGTATTTTTAGTAGAGACGGGGTTTCCCCATGTTGGTCAGGCTGGTCTTGAACTCCTGACCTCAGATGATCTGCCTGCCTTGGCCTCCCAAAGTGCTGGGATTACAGGCATGAGCCACCCCTCCCAGCCCAATGCTGTGCAGGTATTTCTTAGGTGAGATTAATATTTAAGTCAGTAGACCTTGAATAAAGCTATTTATCCTCCATAATGTGGGTGGGCCTCATTCAACCTGTTGAAGGTCTTAAGAGAAAGACTGAAGATCCCCCAGGAAGAGAGAATTCTTCCTGCAAACTGCCTTCAGGCTGGAGCTGCAACATCAGTTCCTCCCAGGGTCTCCATCCTGTTGGCCCACCCTGCTGCGTTTGGATTTGCCAACTTCCACAATCACAGGAGCCAACTCCTAAAAATAAACACCCCTCCCTGGCTCTTGCTCTCCTGCAGGCACAACACACACATCATTGGTTCTGTTTCTCTGGAGAACCCTGACTGATACAGATACTGAGGGGATCAGTCCAATGATATGGTATGATAACCGAAAATGGAGTTGAGTAGGATCAGAAAATCGTCATTCCAAGTTACAGGAGGTAGACTTTCAAGCGAATATCTTCAACATCATAAACAGTACCAACCTGAGAGTTATCTCATAAAGGTTGGCATAGATGTCACATAGTCTCTGAATATGTGTTGCAAAGAGTTGGAAAACAACCCTCTGAGAAGGAAGGAGGTAACATTTCGTTAAAAGTGGTGGAAAGGCCCGGCGCAGTGGCTCATGCCAGCGCCTGTAATCCCAGCTACTCGGGAGGCTGAGGCAGTAGAATCACTTGAACCCAGGAGGCGGAGGCTGCAGTGAGCCGAGATTGTGCCACTACACTGCAGCCTGGGCAACAGAACAAGACTCCGTCTCAAAAAAATAAATAAAAGCCCAGCCCTGTGCACTCCAGTGACCCAGCTGATTCATCTTCTCCAGCCTCATCAGATAATTCTGCGTTCTATATTCCAGCCACATTGAACCACATGTACTTCCCCAAAGGTGCTAGGTTATTGTCTTTGCCCTGTCTATTCTTCCTAGAATAGACTTCCCTTTGTCTCATCAAATCCCCCCCATTCCCTCTTCCCTTTGCCTCATCAAGTCCCCTCTGTTCCTAGCACAAAATTCAATTCATTGTCAAATCCTCCAGCACCTTGCTACTCAAGGTCCTCAGACCAGCAACAACTAACTGCATTTCCTGGGAGCTTGACAGAAATGCAAAACCTCAAACCCCATTTCAGACCTACTGAATCATAATCTGCATCTTAACATGATCCCCAAGTGATTTCTATGACCTTTAAAATTTGAGAATACTACTCTCAAACTCGAGTGGATGAGGAAAAGAATGTGTCAGTCACTGAGACTGAAGTCCATGTATTGGAATGAAGGGGGACAATGAGAATATTTGCCAGCAAAGAAATGAAATAGAAATGAATTACATTAAAAGTGTCTATCATCTGCACGTAAATTGTACAACGCTTAGGTAGCTATTATATGAAGGAAAAAAAACTACCAGAAATCCAGAAGGGGAAAATAATGAATGGAATACAAGATAGAACTTAAGAGACATTTTGTGATTTAAAAAGAGAGATTAGGGCATTATAGAAGAAGCGGTTTAGAGACTTGCCCAATGGATTTCCAGAAGTATTTTTAAGAGCATTTTTGGGTAAATGTATACAAGAATGATACATACTGTTAAATCTCATAAATTGTACTTTTTAGAAACATTGTAATTAAGCTGTCTAAACTTAAGTTTATACATGGAAAACCAAACTCAAAGCATGGATATAAAATATTCCCATTTTCAACCATCTATTTTGATGGGAAAGCTTGTGATACTGTCTATAGGTTTAAGCTTTTAAAATTTTCCCCAAGTCACCCAGTAACACAGACAAATTTCTACTTAAGAGACTTTCAGTGCATGGTTCTGATTCTTGTCGCGTAAGAATGGAAAATGTGTTGGCATCTCAAGTAAGAATAGTAATGATAGCCACTCATTGGCGGCTATGTGTGAGGCACTGCGTTGGAGGCTTTTCACATGTGGTATTCATTATTTGCTTTCGAGTATATAAGAACACTTGTTCCAATTTATTTTCCCTAAAGAGGATTCGTGTAAAAGAGCGGGGGTTGAGTATTTATTGAAGCATCCACGCAAATTCTGCAGAACAGTCCAAAAAAATGGACTTGTGGGACAAGTATCTAAAGTATATCTGGAAATTTAGAAGAAAGCCTCATTGATAAAAAGATAAATTATTTTGAATGATTCAGTACTTTGTTTATTTCTGAAATGGAGGGAGTATGACCAAGTGCTCAACTACTCTCAGGAATAATGGGTTAAACCGACCTCAGGTGCCTCTTGATGTGATGCACTGAGCATGAGGCAACATCACTTATCTGGGATTCCTGACAAAAACACGTAACCTGAACCCACTCATGAGGAAACATCAGACAAGCCCAAACTGAAAGATACAGAACTGGCCTGGATTCCTCAAAAATGTCCGTGTTATAAAAGACCAGAGTGAGGAACTCCTCCAAACTGAAGGGGACTAACTAGATATGCTAACTCAATGTAATACATGGTCCTAGACTGAATCCTGGATCAGAATATTACAAAGGTCGTCAGTTAATACTTATTGTTGTTGCTGTTGTTGTTATTTTTTAAGACAGTCAGGCTGTCTGTCACGCAGGCTGGAGTGCAGTGATGCAATCATAGCTCACTGCAGACTTGCAGGCCTGTGCTCAAGCAAGCCTCCGACCTCAGCCTCCTGAGTAGCTGGGATTACAGGCGTGCACCACCACCCCTGCCTAATTTTTTATGTTTTTTGTAGAGACGGGGTCTCACTATGTTGCCCAGGCTGCTCTCAAACTTGGGCTCAAGTGATTCTTCCACCTCAGCCTCCCGAAGTGCTGGGATTATAGGTGCGAACCATCACCATCTGCTTTTCAGTAAAATTCGACTATGAACTTTAGATGAGATAATAATACTCTATCAATGTTAAATTTCCTGAATCTTATAAATTGTACTGTCGTTATGTGAGACAGCATCCTTGTTCTTAGGAAATACACCCTGAAATGTTTAGGAGTAAAGGGTCTAGCCTGTAGACCATTTATTCCACAGGGTCTGTGCCTGTAGTCCTAGCTACTGAGGAGGCTGAGGTGGGAGGATTGTTTGAACCCAGGAGTTCAAGGCTGCGGTGCACTGTGGTTGTGCCCATGAATGCACTCCAGCCTGGGCAACATAGTGAGACCCCCATATCTTAAAAAAAAAAAGACAAGAGAAGTTGGGGGGCATCATGTCTGCAACTTGCACTCAAATGGTGTAAGAGAGAGAGGAAGAAAGTGAACATAAAAGCAAATAAAATTAACAGCAGATGGGGCTGGGGAAAGAGTATATCAAGTTCTTTGTGCTGTTGTTACAACTTGCTCTACAAATTCGAAATCAAAATAAGTCTTTTAACAGATTTTTTAATGCAAAAAATATTTCAACTGGATTTGGTGAATGATAGAAGCGTTTGGGATAATTTAGTCCGTAATAGCTCTAATCCGACAAAAAATTAGTTCAGTGACAGAAAGTAACTAATCCAAGCCCTCCTCCACACACTGCAATAAATCATTTCACTTATACCCATCTCAAAATTCAGACTACATTAAAATGTTAGATGTCGAACTGTTCCCTTTTTCAATACGAGGTATTCCTAAGGTCAGGATCTACTGAGGAGGACAGCGAAGTCTCCTTCCATCACAGAGTGTCTCAAATAGACATGATGACTTGCTGATGAATCAGATCTCTGGCAACAGAGGGTGAGTAATATTCTAATGAATTGGCAAGATTCTCCAAAAGAGCAAGATGTCTTTCTGTGCGTAAGGAACAGGAGTTTCTGAATGGGCCTGAGCTATTCTATTCCTTTTTCTAGCATGGATATCTGCTGTCAAACTCTATTGAAAAACTGGATGCCTGCAAAGTTCACTGTGCTGTGGGATTAGACAGAAAGCTATTATTGGCGAATGGTTTGTACACAGACCTCAGGAAATCGTTGTTGAATATATACTTCCACATTCTTTAATTCTCCTCCGAACTCCATAAAATATTTAAAACAGATACCAAAATCCCCATTTTACTTATAAAAACCCATACAGGAAAATTATGCAACTTGCCCAAGATTCCATAAATAGTTTAGGGGAAAACCTAGAATTTGAATGGGTATGAGCTTACTCCGCTAACCCGTGTGAGGTTTTGAGGGGAGTTACAGATTTACCTCCATCTCACAAACGGTGCTTTCTCAGCTCTTGTAACTCACGGGGGTGGCCATTCTCCCGAGGTTAAACCTAATGATAAGAAATTCTGAGGACACAATCTCTTGTTTTCTTTAACTATAAAAGGGGTATAATGCCCACTTACCCACTGAATAAACATCACTGTGGCAATCCAGTATAAATTACACAATGCTTCAATAGGTTAAAAGAAGCCACGAAACTGATTATTGGTATTACTATGAGAAACCTCTCCCTAATTTATACGTTAAAGCAGCCAGACTTTTTCTATGATGATTTAGAAAAGTAAAAAATCATACCTTTTCCTTTTTTGGTAGCTTCGGCAGCTTAGATGGTTTGGAAGCTCTTGGCAATGATGACTTACTCTGCCTAACAAGAATAGCCCATTTGGAATTTCTCTGATCAGTGTCCTCGAAAGCACTCATATGCCAGGCAAAAGAAGCGCGACTCTGTTTTCCTTGCATATCCAGGACATGAGGTTTTGGTTGCCTGGAATAGGAACACATTGGTTCTCAAATGGAAAAGATCTAGAAACAAGACCACCAGTTTTCAGATAGTTGAGACTTGTCTGTTTTTCTAGTAATTTAAGGTGATTCTAGCCATGTGGCTTAGGAAAGCTGAAGACCTGACCCATCCTGGGAAGTTTCTGGACTCTCTCCACTCTACATCACTGGACTGCTAGAGATCCAAAGAACCACCCCCTAGATGGATACCTGTCTAGGAAGCTTGTTGATGAATGCACTACTGTCCATTCAGAGCCAAGCACGGAAGATGCTGTGAAGTTGAAGGTGATATGCTAACGCTGAGGCTTCATGAGACCCATGTGATCTCCTGAGGGACACGGCCTATCCATTTTGAGGTCTCATGGACATTCAGGAAAACACCAGCTTTTCTATTCCAAGCTCTGGCTTTGGACTGCATTTTAGAGGAAAGATCTGGGCTTCTTCCTCTTTCCCTGGTGAGATCCTTGGCTAAGTTCTAACAACCCTAAATTAGAACATTATCTCAGCCCTGCCTTTCCATTATAAAAGGCTGACTCTGGGGAACAGACAGAAACAGGATTGTAAGGGTAGGGATCTGCCAACTCATTTGGAAAGCTGTTGTTGCTTAGAGAGCCTCTTGGGACTTCTTATTCACCATCCTTCCACCTGGGCTGCAAGAGCCCCTTGGGGACTACAAAGTTCTCTTTCTAGAATCTGAGTCTGTGGGTTCCCAAGAACTCATATGGTCTTTGGACCATGATTTGTGGGAGATTTGCATCACCCTTCACTCACTCAAGAATCTACAGGCATTTTCTACATGGCTGGCACGGTACAAGGCACCGTGAGGACCAGCAGTAGTAAGACAAAGCCCCTGTTGTCATAGAGCTTATATACCTGTGGGGGAGACAAAAAAATAAACAGATAACTGAAATATTTGGGAAGTACTAGGAAGAAAAATTAAGGCAGATGGGTAGAAAATCTTGGGCATGCTATTTTCATGAGGTTAGACAGGAGAGGATGAGGTAATGTTTGAGCAGAGATCTCAGTGAAGCAAGAGTGTGAGCAATTCTCCCAGCATACAGAGGTCAGGCAGTTCCTTCCTGCTCCTGACAATCACAGAATCCCTGTGGTGGGAGGGAAGTGACCATGGCTGTCTCCAGCAGACCCTCCCCTGACATCTCATCATCCTAGAATAAAGTCTCCGCTCCTCAGTGTAGCATGCAGGGGAGTTTGTTGTTGCTGTTTGGTTTTTGTCTGCTTTTGTCTTATGTATGTACGTATGTATGTATGTATGTATGTATGTATGTATGTATGTAGAGATGGAGTCTCGCTCTGTCACCCAGGCTGGAGTGCGATGACACGATCTCTGCTCACTGCAGCCTCCACCTCCCAGGTTCAAGCAATTCTCCTGCCTCGGCCTCCCAAGTAGCTGAGATTACAGGTGAGCACCACCACGCCCAGTAAATTTTTGTATTTTTAGTAGAGATAGGGTTTCACCATGTCGACCAGGCTGGTCTTGAACTCCTGTCCTCAGGCCGTCCTCCCGCCTCAGCCTCCCAAAGTGCTGGGATTACAGGTGTGAGTCACCACCTGGCCTGTCTGCTTTCTTTTTAAAAATGGTCCTGCTGGGTGTGGTGGTTCATGCCTGTAATCCCAGCACTTTGGGAAGCTCAGGCAGGCAGAACACGAGGTCAGGAGATCAAGACCATCCTGGCCAACATGGCAAAACCCAGTCTCTGCTGAAAATACAAAAAATTAGCCAGGTGTAATGGCACGCGCCTGTAGTCCCAGCTACTCGGGAGGCAGAGGCAGGAAAATCACTTGAACCCAAGAGGTAGAGGTTGCAGTGAGCCAAGATTGCGCCACTACACTCCAGCCTGGGTGACAAAAAAAGACTCCATCTAAAAAAAAAAAAAAATAGTTATAATACAAACAACTAGCCGGGTGTGGTGGTGCATGCCTGTAATCCTAGCTACTTGGGAGGCCAAGGCAGGAGAATCACTTGAACCTGGGAGGCGGAGGTTGCAGTAAGCCAAGATCACATCACTGCACTCCAGCCTGGGTGACAGAGCAGGGGGAAAAAAAAAAGGTCCAACTTCAGTTGATGCTTCTGGCTCACTCTCCTCAGCCTGTCTCTACTTTCAGACACACACAGTCCTTCCTTTTGCCTTCACCTTCCCCTCGATGAGCTCCAAAGAAGCTGCACTCTGAGACTCACAGCCTTTTGCTTCGATTTCCTCTGCTTGTGATTCCCTCTCCTCCTTCTTTCCTGGAAAACTGCAACTAAGTTGGGGCTTTAAACATTACCTTTTCCATGAAGACTTTTTGTTCCTGTCTTTTTTTTTTTTTTTTTGAGACGGAGTCTCGCTCTGTCGCCCAGGCTGGAGTGCAGTGGCGCAATCTCGGCTCACTGCAAGCTCCACCTCCCAGGTTCACGCCATTCTCCTGCCTCAGCATCTCCGAGTAGCTGGGACTACAGGCGCCCGCCACCACACCCGGCTAATTTTTTGTATTTTTAGTAGAGACAGGGTTTCACCGTGGTCTCGATCTCCTGACCTCGTGATCCGCCTGCCTCGGCCTCCCAAAGTGCTGGGATTACAAGCGTGAGCCACCGCGCCCGGCTTGTTCCTGTCTTGAAGCAATTTTTCTCCTTTAATAGCACTATTTGACTTTTTTTTTTTTTTTTTTTTTTTTGAGACACATTCTCTGTCTCCCATGCTGAAGTGCAATGGCGTGATGTCAGCTCACTGCAACCTCTGCCTCCCAGGTCCAAGTAATTTACCTGCCTCAGCCTCCCAAGTAGCTGGGATTACAGGCACCCACCACGCCTGGCTAATTTTTGTATTTTTAGTAGAGACAGGGTTTCACCATGTTATCCAGGCTAGTCTCAAACTCCTGACCTTAGGTGATCCACCCGCCTCGGCCTCCCAAAGTGCTGGGATTACAGGCGTAAACCATCATGCCCGGCCTGACTTCTTTTGTAGAAACTATTAGAATATTCTTGAATTCCTAGCTCAGCAGTCTCTCTTTCTACAAATTCAGTGCCCCTTAAAAGGTCCGGAGTGTATCTCATTTGTCATTGGCTCCCCAGTGCCATTACCCTGCCTGACACGTAACTGACACTCAACTAATCTTGGAGAATGGAGAAAGACAGAAGGACAGGGAAGACCAGAACCGAGTGACATGAAGGGTGCCTGCCTTCCCTCCCACTCCCTTCACCCCACCTGCTCTACAGCCTCTATCCCCTCCTGCCAGGCAGCTATGTAGGACAGGATCCCTGCGGTCCAGTTTTTCTGAGTTGTGTTATTTACAAGTACAGATTAATAGCTGGAAATAATTTCAAGAAAGCTTAAAAGGCAGGAGAGCTGATGGTGAGAATGTAAGCAACAGATAGTGCTTATAGTTTATATTAGCTTGATTAATGATGCATGGGAAAACTATTTCATGCAAAGGTCACCTTTTCTTTAACATGTTATACAAGTAACTATATAGAAGAGTTTAGAAAAGAAAAATCCTTGCCCGTCTTTAGTCTTCACTTAAGTGCTAAAATATTTTATTATCTTTTAAATTCAGTATCTCCTACGTCCCTGAAATTGGTATCACCAGAAGCAATAGAAAGTTAAAAATTAGATGTAGTTCGAAGATATTAAAGGTTTTACAAATATACTGGCCACATCAACTATGGGGATTTACCCACACTGTATTGAACTGGGCCCCAGATGGGACCCAAAGTCTAAAGAGACAAACCAAGGAGCAGAAGGTTTGGCTCCAGATGGGCCATGAGTGCCAGGCCCACGTGATGGGTAGGTGTCAGGTGCACACACAAAATAGCAGCAAACACACGCATGCCCCACAATGAACACCATCACCAGACATTTTCAGTGCAACATTCTTACTATTTAATTACTACACTAAATAGGCCCCTTAGTCAGATACTTTTCTTTTTTGTTGTTTTTTGAAACAACCTGAAGCTTATAGAAAAGTTGGAAGCACAGTACAAAATCTTTTCTCAAACCAGTTAAAAGTACTGGTTGTTGACAGGATATCTATCATCCCCCAAGTTGTTGACAGGATACCTATCATCCCAAGTACATCAGTGTGTAATTCCCACAAACAAGGACATTCTACATAACCTCAACATAACCGTCAAAAGCAGAGAAAATGGGAAAATTAACATTTTTATATTACTACCATCGAATGCTCAGACACCATTCAAGTTTGGCCAGGCATCCCAATAACATCCATTTTGCAAAAGAATCCAGTTTAGAATCACGTGTTACATTAGTTTTTATGTCTCCTTCAATCTGGCACCGTTTCTCAGTCTTCCTGTGACTTTCACATAGCCTTGATACTTTTGTAGAATCCAGGCCAGTTATTTTGTAGATGTCCCTCAATTTGGGTTTCTTATGTTTCCTCTTGGTTAGATTGGGGTTATGCATTTTTGGACAGGAATAACACAGAATGACCATAATTTTGAGTTGTCCCATTACTGATAATGTTCACTTAGGTCACTTGCTTAAAATGCTACCTACCAGAATTCTCCTTTATACCATCACATTTCTTGTTATTAGTACTTTTTGGAAAAGTACTTTGGAATTATGTAAAAATCTCATCCCATATGAAATGTATTTGTTTAAATCTATTTATTTCAGTATGGGCTCACGGTTTCTTGCTTTATCCAGTAAGTAATAATCCATCATTAACATTGTTCATTTTGATGCTCAAGTTATCCCAGATTTGGCTAGTAGTAGCCCCTTCAATCTGGCTTCCGTGTCCTTTTGACATGTCCCTGTTATTCTTCATACACTTCCTTATGTTTTGGCACAAAAGATGTTCCAGGGTCATCTTTTCCCACCCCAGCCCTGGAATAATCCATTTTGTGAAGGAACTTGTTGGAGGTGGGGCCTGGTGGGAGGGGATTGGATTACTAGGTGGGGGGTTCTAATCATTTAGCACCATCCCCTGTTGTAGGAAGTCAGGGACCCCCGAATGGAGGGACCAGCTGGAGCTGCAGCAGAGGAAGATGAATTGTGAAGATTTTGTGGACATTTATCAGTTCCTAAATAATACTTTTATAATTTCTTATGCCTGTCCTTACTTTAATCTCTTAATCCTATTATCTTCGTAAGCTGAGGGTGTACGTCACCTCAGGACCACTGTGATAATTGTGTTAACTGTGTAAATTGATTGTAAAACATGTGTGTTTGAACAATATGAAATCAGTGCACCTTGAAAAAGAACAGAATAACAGCGATTTTTAGGGAAAAAGGGAAGACAACCATAAGGTCTGACTGCCTGTGGGGTCGGGCAAAAACAGCCATATTTTTCTTCTTGTAGAGAGCCTATAAATGGACATGCAAGTAGGAAAGATATCACTAAATTCTTTTCCTAGCAAGGAATATTAATATTAATACCCTGGGAAAGGAATGCATTCCTAGGGGGAGATCTATAAACGACCACTCTGGGAGTGTCTGTCTTATGCGGTTGACATAAGGACTGAGATATGCCCTGGTCTCCTGCAGTACCCTCAGGCTTACTAGGATGGGGAAAAAACTCCGCCCTGGTAAATTTGTGGTCAAACCGGTTCTCTGCTCTTGAACCCTGTTTTCTATTGTTTAAGATGTTTATCAAGACAATACATGCACCACTGAACATAGACCCTTATCAGTAGTTCTGCTTTTGCCCTTTGCCTTGTGATCTTTGTTGGACCCTCATCAGTAGTTCTGCTTTTGCCCTTTGTCCTGTTCCCTCAGAAGCATGTGATCTTTGTTCTGCTTTTTGCCCTTTGAAGTACTTGATCTTTGTACCTACTCTGTTATTATACCCCCTCCCCTTTTGAAACCCTTAATAAAAAACTTGCTGGTTTGAGGCTCAGGTGGGCATCATGGTCCTACCGATATGTGATGTCACCCCTGGTAACCCAGCCGTAAAATTATTCTCTTTATACTCTTTCTCTTTATTTCTTAGCCGGCTGACACTTATGGAAAATAGAAAGAACCTACATTTAAATATTGGGGGCGAGTTCCCCCGATAATCCCTGTAGTGCTGTCTCGTGACAGAGTTCTCACAAGATCTGGTTGTTTGAAAGTGTGTAGGCCGAGCGCAGTGGCTCAAGCCTGTAATCCCAGCACTTTGGGAGGCCAAGACAGGCAGATCACCAGAGGTCCGGAGTACAAGACCAGCCTGTCCAATATGGTGAAACCTCGTCTCTACTAAAAAAACAAAAATAATTAGCCAGGCATGGTGGCACGCATTGGTAATTCCAGCTACTTGGAAGGCTGAGGCACAAGAATTGCTTGAACCTGGGAGGCGGAGGTTGCAGTGAGCTGAGATCACACCACTGCACTCCAGCCTGGGTGACAGAGTGAGACTCCATCTCAAAATTTTAAAAAAAAAGGAAAAAGAAAAAGAAAAAAAGAAAGTGTGTAGCACCTCCCACTTCACTCTTTCTCTCTCCTATTGGCCATAGGAAGATGTGCCTGCTTCTGCTTTCCCTTCATCTTCTGCCATGATGGTAAGTTTTCTGAGCCCTCCCCAGAAGCAGAAGCCTGTACAGCCTGCAGAACTGTAAGCCAATTAAACCTCTTTTCTTTATAAATTACCCAGTCTCAGATATATCTTTATAGCAGTGCAAGAAAAGATTAATACAGAACTCTAGTTCCTTTTCATGGAGAATGGTATTTAAAAACCCAAGATCTCGGTGTTAAACATCCTTATTGCTATAGGGGTGACACTGTTCCTGAGCTATAGTTTTCTCCCTTGCCATATTTGTAAATTTCTTCTACTACAGTGATAAACCTGGCTCCCATTCCTTCTACATATTTATTTATTTATTTATTTATTTATTTATTTATTTATTTTGAGACAGAGTCTTGCTCTGTCACCCAGGCTGGAGTGCAGTGGTGCAATCTTGGCTCACCTCAAGTTCCACCTCCTGGATTCATGCCAATCTCCTGCCTCAGCCTCCCAAGTAGCTGGGACTACAGGTGCCCGCCACCACACCCAGCTAATTTTTTTGTATTTTTAGTAGAGATGGGGTTTCACTGTGTTAGCCAGGATGGTCTCAATCTCCTGATCCCGTGATCTGCCCACCTTGGCCTCCCAAAGTGCTGGGATTACAGGCGTGAGCCACCGCACCCAGCCTTACATATTTACTTTTTTGATCTGCCTCCTTGTCTATAACCAATCTCCCAATGCTACTGCCACCCCCCTCTGCCTTGTGTATGCCCTCCTCACACCACTTGGAACTGAACATCCCAGCCCAGGATGCTCTCCCCAGCAGAACCCTTCTCACTCTGCTCTGGACCACCACAGTCCCCCAAATCCCCACTCTGGGGCAGACAATCCCTTTGCCAGGCTGCACCTAGTGGCTCTAAGACTGTATTGTGGAGGAAGGGAAGAGGAACATGGTCAGATATCTCTGAGACATCCCCAAATGTCTAGAAGAAGATACTGTATATATCTGCTGATTAAATAAATTGATTTTATATCACTAGATCCAGATTGTTAGATCATATCATTCAATCATGTTTTAGGTCACTTTTAAATTGAGATATAATTCATATACAATTGAATCCATAGACATTTAAGTGAACAATTCAGTAGGGTTTTATTATATTCAAAAGATTATGCAATCACCACCACTTAATAATTTCAGACATTTTCACCAACCCCAAAAAGATACTTTATATTCATTAACACTCAGTCCCCATTCTCCCCTTCCTCCAGCCCCTAGCGATTTCTATCTCTATGCATTTGCCTACTGGGAACATTTTATATAAATGGAATCATACAAAATGTGGCCTTTTGTCTTCTTTCAGTTAGAATAATGATTTCAAGAATTGTCCATGTTGTAGAATGTACTTCATTCCTTTTTATGGCCAAATATTATTTCATGGTATGGATATATAATAGTTTCTACATATTCATCACTTGGTGGATATTCAGTCATCCCAGCACCATTGTCAAAAAGACTATTCTAACATATTGAATTGTCTCAGCATCCTTGTTAAAGTTAGTTGACCATAAATATAAGGGTTTATTTCTGGACTCTAAAATTTATTCCTTTGATCTATATATCTATCTTTATGCCAGTACCATACTGTCTTGATTACTGTAGCTTTGTAGTAAGTTTTGAAATGGAAAAGTGTGAGTTCTCCAACTTTGTTCTAAGATTGTTTTGACTATTCTGGATCCCTTATATTTCCATTTGAATTTTAGGATACTTTTGTCAATTTCTACAAAGAAGCCAGTTGAGATTTTGATAGGGACTGCATTGAATCTGTAGATCTATTTAGAGAAGAATATATTAAGTCTTCTAGTTAATGAATATGTATTTCTATTTATTTGGGTCTTTACTTTCTTTCAATGATGTTTTGTTTTCAGTGTGCACATTTTGTGCTTGTTAAATTTACTTCTAAATATCTTATTCTTTTGATATTATAAATGAAATTGTTTTAATTTCATTTTAGACTATTCATTGCTAATGTAAAAAATACAATTGATTTTTGTATCTTGATCTTATACTGTGACCTACTGAACTTATTAGTTCTAATGGATTTTATGTAGATTCCTTAGGATTTTTTATATATAAGATCATGTTATCAGCAACTAGAGATAGTATTACTTCTTCTTCTCCAATATGACGCCTTTTATTTTGTTTTCTATCTAAGTGCCCTGGCTAGAATACCTATCACAAGGATGAATAGACATAGTGAGAACTGACATGCTTGTCTTTGATCATAGAATAAACACATGCAGTTTTTTACCATAAATATTATATTCTCTGTGGTTTTTTTATAGATGCACTTTATCAATGTTATATGCTGGTTTTCTCCCCAAGTTTATATGTTGAGATCCTAACCCCCAAGATGATCCTATTTGCTGATAGGACCTATAAGGAGATAATAAAGGTTAGGTGAGGTCATAAGGGTGGGGCCTTTATCCAATAGGACTGGTGTCCTTATAAAAAGAGAAAGAGACACCAGAGAGCTATCTCTCTGCATATGCACATAGAAAAACCATGTAAGGACACAGAAAATAGCCACCTCCAAGCCAAGAAGAGTGGCCTTACCAGGAACCAACCCTAACAGTACCTTGATCTTGAATTTCTAGCTCCAGAACTGTGAGAAAATTAATCTCTGTTGTTGAGCCACCCAGTCTGTGGCATTTTGTTACAGCAGTGCAAGCAAACTAATACAGTCAGGTTGAGAACATCCCCTTCTATTCCTAGTTTGTTAAGTGTTTTTCATCATGAAAAAGGGTTAGAGTTTTTGTCAAATGCTTTTTCTGCATTTATTGCAATGATCATATGGATGGTTTTTGTTTATTTTTTGAGACAAAGTTTTGCTCTTGTTGCACAGGCTGGAGTGCAATGGCGCAATCTCTGCTTACTGCAACCTCTGCCTCCTGGGTTCAAGTGATTCTCCTGCCTCAGCCTCCCAAGTAGCTGGGATTACAGGTGCCTACCACCATGCCTGGCTAATTTTTTTGTATTTTTAGTAGAGACATGGTTTCACCATGTTGGTTAGACTGGTCTCAAACTCCTGACCTCAGGTGATCAAACTGCCTCGGCCTCCCGAAGCACTGGGATTACAGGAGTCAGCCACTGCACCTGGCCTGTTTGTTTTTTCAAACAAGGTCTTACTATATTGCCCAGGTTATACTTGAACTTTTGGTCCCAAGGGATCCTCTCACCTCAGTTTCCCAAGTCGCTGAGACTCCAGGCATGTACCACCATGCCTGGCTTGACCATGTGGTTTTTATCCTTCATTCTGTTGACATAGTATATTACACTGATTGATTTTCATACATTAAATCAACCATGCAGGTCCTGGGATAGATTCCACTTGGTCATGATGTATAATCCTTTTTATGTTGCTAGATTTGGTTCACTAGTAGTTTGTTGAACATATTTTGTATCCATATTCATGGCAGGTATTAGTCTGCAGTTTTCTTGTTATATCTTTGTCTGCTTTGGTAACAGAGTAATAAATGAATTGGAAGTGTTTCCTCCTTGTTTATTTTTCTGGAAACAGTTTGTGAATAATTTCTGTTAATTATTCTGTAAATGTTTGCTAGAATTTACCAGTGAAGTTATTTAGGCTTCAGCTTTTCTTTGTGGGAAGTTTGTTGATTAATGATTTAATTTTTTAACTTGTTATAGGTCTATTCAAATTTTCTATTTCTTCTTGAATCCATTTTGGTAGTTTGTATCTTTCTAGGGATTTATCAATTTTATTGAACTGATCTAATTTGTTGAATATAATTGTTTGCAGTACTCCCTTATAATAATTCGTATTACTATAAGATCAGTAGTGATGTCTTTATTTTATTCCTGATTTTAATAATTTAAATGTTTTCTCTTATTTCTTAGTGATATCTTAGTTCAGCAGTCCCCAAACTTTTTGGCACCAGGGACCAGTTTCATGGAAGACAATTTTTCCGTGGACGAAGAGGGGGTTGAATGGGATGGTTTCAGGATGAAACTGTCACCTCAGATCCTCAGGCATTACTTAGATTCATAAGAAGCACACAACCTAGATCCCTCACATGTGCAGTTCACAATAGGGTTCACAGTCTTATGAAAATCTAATGCTGCCACTGATCTGACAGGAGGCAGAGCTCAGGCAGTAATGCTCTCTGGCCTGCTGCTCACCTCCTCCTGTGTAGCTCAGTTCCTAACGGGTACAGGTCTACAGCCTAGGGGATGGGGATACCTGTCTTAATTCATCTGGACTGCAGTAACAAAATACTATACACTGAGTGGCTTATAAATAACAGAAATTTGGAGGATGGGAAGTTCAAGATCAAGGCACCAGCAGATTTAGTGTCTAGTAAAGACTTGCTTCCACCGAGACAGCCATTTTCTTCCTGTGTCCTCACAGGGTGGAAGGGTCTCTCTCAAGCCTCTTTTATAAAGGCATTAATTCCACCTTCATGATCTAGTCACCTTCCAAAGGCCCCACCTTCTAATGCCATCACCTTGTGGTCGAAGACTTTAACATATGAATATTGAGGGGACATAAACATTCAGACTGTAGCAGTCAGTCTCACTAATGTTTTGTCAATTATATCATTTAAGAATCAACTTTTAGGCAGGGGTTGCAATCCTAATCTCTGATAAAATAGACTTTAAACCAAACAGATAATAGACTTTAAACCAAAGATCAAAAGAGACAAAGAAAGCCATTACATAATGGTAAAGGGATCAATTCAACAAGAAGAGCTAACTATCCTAAATATATACGCACCCAACACAGGAGCACCCAGATTCAAAAAGCAAGTCCTGAGTGACCTACAAAGAGACTTAAACTCCCACACAATAATAACGGGAGATTTTAATACCCCACTGTCAACATTAGACAGATCAACGAGACAGAAAGTTAAAAAGGATACCCAGGAATTGAACTCAGCTCTGCACCAAGCAGACCTAATAGACATCTACAGGACTCTCCACCCCAAATCAACAGAATATACATTTTTTTCAGCACCACACCACACCTATTCCAAAACTGACCACATAGTTGGAAGTAAAGCGCTCCTCAGCAAATGTAAAAGAACAGAAATTATAACAAACTGTCTCTCAGACCACAGTGCAATCAAACTAGAACTCAGGATGAAGAAACTCACTCAAAACCGCTCAACTACATGGAAACTGAACAACCTGCTCCTGAATGACTACTGGGTACATAACAAAATGAAGGCAGAAATAAAGATGTTCTTTGAAACCAATGAGAACAAAGACACAACATACCAGAATCTCTGGGACACATTCAAAGCAGTGTGTAGAGGGAAATTTATAGCACTAAATGCCCACAAGAGAAAGCAGGAAAGATCCAAAATTGACACCCTAACATCACAATTAAAAGAACTAGAAAAGCAAGAGCAAACACATTCAAAAGCTAGCAGAAGGCAAGAAATAACTAAAATCAGAGCAGAACTGAAGGAAATAGAGACACAAAAAAACTCTTTAAAAAATTAATGAATCCAGGAGCTGGTTTTTTGAAAAGATCAACAAAATTGATAGACCGCTAGCAAGACTAATAAAGAAGAAAAGAGAGAAGAATCAAATAGAAGCAATAAAAAATGATAAAGGGGATATCACCACCGATCCCACAGAAATACAATCTACCATCAGAGAATACTACAAACACCTCTACGCAAATAAACTAGAAAATCTAGAAGAAATGGATGAATTCCTCAACAAATACACCCTCCCAAGACTAAACCAGGAAGAAGTTGAATCTCTGAATAGACCAATAACAGGCTCTGAAATTGTGGCAATAATCAATAGCTTACCAACCAAAAAGAGTCCAGGACCTGATGGATTCACAGCCGAATTCTACCAGAGGTACAAGGAGGAACTGGTACCATTCCTTCTGAAACTATTCCAATCGATAGAAAAAGAGGGAATCCTCCCTAACACATTTTATGAGGCCAGCATCATCCTGATACCAAAGCCTGGCAGAGACACAACCAAAAAAGAGAATTTCAGACCAATATCCTTGATGAACATTGATGCAAAAATCCTCAATAAAATACTGGCAAACCGAATCCAGCAGCACATCAAAAAGCTTATCCACCATGATCAAGTGGGCTTCATCCCTGGGATGCAAGGCTGGTTCCACATACACAAATCAATAAATGTAATCCAGCATCTAAACAGAACCAAAGGCAAAAACCACATGATTATCTCAACAGATGCAGAAAAGGCCTTTGACAAAATTCAACAACCCTTCATGCTAAAAACTCTCAATAAATTAGGTATCGATGGGATGTATCTCAAAATAATAAGAGCTATCTATGACAAACCCACAGCCAATATCATACTGAATGGGCAAAAACTGGAAGCACTCCCTTTGAAAACTGGTACAAGACAGGGATGCCCTCTCTCACCACTCCTATTCAACATAGTGCTGGAAGTTCTGGCCAGGGCAATCAGGCAGGAGAAGGAAATAAAGGGTATTCAATTAGGAAAAGAGGAAGTCAAATTGTCCCTGTTTGCAGATGATATGATTGTATATCTAGAAAACCCCATTGTCTCAGCCCAAAATATCCTTAAGCTGATTAGCAACTTCAGCAAAGTCTCAGAATACAAAATCAATGTACAAAAATCACAAGCATTCTTGTACACCAATAACAGACAAACAGAGAGCCAAATCATGAGTGAACTCCAATTCACAATTGCTTCAAAGAGAATAAAATACCTAGGAATCCAACTTACAAGGGATGTGAAGGACCTCTTCAAGGAGAACTACAAACCACTGCTCAATGAAATAAAAGAGGATACAAACAAACGGAAGAACATTCTATGCTCATGGGTTGGAAGAATCAATATCGTGAAAATGGCCATACTGCCCAAGGTAATTTATAGATTCAATGCCATGTCCATCAAGCTACCAATGACTTTCTTCAGAGAATTGGAAAAAACTACTTTAAAGTGCATATGGAACCAAAAAAGAGCCCGCATCACCAGGTCAATCCTAAGCCAAAAGAACAAAGCTGGAGGCATCACGCTACCTGACTTCAAACTATACTGCAAGGCTACAGTAACCAAAACAGCATGGTACTGGTACCACAACAGAGACATAGATCAATGGAACACAACAGAGCCCTCAGAAATAATGCTGCATATCTACAACTATCTGATCTTCGACAAGCCTGACAAAAACAAGCAATGGGAAATGGATTCCCTGTTTAATAAATGGTGCTGGGAAAACTGGCTAGCCATATGTAGAAAGCTGAAACTGGATCCCTTCCTTACACCTTATACAAAAATTAATTCAAGGTGGATTAAAGACTTACATGTTAGACCTAAAACCATAAAAACCCTAGAAGAAAACCTAGGCAATACCATTCAGGACATAGGCATGGGCAAGGACTTCATGTCTAAAACACCAAAAGCAATGGCAACAAAAGCCAAAATTGACAAATGGGATCTCATTAAACTAAAGAGCTTCTGCACAGCAAAAGAAACTACCATCAGAGTGAACAGGCAACCTACAAATTGGGAGAAAATTTTTGCAACCTACTCATCTGACAAAGGGCTAATATCCAGAATCTACAATGAACTCAAACAAATTTACAAGAAAAAAACAAACAACCCCATCAACAAGTGGGCGAAGGATATGAACAGACACTTCTCAAAAGAAGATATTTATGCAGCCAAAAAACACATGCAAAAAGGCTCATCATCACTGGCCATCAGAGAAATGCAAATCAAAACCACAATGGGATACCATCTCACACCAGTTAGAATGGCCATCATTAAAAAGTTGGGAAACAACAGGTGTTGGAGAGGATGTGGAGAAATAGGAACACTTTTACACTGTTGGTGGGACTATAAACTAGTTCAACCATTGTGGAAGTCAGTGTGTGATTCCTCAGGGATCTAGAACTAGAAATACCATTCGACCCAGCCATCCCATTACTGGGTATATACTCAAAGGACTATAAATCATGCTGCTATAAAGACACATGCACACGTATGTTTATTGCGGCACTATTCACAATAGCAAAGACTTGGAACCAACCCAAATGTCCAACAACAATAGACTGGATTAAGAAAATGTGGTACATATACACCATGGAATACTATGCAGCCATAAAAAATGATGAGTTCATGCTCTTTGTAGGGACATGGATGAAACTGGAAACCATCATTCTCAGTAAACTATTGCAAGGACAAAAAACCAAACACTGCATGTTCTCACTCATAGGTGGGAATTGAACAATGAGAACACAGTCACACTCTGGGGACTGTTGTTGGGTGGGGGGAGCAGGGAGGGACAGCATTAGGAGATATACCTAATGCTAAATGACGACTTAATGGGTGCAGCACACCAACATGGCACATGGATACGTATGTAACAAACCTGCACATTGTGCACATGTACCCTAAAACTTAAAGTATAATAATAATAAAAATAATTTAATTACCTAGAATAAATATGAACCATATATTATAAATAAGAATTCACAAATATACTAATATCCTTGATCACAGTATTCTTCATGGTGACTCTATGAAAGCTGTAATTCCTGTCTGTCAATGTGGAATTCTGTTAAATTTAATAATAACTTGCAACATGTCATAGCAAAATGTCCTACATTAATGTAAACTTGACCTTTACATAATGTAAAAAAAAAAAAAAAAAAAATCTGACAAATTGTTTTTCATTGGGCCTATTTAAAAGATAAAGTGATACATTACATCCCAAATTTTCCTAATCAAATTTCCCTATGTTTCTTATCTTATACTAGTATCTTTTTTATAGTATTGATCCATTATAGTAGGATTTTATACAGGGAACATGCATATATGTTATGGATATTTTGTATATTACTAAGTGAATCTTTTTTCAAACATTTTATAGTCTACAACTATTTACAAGAATATATACTTTAAATGAATATTTTATACTTCTAAAATTTAGAATAAAATATTAAAATCTTGGAAAAAAAAGAATCAACTTTTAAAAAATTTTCCTGATTGCTTTTCTATTCTTTATTTTTATTAGTTATTATTTCCTTACTTCCACTGGCTTTGAATTTAGTTTGTACTTCATTTTCCAGTTTTTTTTTAAGGTATAAGGTTAGGTTCTTGGTTTTATATCTTCCCTTTTTATTGTAGGCATTGATAGCTATACATTTCTCTCTAAGCATTACCTTCACTGCATCCCTAAAGTTTTCATGTGTTGTGTGTTTGTTTGTCTCAAAATATTTTCTAATTCCCTTGTGATTTCTTTTTTGACCTATTGATTATTTAAGTTTATTGTTTAATATTTACAAATTTTTAATTATTGATTTTAAATTTAATTGTTATTGTGGCTGAAGATTTCATCATAGTTCCGTGATTTCATGCCTCTTAAATGTACTGAGACTTATTTTATGGCCCAATATATGGTCTATCTTTAAGAAAGTTCCATGAGCACTTGAAAAGAATGCATTCTCTGTTGTCATAAGTATCCTATAGATCTCTGTTAGATCTAGTTGGTTTATTTTGTTGTTCAAGTCTTCTAATTTCTTGTTGACTTTCTGCCTAGTTGTTCTATCTGTAATTGAAAGTGGAGCACTTAACCACATATTCTCACTTATAAGTGGGAGGTAAACAATGAATACACATGGACATAAAGATGAAAATAATAGACACTGGGAAATCCAAAAAAGGAAACAGAGGGGAGTGAGATTGAAAAATTACCCACTGGATACAATGTTCACCATTTGGTAATGAGTACACTAGAAGCCCAAACCCCACAATTACACAGTATACCCATATAACAAACCTACACATGTACCCCTGAATCTAAAATAAAATTAAATTTACAAAAAATGTGAGTGGGGTATTTAATTGTCCAACTATTATTGTTGAATTGTCTATTTCCCCCTTTAGTTCTGTCAGTTTTTCTTCATGTGTTTGGGGGCTCTGTTGTTAGGTACACATTTATTTATAATTGCTATGTCTTCCTGATAGACTGACCATTTTATCATTATAAAATGCCCTTTTTTAAAAAAATATATTTTCCAGCTGGATCTGGAGACTCTTAAAAATGCTCTTCTTTATCTCGTAACAACTTTTGTCTTGAGGTCTAAATTGTCTGATATTAGAGTAACCATTCTCTCTTTGATTACTACTGTCTGATGTATTTTTTTACTTTCACTTTGTGTGTCTTTGAATCTAGAGTATATCTCTTATGCAAAATGTATATTTGAATTATGTTTTCTTCCTTTTTTTTTTTTGACCAATCTCTTACTTTTAAACATTTTGTACTTATTTATTTTTAGAAACAGGGTCTCACTCTGTCACCCAGGCTGCAGTGCAGTGGTATGATCTTGGCTCACTGCAGCCTCAACTTCCTGGGCTCAAGTGATCCTCCCACCTCAACCTCCTGAGTAGCTAGGACTACAGGTGCATGTCATCATGCCTGGTTACTTAAAAAAATTCTTTTTGTAGAGATGGGGCCTTGCTCTATTGCCCAGGCTTGTCCCAAGCTCCTGGCCCCAAGCAGTCTTCCTGCCTTGGCCTCCCAAAGTGATGGGATTACAGGTATAAGCCACCACACCCAGCACAATCTCTGGCATTTGATTGGATTTTTTAGTCCATTTACATTTAATGTGGTCATAGTCATTGATTTGGTAGGATTTATGTCTTATTTTGCTATTTGTTTTCTATAAGTCTTAAATATTTTTTGTTTCTCTGTTTCTTCATGCTTGCTTTTGTGGTAGATTTTTTTCTATCATTTTAGCCTTGCATTTCATTTAAATAGTACACTATTTTAATTCCTTTGTTGTATCTTTTAGTACGTGTTTTTGAGTTACTTTCTTAGTGGCTGGTCTGGGGATTATCATTAGTATCTTATTTCAAAATAATCTAGTTAGGATTAATACCAACTTAATTGCCATCATATGAAAAGCTTTGCTTCAGTATAACTCCATTTCCTCCTTCCTCCTTTGTGCTATTAGTTTTAGACAAATTACATTTTTCTAAATTATAAGCCTATCAATATAATTTTATAATTATTGTTTTATGCAATTATCTTTTAAATCACATAGTAGAAAAGAGAAGTTACAAATCAAAAATATATTAATACTGACTTTATAGTATACCTATGTAGTTACCAGTGCCCTTTATTTCTTCATGTGGATTTGAGTTCATGTGTATGGTCCTTTCATTTTAGCCTGAAATATTCTCTTTAACATTTCTTGCAGGGCAGGTCTGCTAGTGAAAAAATTTCTCAATTTTTGTATATCTGAGAATATCTTACTTTCTCTTTCATTTTTGAAGCATAAAACCATAGTATTCCTGCATACTACAAATTTCTGCATACATAGAATTCTTGGCTGACATTCAAAGTCTTTTAGCACTTTGAATATGTCATCCTCCTGCTTTCTGGCTTCCATGGTTTCTGCTGATAATTCATGTTAATCTTATTGAGGATCTCAATCTCTCTCTCTCTCTCTCTCACTCTGAGTTAAAAAAAGTCTTGCTCTATCACCCAGGCTGGAGTGCAGTGGTACAATCACAGCTCAGTGAAACCTCGACTTTCCAAGCTCAAGCAATCCTCCCCACCACAGCCTCCCAAGTAGCTGGAACTATAGGTGCACACGACTTTGCCTGACTAATTTTTGTATTTCTTATAGAGACAGGATTTCATCATGTTGCCACGCTGGTCTCAAACTCCTGGGCTCAAGGGATCCACCCATATGAGCCTCCCAAAGTGCTGCAATTACAGGCATGAGCCTGTAATGCCTGGCTGTTTTGTTTTGTTTTGTTTTAGAGATTCTGTCACCCAGGAGTGTAGTGGTGGGATCATAGCTCACTGCAGCTTTGAGCTCCTGGACTCAAGTGATCCTTCTGCCTTAACCTCCTGAGTATTTAGGACTACAGGCATGCACTACCATGCCCAGCTAAATTTTTTATTTTTATTTGGATAGAGATGAGATCTGACTACATTGCCCAGGCTGTTCTCAAACTCCTGGCCAGGCCTGGCCTCAAGCAATCTTTCTGTGTTGGCCTCCCAAAACACTGGGATTAGAGTCATGAGTCACTGTGCCTAGCCTTTACTAAGGATCTGTTGTATATGATAGTCATTTTTCATTTTCTACTTTCCAGATTCTCTGTCTTTACCTTTTAACAGTTTGACTATGATGAATCTTTGAGCTTATCTTACTCAGAGTTTGTTAAACCTCTTGAATATATAGATTACTGTTTTTCATCAAATGTGGGAAGTTTCGGCTATTATTTCTTCATATATTCTTTCTTCCCCTTTCTCTCTCTCTCATTTACTTCTGGGATTACCATTTTGCTATGTTGGCACACTTGATGGTGTCCCACAGTCTCAGAGGCTCTGTTCATTTTTCTTCATTTTTTTTCTTTTCTGTCAGAGTGCATCTCAATTGATCTATATTCAAGTTCACTGATTACTTTTTGACAGCACAAATCTACTCTTGAGCTCCTCTAGTAAATTTTAGTAAATTCTTTATTTTTTTACTATACTTCTCAACTCCAGAATTTTATTTTTAGATGGGGTCTCATTCTGTCACCCAGGCTGGAATGCAGTGGCATGATCTCAGCTCACTGCAACCTCCGCCTCCTGGGTTCAAGCAATTCTTGTGCCTCAGCCTCCCAAGCAGCTGGGACTAGAGGCACTGCCACTATGCCCAGCTTATTTTTGTAATTTTGCAATTTTAGTAGAGATGGGGTTTCATGATGTTGGCCAGGCTCGTCTTGAACTCTTGACCTCAGGTGATCCATCTGCCTCGGCCTCCCAAAGTACTGGGATTACAGGCATGAGCCACCACGCCCAGCCCAGAAATTATTATCATTATTATTATTATTGAGACAAGGTCTGGCTCTTTTGCCCAGACTGGAGAGCTATGGTACAATCTCACCACAACCTCCGCCTCCCAAACTCAGGTGATTCTTGTGCCTCAGCCTCCCAAGTAGCTGGGACTACAGGTGCATGCCAGCACACACAGCTAACATTTATATTTTCAGTAGGAATGGGGTTTCACCATGTTGGCCAGGCTGGTCTCAAACTCTTGACCTCAAGTGATCTGCCCACCTTGACCTCCCAAAGTGCTGGGATTACAGGTGGAGCCACTGCATCCAGCAACTCCAGAATTTTAAAAATAATTGCTATATTTTTATTGATATCCTCTGCTTGATAAAATATTACTCTCATAATTTAATTCTTTAGATACAATTTCCTTTAGTGCTTTGAACATATTTATAATCGCTGATTTAAAGTCTTTGTCTGAGCCAAGCATGGTGGCTCACACCTGTAATTCCAGCACTTTGGGAGGCTGTGGTAGGTGGATAGATTGAGGCCAGGAGTTCAAGACTAGCCTGGCTTCAGGTAGAAATACCAGGTACAATTTGTTTTTCTTTGTGTAAATAAATAATACATCTGTTTATGCAGTGTTCTTTTAAGGAAGACAATTAAAATTCTTAACAGTAAACAGTTTCAAGAATTGTATGTCAGAGCCGGGTGGATCACTTAAGGTCAGAAATTAGACACCAGCCTGACCAACATGGCAAAACCCCGTCTCTATGAAAAATACAAAAGTTATCCGGGCGTAGAGGTGGGAACCTGTAATCCCAGCTACTCAGGAAGCTGAGGCAGGAGAATTGCTTGGACCCAGGAGAAAGAGGTTGCAGTGAACCAAGATCGCACCACTGCTCTCCAGCCTGGGTGACAGAGCGAGACTGTGTCAAAACATACATACATATATACATACAGAATAAATAAAAATAAAGCTTTTGTCTGGTAAATCCAATGTTTCAGTTTCCTTAGAGATAGTTTCTATCAACTGTTCTTTCACCCTGTGTATGGGCCATTTCTCATTTCTTTGGGTGTCTTAATATTTTGCTTTTGGCAAATGCCCATGGGGTAGAGCACACAGAGAGTCGGGTCAAACAAAAACAAGCCCTGAGAATGAAGCTTTTCAAGGGATTTCAAGACAAGTCAAAAATGACATTTCTTTGGGTACAGGGCTTCTCAAAGAGCTTCAAATCTGTGTTCAACTTCTAGTGACTTGTAAGCTGTTGATGTTCAGTCTCCATGGATGTGAGGCTGCTGGTTTTCAAGGCTGTCATGGAGCTAGGAAGAGAGGGATGGGAATAGGACAATTTCAAGTGGCACAAAAATCATTGTTATTACCAAGATTCAGCCATGTTTCTCAAATAAATGCTCCAAGAATTGCTGCAAGCATTTGGTTTATTTCCAGTGGTTTGTTGTTTATACTTTATTTATTTATTTATTTATTACAGAGTCTCGCTCTGTCACCCAGTCTGGAGTGCAATGGCGCAATCTCGGCTCACTGCAGCCTCCGCCTCCTGGGTTCAAGCGATTCTCCTGCCTCAGCCTCCCAAGTAGCTGGGATTACAGGCACACACTACCATGCCCTGCTAATTTTTGTATTTTTAGTAGAGACAGGGTTTCACCATGTTGGTCTTAAACTCCTGACCTCAAATGATCCGCCTGCCTTGGCCTCCCAAAGTGCTGGGATTACAAGTGTGAAAACACGCCTCCAGTGTTTTCAAAAAGGTGATTTTGATGATTTTTGCCAGTGTTCTTGTTTCTTTTTTGGAGGAGCATATTTTTGGAGGTCCTTAGTTCACCATTCCTGAAGTGCTTTCCAAACTGTATCATTGTGAAATGAAATGGAGACTCACTATTTAAAGGAAAAATTGCCTTTTCCTTTTGTTTCCACTTCTTCATTTATCCCTCGTCCAAATGCTGAAGTTGTGCCTTGGGTTGCCATTACTTCATTGTAGTGGTTCTTACCCCAGCCAACAGCAAGCTCTTTTCTGTCAGATAAAATCATCTCTTTTCAGACTTTTATATATGGCTTCCCAGACGCATTTGTGATTGTTGACATTGCCCTTCTTAGAAACCCTTTCCTCTTGGGCTTGCAAAACTTTTCTATGTCTCTCCTCCTACCTCTAATATTATTTCATCTATATTTCTTTTGGAAGAATCTTTTATTCTTTCTGTTCCTTTACCATTGGTATTTTCTAGAATTCTACCCTCAATTCTTATCTCTTTGTACACTGCCACTCACCTCCAGGCCAGGGAATAGTATTTATATCCAAGGATCAAACCAACATCAACATATTGATGTTTAAATTTTTTACTTTCAGTTCTTACAATCTAGACACAAACGCCTGACTTTTTACTGGACATCTCATAGCTGATAATACTTCCTAGCAAGTATTGAGACATATGAGGTTACAGACACTATGCCAGTTGGTTTATATGTATTATCCCTAATCTTTCTAATAATTTCATATAATAGGTATTATTACCCATTTTTTACATATTCAAGATCAGTCTGCTAAAAAGCAGAAAAGCTAGGACTTGAACTCAAAGTTGTTGCCTTCCAGACCTATGCAATTATCTCATCTATAAAATAGGAACAGGTCAGGCATGGTGGCTCACACCTGTAATCCCAGCACTTTGGGAGGCCTAGGCAGGTGGATCACTTGAGGTCAGAAGTTTGAGACCAGCCTGGCCAAACACGTGAAACCCCATCTCTACTAAAAATACAAAAAATTAGCTGGGCGTGGTGGTGGGTACCTATAACCCCAGCTACTAGGGAGGCTGAGGCATGAGCATTGCTTGAACCCAGGAGGTGGAGGCTGCAGTGAGCCAAGATCGTGCCACTGTACTCCAGCGTGGGTGACAGCCAGACTCAGTCTCAAAAATAAAATAAAATAGGAACAATAATGTAATACTACCCTTATGAGGATTAAATGAGTTAATACTTATAAAGCATTTAAAATGGTATCTGACCCATAGTAAAAATTTATACGTGTTAGCCGTATTATTATTATGGAATGCTGCCTCTCAACTTATCTCCCCATCTCTCTGCTTTCTCTACCCACCTGTCACCCCTCAAAATACTCTCTCCTTCTTGTGTTCCCTATTTTGGTCAATGATATAACCATATACTCTGCCACCCAAGAAAGACATATCAGAATTCGCTTTCACTTTTACTTCTCCTCCATCCCTCCACGTTTAGTTGGTTGCCAAGTCTCATTGCGTCGTTCTTCAAGCTATCTCACCACCCCCAGCTCTCTAATTCAGGCTCCCATCATCAGGATTATTGCAATATCACGTAACTTGTCTCCCTCGGTCTCTCCTTCCTCAGCTCCATTCATTCAGCAAAGAGTTTTCTATACCTATTATATATCAGGTATTCTTTCTAACACATGGATTTGATTATATCACTTCCTTACTTAAAGAATTTAAAAGAACAGTTCATTGCCTATTAGAATTAAGCACAAAATCTTCAGTGTGGAGTTTAAAACACTACGCAATATTTTCCCTGTACTGCAATTCCATCCTTGCTTCCCATGAAACTTTTAAAACAATACCCTTGTGTTTTTGCCATACCAGACAACCAGTCATTCCCTTAAGACATCATGATGGTTCACCCTTCCATGCTTTGGCTTATGCAGTCCCATATGGCTGGAATTCCTTTCCTGCCTCCACCTCCACACTCTTCAATTTCCCACACAGCCTTGAAAATGCAGCTCAAGTGTTACCTCTCCTACAAAGCATCCCTCAGTGTCTACCCACCTGCAATACTGGGACACAATGATTCCCTCCTGTCTTCCCCACAGACCATTGTTCATACCCACGAAAAATGGGGTAGTCATGTGGACTCCCTCCCTCAGTAAATCTGTGATAAAGGGAAGGATTCGTTCCTTACGTTTTTGTATCTTCAGCATCTAGCAGAATTCCTGACATAGATCACATTTTCAGTCAATTTTGCTTGCTTCTCTAATGATACAAAAAGAAGTGTCTATCTCTGGCGACGGAAATTGTGACTGCACAATGATAAAGGGTTTGGAGTGTGGTAGAACTGATTTTAAATAAGGAAACATATTTAAATTTTCCTTAAACATTGTTGGTTATTTGAGAAATGACCAAGATTTTCCTAGCGGCCTGAAAGGCAGGGAAATGGGTGAGAAGATAAAATAGGCTTCAGCCTTCAGTGAGGAAAGGACTGGCTGTGCCTTACTTATATAATGTCTAAAACCAATAGGACAAACTCCACTTTAATTTTGATACTTTAGCCAAGAAAACACTCCAGAGGGCTGAAGAAGGGACCCGCTGGGGCTGCTGCTGAGCTGCGTCTTTGGTCTTCCGCCTTTTTGTGACTTGAGCTGAGTCCACAGTAGCATCCGTGTCAGCCATTTTGATTCATGACCAAACAATTCAATGAACTCTCGGTATTTTGGCAAAACAAGGAGCTTGAATAAACATGTTGACTTAAATGGATCAAAATAGATGGTTATTCTGGATAACTGACCACCCAGCTTCAGTCTTGCCCAGAAACAAACCTTATATTCTTCTCTTTGGCATTCTGACCCACACCTTCTGGAGATTCTCTGGTTGACTAAAAATAATTCTAATAAGTGGCAAAATTAATGTCTTTTTGGATTCCAAAATTAAAGAAAGAAAATCACTGTTTGAGTTCCAGGGAGTCAGTCTAGTTGCCTAATATAAACCTCAGAAACAGTCATTCACTTGAGTTTCAAATAGAGAAATAATGTGGAAACTTCCCTTTGGGACTTCAACATTTTCCTTGCAGCATCAGAACGTGATGTAACTCTGTGTATTCATGTATTTCAAGCTTGTGAAGAGGACCGGTGCCATATCTGTGTTGTGACTTAAATCACGACCTGTTTCCTCGGCAAGCTGGTTTCCTTCAATGTTTGCTTTCTCACAGTGGTACCGATTTCTGCTCTTTCCATTTCCAAAAGTACTAAAAAGCCATTGATGGCACATGGAAATTTTTGAGAAACACATTTAGAAACCATTTGGCAGGATGTGTGCTTTCTGGGAGAACAAGCCTTCTTTCCCTGTTATTTTCCCTTTGGAACATTCACAGGAAAACAAGACCTCTGCTCTTTAAAGATCTTTTTTGTGTGTGATGGTGTAGTCCACACCTACAGAATCTTCCAAGGAATCACAATTAGGGCTTTAAAGATGTATTTAATCATATTTTCCTCGTCTACATTGGCTTTCCACATAGGTGGGGTGGGTGTTACTGCTGACACAGACAGCCACATATGTGGTATTTCAGCGACACTGGCTGCCTGAGAAAACACTCCCTTTTGCCCTTCGCTGCTCCTTTTTACTCCAAAAGAGATTAGGCTTCCAGTGCACACAGCTAGGAGAGGTACTATAAGGCATAATCACCCACCCCTTCTCAAGAGAGCATATCTTGAAGGGGTAATACCACAAAGGAGAAACGGGGGAAACCAGTGCTACAGGTCCATTTTAGACGTATCATCATTGAGCTGATCCAACCTTATTTCTCAGACACTGATCTTCCTTTTCTCCCTGCCGCTGTAGAATCATTCATGATAATGTTGTATCTTGTTTGCAAAACATTTCATCTTAATCCTCTGGGAGAACACTTATTTGATACTGGATCAACAGTTGTCATGGAGATGATTCAAAACAGGAAGTTATCTTTATATTTTGTATTTGGATGAACAAATGACTGGACAACCATATTTAGCAATTATTAATAGAGAAAAATTTAAATGTTAATGGAGTTTACCCAAGCATAGTTGTTGCCTGGGAGGTTCTTGGTAAGTGCAACCGAAAGGGGTTTATAAAAAGAAGCAAAATTTTAGTGCTCAAAATCCACAAGAGCTTATAGAGATTTATCTAGAAGGCATGGGTCATGCTTACTTGTTTTATGTGCAGTCTTCAGGATGCTGGGAAAATCGAGGTTCTACTTCTGAGTGGTGGCATCCTGTTTAAAATAAAGGTCCAAAGTAACATTCAACTGATTAATCAAGACAATTTGAGGCACTTAGTAGCCTTAGGGATCCAGAATCTTTCCATCTGTTTCTTCTGTCTTTAGACATTGTCTTGGCCAGAGTTTACTGAGCACACAGTGACTATGTGTTCAGCCATGTACGAGGTCCTCTGGGAACCCACAAAGAAAGTGAACAGTCTGTGTAATACGGACTCATGGCAAAAGGCACAAACATTAGTATATGCATAAACAATAACTGATTCACCACTATACCTGTACATGAGTGAAATGGGTACTAAGAGGTTATTTGATGGCAATAAATTCCAAGGATAATCAGTCGTTCATGATGAAATGTGAAAGTTAATTTTTTATACCAGCTTAAATCTTTTATTCTTGCTTAGGAGTTTCCTCCCTCCCAAGACAGCAAAAATGTTTATGATCTGTTTTACATCATTAACAATTCAAACATGAATTTATGAAATGGGTCTGCGTATCTATGGACAAAACTATTTTGCAAAAATGGTAAGAATTATTTAAATTTTCTAAACAAAATGGGATGATCTCATGTTAGTACGATACCCATGCTGTCTGGGGATCAAAATGAAATCGCTCCCTGAAGAAGTATTTAAGAAAGCATAAGAGACGTCATCCCAAATTGCCAGTGTACCTATTTTGGACAGATGAATATTGCTTAAATGCCATTTTTAAAAGGCAGAAAGAGATAACAAAGTGTAAACATATTTATTTTTCCTTTAAGAAGGAAAAGCCCACTCTCTAGGGCTCTCCTCTATAAGGGAAGCATCAAAAAGATTACGCAGTTCAGCCAAATTACATGCACCATATGCTTCGAACCTCAGGTTGTGACTATTTTGGTTTGATTTATTGCTTTGATTTCATAGGAATACACCCCTCTACTTGAAGGGCTTGTTAAATATTCTACCACTATTCTAAAGAATTAATTGCAACAAGAAAGGTCTCACATTATGCTAAGTGAACACTTCTTCGCTAATTTGCCAGATTGCCTTCCTCAAGCTCCAGCACGTGAAAAATGCCATCCTTGCCATAGTGACGTCACCAGGACATTGCTGGTTGCCCTTATGGGCTCCAGCTGGGTTTCTAGTTAACACCAGCCATGCACTCTAAATCAAGCATGTCGTCTTCCCGGGCAGAATAACATACTGCAAAAGGTTACTGTTGCCAAGAGTTTGTCCATGATGTAAAAATACACAGAGTGTTTACTGATTTTCATTCAGTATTTAAAAATGATTTATATGGAGTAATGATCACATCAGGTTTTCTCACGCACACAGCCTCAGAGGCAGCTGTCCAAAATCTTACCAGAAATGTGGCCTATTAGATCATCTGGGTTCATCTACTAGAAGTGTTGAATATAATTCCTGATGTTCCCAGAGAGGTGGGAGATTTTATATAAGACATTCGGGAAGGTCTTCCAATTCTAGCAGCTTGGGGCTTCTGAAACTAAACCAAGTCTAGTTTCTCTTCATGCTGGTGCTTCCTCAGCATCACTTGCTAATTTATACATCAGAGGGCAACACAGGGAAGGAAGGAGGACAGTGTTTCTGTGAGCTGATTGGTAGCAATTGGAGTGACGGTTCTTTGGGAGAGTATAGCAGTATGGACTCAGTTTAGCTTTGGATAAGTTTATCTATCTGGATGGTAAATCTTGACATTTATTAACTAAGAATAAAGTTGATACAACTTATTTTAGTTACTTTGCAAATTTTAAACATACACAAAAAAGACAAAATAGTATAAAGATCCATAGAACTAATCACTCAACTTCAAAAAATATCAATTTATAGACAATCTTATTTCATCTCTATCCTGCTTACTAATCTCCACCTCACCCCGTAATATCTTTTGATGACTCTCGAAAATATGAAAACTCTTTCTTAACATACAATTATTTCTCCTAAAAATTTAAAAATTTTGACCAAATATTTAGTGCTCAAAAGTCTAATTTGTGTCATGTTAGGAATTTTTAAGTTTGTCTGTTAGGACAATCCAAGTAAGTCCCACACCTTGCAATTGGTTAAGTTTCTTTTAATTCATAGGTTCTCTCTCATCTCTTTGCTTCTCTTCTCCTTCTTCTCCCTCTTCTCCTCTTATTTGTTGAAAAAAACTGGGGCCGGGTGCAGTGGCTCACACGTGTAATCCCAGAACTTTGGGAGGCCGAGATGAGTGGATCACTTGAGGTCAGGAGTTCAAGACGTGAGCCAAGATTGTGCCACTGCACTCCAGCCCAGGTGACAGAGCAAGACTGTCTCAAACAAACAAAAAAAGGATCCTTTATTCTATAAAATTTCTTACAGTACACTTTTCTGATAACATCTCATGATGTCATTTAGCATGTTCCGAGGTCATCTTATTTCCTACACAATGTCAGTTGGCTTTAGAGGATTGATCTGCATCAGGTTGGGTTTTTGGGGGCAAGACTACTGTATTAGTTTGTTAGGGCTGCCATAACCAAGTATCACAGACAGGGTGGCTTAAACAACAGAAATGAATTTTCTTACAATTCTTGAGGCTAGAAGTTCAAGATCAAGGAGTCTGCAGTGTTGATTTCTCCTGAGGGCTCTCTCCTTGGCTTGTACATGGCCATCTTCTCCCTGTGTCTTTACATGGTTCTCTCTCTGTACCTGTCCAAATTTCCTTATGATCTCACAATTAGGAGGGATTAGGGCCTACCACAATGACCTCATTTTAACTTAATTACCTCTTTAAAGGCCCTATCTCCATATACAGTCACATTCTGAGGTAGTGGGAGTTCGAAATTCACCATATGAACTTGGAAACGATTCGTCCCATAACACCTACTCTTGGATGGTGGTGTGTTTTTCCACCAAGAGGCACTAAATATCTCAGCGTCACTCTTTTTGTGGTTTTGGCAGCCCTGGATTTTCAGTCCCTAGATTCATCGATTTATCAGGTTTCCAAAGTGTTGATGTCCTAATTCTGTTGTTCCTTGTTTATTTTTTTAGCTGAATAAGTTTGATTCTTTTTGAAGTCATTTTATTTTCTATTTGGTTATGCAGTAATGTATTACAAAGGTGGAATTAATATTTCTTTCCTCTTATTTACCGTTTTCAAAATAATGAGTTGGTTTTAAAATAATGTGACCAGTTTGTTGTGTTTTTCGTAAAGTGACAGTATAGACTTGTGAATGTTCATGGATACATATGTGGATATGTATGTATGATGTATATTGATCCATTGCAGCTATTGCCCTTATTGTTCAAGTTGTCCAATTTTTTTGGCCAGCAAAAATCTCTCCAAGTTTGGCTCCTAAGTCCCTTAGACAGGACTGCAGTAGTCTCTGATGGCTTTCTTGCTGTCTGATATGGCAAGATGTTCTAGGTTCATCTTTTTCATTTCCTTCTCCAGATCCAGAATCAGCCATTTCTTCAAGAAGCACCAATTTCTTTTAGGAGGAAAGGTATTTGAAGAATCTGAGTATTAGGAGACATCACAGCTACTGAGTTGATCTCCATGTCTAGGCCTTTACAGAGAATAGCACCAGAAAAAAATGCAAATGCACACGTACAGATAGACAAATAGACATATATAATCTTCCAATCAAATTCAGCGTTTGTTTTTCAGGTATTTTATGTGAACATCTGTGTTTTCTTTCTCCCACTCCAAGAATGCTGGTACTCAACCAAACCGGTAATGATTGAATAAGAACATTATATGATGGATCATTTATCCCACAATATACCCACAACAGAATCTGAGTAACACTATGAATGCCTCAACCAAGCTTTCTGCTGTTCTTTTGGTTCTCTGGATACACCACAGTAGAGATTTATACTCATTGGGTGGTTGAGGTGGGAGGATTGCTTGAGGCCAGGAGTTCCAGACAAGCCTGGGAAACATAAAGAGACTCTGTATCTACAAAAAAATTTTAAAAATTAGCTGGCTGTGGTGGTGCCTCCCTGTAATCTCAGCTACTTGGGAGGCTGTGGCAGGAAGATTGTTTGAACCCATGAGTTCAAGGCTGAAGTGAGCTATGATCACATCACTGCACTCTAGGCTGGGTGACAGAGCAAGATGCTGTCTCAAAACAGAAAAAGGAGATTTCTACTCAAATTATTATGCTTTAAATCTCTTGGAATAACTCTTCTCTGTGAATTAAACTATCAACTAGAAACATGTGGCTTTTTTTAAACAAATTAATATTTAAATTAATATATTTTATAACTAGGTAAGAAATGTACCTGGTTCCAAAGAAAAATCAAGGGTGTAACCAGCATTTCTCTATTTTTTTTTTTCTTATTGCTGTCATTACCATATGGGTCTAATGCAGATTAAGAGATGGTGGTGTCCTGGTAGATTTGGAGGAGGTGATACTTGAATCATGCCTTACTGAACAGCTGCAAAGAGTGACTTCGGTTCTGGGAGAAACTGTCTTGAAGGTCCTAGCTCTGCTCAGTGAAGAAAACATTTGTTCTGCCACCCACCATGTAATTCATCCTTGAATTTTAATGAGTTAGCCTTTAGGCTGCTAGACAGAAACAAGCCACAGCATACTGCATAAACCCTGCCATCTTTACATATTGCTGTAGAAGCTAGAAATGAAAAGTTTTTATTGTCAAATGTGTGGTAATTGTGCTCCGAGGTAATTTATCTGAATGTGTGACGTTCCATTTCTAAAATAGCAGCATCTTGGAATCTAAATCTAGCACTTCTAGAAGCTAACTCCTACCAATACCTCAAGCTCAGGTGAACTTATTGAGCCTTCCTGATCCCTGTTCGAAGTTTAGACTTCCAGATATGTGTTTCCACTGCACCCTCTAAAATCCTCCCTGATGTTAACAGGCTTTGCATTCAGTTGTTAAACTTTGTTAAGTATCCAAACCCAGCGTCGAGCATTGTATCAGCACAAATAGGTAATCTGGCTGGACACTGTGGCTCACACCTGTAATCCCAGCATTTTGGGAGGCCAAGGCGGGCAGATCACTTGAGGGTCAGGAGTTCGAAACCAGCCTGGCTAACATGGTGAAACCCCATCTCTACTAAAAATTCAAAAATTAGCCAGGCATGGTGGTGGTGGGGAGGCGCCTGTAATCCCAGCTACTTGAGAAGCTGAGGCATGAGAGTCACTTGAACCCGGGAGGTGGAGGTTGCAGTGAGCCAAGATTGCACCACTACACTCCAGCCTGGACCACAGAGCAAGACCCTGTCTCAAAAAAACAAAGAAACAAAACAAAACAAAAAACGAATAGGTAATCCCTAAATATTGGTTAACTCAAAATTTCTATCACTGCATCCTAATATACTCGGGTAAAATTACCTATTTATGTATTCTCCCCACCAACCAGATGATAAGCTCTTTAGGGCAGGAATTGTGTCTTATTTTCTTGGTACCTTACTTGTCCATAGTTTGATGGAATAAAAAACATTAGTGATGCTGTTTGAAAATGAATTAGAATTACAAAGAATAAACATGAGCTGCTCTTAAGAAACATAAGTTTGAGTCAACATTTAAAGATAAAGTGATAACATACAAAACATCAACTTAATGCTTACCGCTATAGTCTGCCTTTTGTACCCTCAGACTCTATAAACATAATATAAATGTTTCTGTATATTTTATTCTGTGTTTTAATATCAGGCCTTTAAAGCAGTTAATTGCTTAGTTCATCTGGAATTAATTTTATTACATGCTATGAGGTATAGCTATAATTTTACTTTTTCCAAAAGGTTAGCCAGTTGCCCCAATTCCAATTTTTCTTGGATCCTATATCAAGGTGGCTTAACTCTTCTACAGAACAATTGGATAACCTGCTGATACAAACACCTGGCCTCTAACTTCAAGTGGGCCTTCCTTGTTTCCTCAAGACCCCTGCTCACTTCTCATTCCCATCACTCTCATCAGTTCTCTGTAGGACAGAATTTTTTAATAAGTCTTCATAGACCACTGAATTATACCCTTAAAATGATTAAAACAGTAAAATTTGTTATATATCTTTTACCACCATTTTTTTAATAGCCAAAAAAAGAAGACTCCATGGAGAACAAGGCCTTCAGGTTTAAACTTCATCAACTACCACCATAACCCCCTACCCCACACTTAAATGTATAAGTGCATCCCTACCTACATATGCAGGCCAATCCTCTCTCCTTTTTAGTCTCTGGGAATGAATCACTGCTGACCCCAGAACATTGCTCCACAGCAGTAAGCCCTTCTCTAGATCAAGCTTCTTGAATCCTAAAAAAATCCTACTCTTGGCCCTTCATCTGCCTCTAGTTACTATTCAGATTTTCTTTTCTTTGTTTTTTTTTTTTTTTTTTTTTGAGACAGAGTCTCGCTCTGTTGCCAGGCTGGAGTGCAGTGGTGCGATCTCGGCTCACCACAACCTCCACCTCCTGGGTTCAAGCGATTCTTCTGCCTCAGCTTCCCGAGTAGCTGGGACTACAGGTGCGTGCCACCACGCCTGGCTAATTTTTGTATTTTTAGTAGAGACAGGGTTTCACCATGTTGGCCAGGATGGTCTCAATCCCCTGACCTTGTGATGCAACCACCTTGGCCTCCCAAAGTGCTGGGATTACAGGTGTGAGCCAACGTGCCTGGCCACATTTTCTTCCTTATCCAAATTTTTCAAAAACCATGGCATGTTTTGGTTTATTCCACTTCACCTCCTATTCATACCTCCCACCCATCCCTCTTTGCCTTCCCCTCCCTCTTCCCCTAAATTGTTCTAGTTGTTCTCTTCTCACCAAGTCTCAATGACTGGCTGTCTACTGAAGAAAGTAGACATCTTATTTCTTATTTGACATCTTATTTCACGGTGAACCTCAGCCCCCCAGGGTCTCCTCTGCTTCTGCTGTATCTTCTTTCATGGCTCTTCTTTTTACAATCAGAGTTTGAATTTCCTACAATTCTGCCCTTATTCCTGTGGTCTTTTCCCTTCTCATCCACTCACACATTTTCAAATACAACCTAAAAATGATGGCAGAAAAAGCTCTTCAGCACAGTATTTCCATCCATCTTCATAAGTCTACCTCTACTTATCACAGGTGATCCCACAGAAACCTGGAATCCACCTGAACTCATTATCTTCCCCATTAAGGGAGCTGCTTCTTCCATGCTGTGTCTGAGTTGATCTGCTTCTACTTATTCACTCAAACTAGAAAATTTGGAGTTGTCACTGCCTCCATCACTACTTTCATCCCTTCTGGTAAGTCCTGATAATTTTTCTCCATAATAATTCTGGAATCTGTTCCTCCTCTCCACTTTGACTCCACTCCTCTAGGCCACCATCATTCTCCTGGGCTACCTGACAGATTCATGCCTGGTCATGCCCTGCTCACATCCATCTTCCATCCAAAATGTAAACCTGCCCTTGTCGCTTTGGGTACTATGTAAAGGGATGGGTGGACAAAATTTAAATTCCTTCCTGGCTTGCCTCCTCCTCTAAAGGTCAGAACTCAAGAATTAACTTGCTCCTGACTATGTCACTGTCTTCATCGGTCTCTGTACTGTTCATGATTGCACTTTGGCAGCACACTATGACACTCATTTGCATCAGTACACAATATTTCTCACTTCTGAACATCTGTCACTGAGGTCCGCTCTCCTTGAACCACTCCCCCACATCACTGCCCTTCCTTTCCCACCTAACTTCACTTTTCGGATTCCTCCACAGAGAGCCTCTGTGCCTTCCCTCCTCACCCGTGTTCTGGGTGACATGCGTAATACCCTGGCGTGGCTGCATCACTGCTCTGGCCATGTGTTCCGGAATTACCTATGTGTCCACTCTCCCCCTACACGAGGAGCAGTTTGATGGAAAGGACCATGCTGTAAAATTATTGATTTACTGACTGAATAAATGAATGGTCTTATTGAAAACTTTAACCCAAAGTAGTCAGAAAAGGGCATTTCTTTTTCGTTGAACATGGAAGAAACCATTTGGAATAAAGTGAGTTCCAAGAAAAAGACAAATACTGAACAACTACTCTCCTTCTATTAATAATTTTAAAACACTCTTGCAGGGACCCTTGATGGTTTATAGTCATCAAATATCACATAGAGTCACATGACTCTTCCTCATTGCCGGGGGGATGAACAGTTGGGAAACCACACCAACCACAGACATAATGATGACACCAATGAGAAGCTATATGCCGCAGATAAGACATTCCCCATGACTGAAAGCTGAAATTTTACCAAATTCAAAATCTTTGAACTAATTTGACCCCTACCAGGAAGATGGACATAAGACTTTTAACATAACTTGCCTGTTATTTTTTTTTCTGAAGTCTTCTGTTCAGTACATGAACTTTGCCTGGACCTAAAATCTTAGCTCATCTGTTTACTTGTAATTTGCATTCCATGCTTTGACTTCATCACCATAAACCATTTTGTTAGGTCCAGGAGCTGTTCCCTCGGTAAACCTGGTCTCCCGAAACGTGCGGTAAGAGATACAGTTCTCTCCAAAATGCTAAGAAATTATAGATGACAGACCAGTGAATGGATAGTGCCTCTTTCTCACACACTTTAGATGTGTGTGAGATATTTGAGATGTATTTTTCATAATTTATGTGGAAAAGAATTTTCTGTAAAAGGTCATATTCTGAAATGAACTGATTTTCCCCCCAACTTGGCATCAAGTAATAGATTAGTAAGTTCTCTTCTTAAAAATCACAGTACAGTCTCTTGAGCTAGGTTTTCTTTCAAAAACAGTAGCTTTTCAAAGAGCAATGACATCTGGTCTGTTTGCTCTCAGTGCTCCCTTCTGAGATGAAGAATATTCATTTGATAATGTTTGGCTCTGTGTCCCCACCCAAATCTCATCTCAAATTGTAATCCCCACATTTCAGGGGAGGGACCTGGTGGGAGGTGATTGGATCATGGGGGCGGTTTCCCCCATGCTGTTCTTGTGATAGTGAGTTTTCATGAGATCTGATGGTTTAAAATTTGACACTTCCCCCTGCCCCTTCTGCCACCATGTAAGGTATGCCTTGCTTCTCCTTAGCCTTCTGCCGTGACTGTAAGTTTCCTGAGGCCTCCCCAGCCATGCAGAACTGTGCATCAATTAAACCTCTTTCTTTATAAATTACCCCATCTCAGGTCATTCTTTACAGCCATGTGAAAATGAACTAACACATCATTCATTTACCAAAGACTGACTGATGTGCATCCTGCATTTCTCCCTTGTGACACCTACTATGATTGCAATTAAATGATCAATCATGTATTAGGCTGTTTCTGTCCTATCTCCCCAATAGAAGGTAAAGAAAGCAGGAACTATGTTTGTCTTGTTCACTTCTGAATCCCAGGCCTAGCACAGTGCCTGGTACATAGTTGGCACTTGAATGAATATATCAGCACCAACTATCTTTGTGGCTACAGGGGTAACAACTACAGGAGCTCTGTACTGACCTGACTACAGCAGCAGCTTCTTGAGAACCCTGCTCCTCCACTGCCCAGCTAAAGGAGAGGTGAGGGAGGGAAGAATAGGTTTGGGAAAGGAAGTGGGAAGACAGTTTTTACTGAACAGACCTAAAGGCCAAAGTAAGAATGGGCACTAATTATCTCAGAAAAATCGCAGAACTTTGGTACTTAATGCTTATGGAAATCCCTCCAATGTGCCAGGCACTGAACAGTCTTAAAAACAGAAAACTGTCCAGATTTATGGATGTTTTGAGGAAAACAACTCCAAGAAAAAAAAAGCATGCATTTATGTACCAATATGGTTTAAAATAGTGGCTGACATTAAGTCTGTGCTAGTTTAACAACTGGTTTTGGCAGTATCTCTTATGAAATAAAACAGGCAATTTTCTACACACCACCCAAGTAACGCAAAATACAGGCACACCTTACACCTTTCTGAATAAACAAAAAGCCCTGTTTATTCAGGTCAGTGAATATTTCTTTAGCACAGAAAGTCCTAATTGCAACTTTTTTTTTCAATTTAGGAGCCCTAACTACTAACATTCCTGTTGACTATTGCTGTTTCTCCCATAGTAAGTTGATAGTGCCACTGAAATAATGAAACAAATATATCTATTAAAATTCATATTGTTAGCTAAAAATGATCAGTATAAAGATTCAGTAAAGAAATCTTATACCAAATTGATATCCTTCAAAAGTAGAACAAAAAGTCCGAGAGATGGAAAAGATGAAAGAAATAAGAAAATAAGAGATTAAAATGTATAATATCTAATAAAATATCCAGAAAGGGGTCAAACAAGGAAATCAATTTTTTAATCATTATTTAAGTATAAATAGTTTTCATTTTTACCAAATAGAACACTTTTACATGTACATAATAGAGTGCTTTTCTCCATTTTAATGAAATAATCTAGATACATGTAGATAATACATGTAAATAACACTAAAATGCTTATTAAAATGTTAATCCCCTTCTCTCCCTGTTCCAATGTTCTCTTCCCCCAAAGCAAGCACTTTTAGCCCATTTGGTTCTAGTACTGTATTTAACCCAATACTTATACTCGATAAAGCTCCTTCTGGAGCCCCTAATTTGCTTGTTCCTGTTTGAATTCAAAGTTCCCTAGGCTCCTGCATAGCCACATTCCTAGTCCTTTAACACTGTCTTAGGAATTCCCTTTGCCTGTCACCTTTGTTGGGTACCTTGGTTCCTGGACTGGACTCCTTTTTCTTTGTTTTACCTGCTTGTCCTGCTAGATAACATTCTTCAGCTGCCTCTTGGGGAAAAAAAAAAGCTTGGAGGTACATTTTTTGAGTACATAAATGCCTGAAAATTTATTTTCTATCTTCTTACTTGCTCATTGGCTGGGTATAAAATTCTAGGTTAAAAGTCATCTTCTATCAACTATGGAAGTCATTGCCCCAGTGTCTTCTAGAGACCAGCATTGTGTCAAGAAATGTGATACCATATTGATTCCTGATCCTCGGTAAATATTCTAATTTTCCTCTTGAAGGCTTTAGAGTTGTCTTTTCATTCTGATATTATGAAGTTTCACAATGACATGCCTGTATGTGGTTTTGTTTTTTTTTTCAATTCACATTTGATGAGAGTTTTTTTTTTTTAAGACAGAGTCTTGCTCTGTCACCCAGGCTGGAGGGCAGTGGGATGTTTGACTCATGGCAGCTTCAATCTCCCAGACTCAAGTGATCCTCCCACCTGAGCCTCTCAAGTAGCTGGGACTACAGTTATGCGCCACCATGCCCAGCTAATTTTTGTATTTTTTGTAGAGATGGATCTCACCATATTTCCCAGGCTGGTGTTGAACTCCTGGGCTCAAGTAATTCAACTGCCATGGCTTCCCAAAGTTCTAGAATTACAGGCAAGAGCCATTTCCCACCATTAATGGAAACTTTCATTCTGGAAATTTATTATTCTCTTCTGATAAATTTTCTTATATCACTTCCTTCTGTTTTCTCTGACCTTTTTCTGAATCCTTGATTAGATATTATACATTTTAACTGAACTCTTATTTTTCCTCTTCTTTTCCATCTCAGACTTTTTGTTCTACTTTTGAAGGATTTTTTTAAGGATTTTTGTTCTACTTTTGAAGGATTAACTCGCCTATATAGTATACAATTTCTAGACCATACTGAATATCCTGATCATTTTTAGCTAATATGAATTTTAATATATGTTTCATTATTTCAGTGTACTGTATTTGTTTAATACATAGTATTTATAGACTGGCCTGCTTTGTTCAGGATAGTTTCAGTTTATCCTGTTGTCCTGGTGACTCATTGATTAGCTTCCTCTTTCATTTTCAAAAGTGTCCTGCCTTGGGTGATAAATTATGTGGTCATACTATTTATTAAGCCCTTTGTATGTACCAAATGCTGTTCTAAGTCTGTATATTTAACAATACTATCTATACAACAATCCAGTGGAGTAGATTCTGTTATTCTACAGATTAGAAAACTGAGGCATAGTTTAAATAACTTGCCCAAGGTGTCATAGCTAAGAGGTGGTGAAGCTGGGACTTGAATTCAGGAAATCTGTCTTCAAAGCCATTGTACTTAATTAGCATATAGATACTGCTTCATGACTGATTAGAATTCCCTATTTGTGGGATATTAAGTGATTTCTGACTTTTTATTCCTGTTCACATATTGTTAGGCTTCCTTCCAGCAAAACTTTGTACATCTCCTTTATTACTTACTTGGGAAGGATAAATTCCTAGTGAATCCAATTTTTTTGATTCTCAATTCAGTGCTCTTTCAACTCAGCCATGCTGCATGCCTGTTGAATGTGGCTAACTAATGAAGTCTAAGATTATGAGCAGACAGACCACAAGAAAGTGGATCAGTTATATATGATCTTGCTTCTATTACAAAGCAAAAAAAAAGCAGACTAGGAGAGGCAATATTGAAAAGAGCTGTGTTTCTGTGACTTTCAAGCAAATGAAAAACTGGGGAAGGTTGTAGTTAATTCTGGTCCTTTAAAACCCATGTTTCTCTGGTCATGGCTGACAACCACTTTGGCTGTCCTTACCTTGGGATTTGCAGCCTCTTGACCCCCAACCCCATCTACCAACAATGACAGTCCACAGGAACTTGCAGTGTTCCGTAAGTGTTCCTTAAGACAAATCCATAAATCAGCAAGTAAGTGGCAAATTTATCAGGCACCCCCAGTTGGTGAAGATGCATCTTTATTATGACATTAGATCACAGGCATGTCATCATTTCTTTCTAGAATGGTGTTTGAGTGTAATTCCATTGATTAATAATCTGAAGTCTTTCATTTGCACATATTGAAAAATTCACCCATGGAGACAGCTAGAAGTTTCCCTAAAATGTTCCTTCTATGCCTGGCTTAAATTTCCTCTAAGGAAGTCCTCAGCACATGAACGCAGTCAGCTTCTCAAGCCTAAACAACAGTCATTTGAGCTGTTAGGCATACAATATAGACCAGGACTTATCTTTTATACACAATTCAGCAAATTGTATCAAGTGCCCATTTATGCCAAGCACCGTGTTCAATGCAAGGGAAAGGGAAAGCAAAAGCAAAAGCAAAACACTGCCTGCTGCACGATCTTGGGGGGAAGACCAATCGGCAATGGAGTTGAGTCGGTCTTCAAAATGGAGACTGAGGCTGGGAGTGGTAGCTCACACCTGTAATCCCAGCACTTTGGGAGACCGAGGCAGGTGGATCACCTGAGGTCAGGAGTTCAAGACCAGCCTGGCCAACATGGTGAAATTCCATCTCTACTAAAAACACAAAAATTAGCCGGGCGTGGTGGCAGGTGCCTGTAATCCCAGCTACTCAGGAGGCTGAGGCAGGAGAATTGCTTGAAACTGGGAGGTGGAGGTTTCAGTGAGCCGAGATTGAACCATTTCACTCCAGCCTGGTGACAGAGTGAGACTCCGTCTCAAAAACAAGCAGGCAAAATGGAGACTGAAGGGAGGGTCTGTGGGAATGTTAAACAGTTCACAAAGGAGAAAATATATTCAAGCTTATGTTTTGGGGGCTTCCATCAAGCTAGAGATGTTTCCTACTGTGAGCAGCCACAGCACACGGCTTCCCATTCTACCGTATCCTGTCAGGTTAAACTGCCAGTTTTATATCTTATTTTTATTTTCCCTGTTATAAGCTTCTTGATGGTAGGTGCCAGACTTTGATTTATCTTTGTTTCCTAAATGCTTTGCCGTGGTGCCTACCACCTAGTACGTGAGTACTAAATGCAGTCACACATCGCTTAACGGGACATGTCCTGAGAAACGTGCCAGTAGGCAGTTTCATCACTGTGTGCACATCATAGAGTGTCCTTCACAAACCTGGACGGCATAGCCCACAACACACCTAGGCTATTTGGTATAACCTATTGCTTCTAAGCTACACACCTGTACAGCATGTTACTGTACTGAATATTGTAGACAATTATAACACAATGGTAAGTATTTGTGTATCTAGACATATCCAAACATAGAAAAGGTAAACAATATAGTATTATAACCTTATGGGACCACCTTTCTATATGCAGCTCCTCATTAAGCAGTACACAGATTGATTGAATGAAGAATGAATGTTAAATTCCCCCATTTTATGACTAAGTCAAAGAAATAGATGCCGGAGAGTGCTTTGTGAGAAAATTTAAAAGTTATTCCAAGTAGAACAAAGAGGACACGCACACACACACAAAAATGCATACAGAAAAGAATAGGAAAGTTTTGAGGAGCTAAACCTGCAGAGAATGTCAGATTGGTGGGAAATGGTGTCTGAGGAGCCAAGTTCCCATGTGTGAGTTCCTATTGCAGTGAAATGCTTTCCCTAACTAGGTGACTAGCTGAAATATGTCAGGGATGGATGAAAGTTCAGATTGCTCAGTGATTTCAGAACCTTGAGTAGTTTTCCATACATTCTCACTACAGATGGGGGGTGAAGAAAAAGGGGAAAAGGCTTAGGCTAGACTTTCCAAAATCACTTCGTCTAAATTCCTTTCTGGCCTGTAAAATGACAGGGAAATCCAGAATCTATTTACTTTGTACAGCAGACAAACACATTATTTGTATTTTTTGGGTAATTTGGGATTGCTGGTTGGTATTTTAAGGATTTGTATTTAGGTATTTCATGTTTGCTGATCCACTGTCTCTGAGGTAAGGAAAATTAACACATTGTGAAAGGAAGTAAAATTTACCAATGAATCAGTACTCCTTGCTTTTTATTTGAAAAGAACATGACTTGAAAAAAATTCTATGAAATCATGAGTAGAAAGATGATATGGTTTTGGCATGTCCCCACCCAAATCTCATTTTGAATTGTACTCCCATAATTCCCACATGTTGTGGGAGGGACCAGTGGGAGATTATTTGAATCATGGGGGTGTTTTCCCCCATACTGTCCTTGTGGTAGTCAACTCTCACAAGATATGGTTTTATCGGGGGTTTCCACTTCTGCATCTTCCTCATTTTCTCTTGCCACCACCATGTAAGGAGACTTCACCAGCCATGTGGAACTGTAAGTCCAATTAAGCCTCTTTTTCTTCCCAGTCTCAAGTATGTCTTTAACAGCAGCATGAAAAAGTCAACTAATATAGTCAACTGGGACCAGGAGTGGGGTGTTACTGAAAAGATACCCAAAAATGTGGAAGCAACTTCGAAACTGGGTAACAGGCAGAGGTTGGAACAGTTTGGAGGCCTCAGAAGAAGACAGGAAAATGTGAGAAAGTTTGGAACTTCCTAGAGACTTGTTGAATGGCTTTGACCAGAAACCTGATAGCAACATGGACAATAAGGTCCAGGCTGAGGTGGTCTCAGATGGATATGAGGAACTTGTTGGGAACTGGAGCAAAGATGACTCTTGTTAGGTTTTAGCAAAGAGACTGGTGGCATTTTGCCCCTGCTCTAGCGATCTGTGGATCTTTGAACTTGAGAGAGATGATTTAGGGTATCTGGTGGAAGAAATTTCTAAGCAGCAAAGCATTCAAGATATGACTTGGTTGCTGCTAAAGATATTCAGTTTTATAAGGGAAACTGAGCATAAAAGTTCAGAAAATTTGCAGTCTGACAATGTGATAGAAAAGAAAAACCCGTTTTCTGACAAGAAATTCAAGCTGGCAGTAGAAATTTGTATAAGTAATGAGGAACAGAATGTTAATCCCCAAAACAGGGAAAATGTCTCCAGGGCATATCAGAGGTCTTTGTGACAGCCCCTCCCATCACAGGCCCAGAGACTTAGGAGAAAATGGTTTAATGGGCTGGGCCCAGGGTCCCCGTGCTGTGTGCAGCCTAGGGACTTGATGCTCTGTGTCCCAGCTGCTCCAGCCATGGCTGAAAGGGGCCAACATAGAGCTTGGGCCATGGCTTCAGAAGGTGCAAGCCCCAAGCCTTGGCGGCTTCCACATGGTGTTGAGCCTGCGAGTACACGTAAGTCAAGAATTAGGGTTTGAGAACCTCCGCCTAGGTTTCAGAAGATGCATGGAAACTCCCAGGCAGAAGTTTTCTGCAGGGGTGGGGTGCTTATGGAGAAACTCTATTAGGGCAGTGTGAAAGGGAAATGTGGGGCTGGAGCCCCCACAGAGTCCCTACTGGGGCACTGCCTAGTGGAGCTGTGAGGAGAGGGCAGCTGTCCTCCAGACCCCAGAATGGTAAATTCACTGACAGCTTGCACCATTTGCCTGGGAAAGCCACAGACACTCAATGCCAGCCTGGAAAGCAGCTGGGAGGGAGACTGTACTCTGCAAAGCCACAGGGGTGGAGCTACCCAAGACCATGGGATCCCACCTCTTACATCAGCGTGACCTGGATGTAAGACCTGGAGTCAAAGGAGATCATTTTGGAGCTTTATAATTTGACTGCTTCGCTGGATTTTGGACTTGCATGGGCCCTGTATAACCTCTCTGTTTTGGCCAATTTCTCCCATTTGAACAGCTGTATTTACCCATTACCTGTACTCACATTGTATTGAGGAAGTAACTAGCTTGCTTTTGATTTCACAGGCTCATAGGCAGAAGGGACTTGCCTTGTCTCAGAGGAAACTTTGGACTATGGACTTTTGGGTTAATGATGAAATGAGTTAAGACTTTGGGGGACTGTTAGGAAGGCATGATTGGATTTGAAATGTGAAGACATGAGATTTGGAGGGGCCAGGGGCAGAATGATATTGTTTGGCTCGTGTCCCCACCCAAATCTCATCTTGAATTATACTCCCATAATTCCCATGTGTTCTGGGTGGGGCCTGGTGGGAGATCATTTGAATCACAGGGGCAGTTTCCCCTATACTATTCTCGTGGTAGTGAATAAGTCTCACAAGATCTGATGGTTTTATAGGAGTTTCCACTTTTTCATCTTCCTCATTTTCTCTTGCTGGTACCATGTAAGAAGTGCCTTCTCCTCCCACCATGATTCTGAGGCCTCCCCAGCCATGTGGAACTGTAAGTCCAATTAAACCTCTTTTTCTTCCCAGTCTCAAGTATGTCTTTATCAGCAGCGTGAAAATGGACTAATACAAAGGAACTACAAGAACACTGTCCCTTTCCAAACTTGTTTGCCTTTAAATCAATGTAGCTTTAGAGAAACCCACTGACTTTGAGGTCAATCTCATGCCTAGCTGTTTAATAACACAATAATTACAACTACCAAGATAAGAAGTTGTATTCCAAAGAGATAAAGAAGTCCTATCCCTGGAAATAGTTTTTCTAGAGTTCAATGACTCAGAAACATCCAGAACAAGAGATTATCACACAGGAAAGTTTGCTCTCATTAGAAAAGATAAACAAAGGTATTTCTGAAGATAGCCTTCATATTATTTATTAAAGGCCTAGAAGGTAGGGTGGGCTCTTCGGTAATGGTGAGTATCTCCTGCAGAATCCACTCACCTCTTAGAGAAAAAACAAAAGTGCTGCCAATTTGTTGTTTGCCAATACACTCTCTTATGACCTCTCTTAATTGGACTGTAAACCATTCCTCTATTTCCTATCTATGCTTTTTATTCTGCTTGTTGAAATTAGAAATACTGTACGTATATATAGGGAAACACCCAATTGCAAACAGAAGAGATTATATGAAAACAAATCATTGGGTCACATATCTAGAGAAACCTGGGATATTTAAAACAACAGTACATTTCCTTTAATTTATAAATTTTTAAAAAATCAAAATAGATTAAATATTTAACACACACACACACAACAAACAAAAACGGGTTAACCTACACCCAATAACTGCACTGTCTCTCCATCAGTGAACCTTGTGCTGAAATTGTCTGTTACATGTATCTGCCTTGAAAATTCTGTGAGCAACCTAAGAGTAAGGACCCTGCATACAAATTTTTAAATTCTGAGCACTTAGCACATAGCAAGTCATCAGTTTGCTAACCTACATCTTTATCAGTCTTTAAGATACAATTAATTGTATAACACACCATTGATTTTTTTTTTTTTTTTTTTTTTTGAGACAGTCTCACTCTGTCACCCAGGCTGGAGCGTAGTTCCATGATCTCAGCTCACCGCAACCTCCACCTCCTGGGTTCAAGTGATTCTTCTGCCTCAGCCTCCTGAGTACCTGGGATCGCAGGCATGTACAAACATGCCTGGCTAATTTTTGTGTTTTTAGTAGAGATGGGATTTCACTACTTTGGCCAGGGCAGTCTCAAACTCCTGACCTCAGGTGATCTGCGTGCCTTGGCCTCCCAAAATGCTGGGATTAAAGTTGTGAGTCACTATGTCCTGCCTGAGCCACTGCGTGTGGCGATCAATTTAATACAGTTTTACACTGGAGGCCAAAAAAAAGCACTACATTTGAACATTGCATTTATAAACAACTATTATAAAATGCATCCTGATTTCAAGAATATTAAAATGTAAAAAATATGCCTTCGAATGGAGGAAGTCCTGTAATTGTGCTCTAACTGAATTTCTCAGGTCATAAACAGAGTGGACTCTTGCCTGCATTATGTCAGTAGACAAACATTCCTCAGCACTAGTGACACTGACTCAAAGCATCCTACTTTTCCTGTACTGCTTTTTCTGAGGCCACTGATCACCTCTAAACATTTGTCTGCTGTGTTTTCCTTGATTTCTTTGTTTCCTTGCATTAAACTCTTCCTCTCAAAATTCTTCACCGGCTGCTATAGCCTTCTATAGGAACTGACCTCTAAGGCTCCCTTTCTTCTTCAGTGGCTCCCATTTATCTTGCCCTCAAAGTGGGCTCCCACAAGCCTCAGTCCCTTTCATTTCTCAGTGGTCACTGGTGGTTCTCAGCCCTGGTGATACATCACAATCATTTGTAGAGCTCTTTTAAAATGTCCAAGCCCTAGCTGGGTGTGGTGGCTCATGCCTGTAATCCCAGCACTTTTGGAGGCTGAGTGGGTGATCACCTGAGGTCAGGAGTTTGAGACCAGCCTGGCCAATATGGCGAAACCCTGTCTCTACTGAAAATACAAAAATTAGCTGGGCATGATGGTGCATGCCTGTAGTCCCAGCTTCTTGGGAGGTTGAGGCAGGAGAATGGCTTGAACGTGGGAGGCAGAGGCTGCAGTGAGCGGAGATTGCACCATTGCACTCCAGCATGGGCAACAGAGCAAAACTCTGTCTCAAAAAAGATAAATAAATAAAATGTCCAAGTCCAGATCCCAACCCAGATCAATAGGATATGAGCTCTGTGAACCTGGTCATGTGACAATCTCTGACATTCAATTTCTTCATCTGTAAAATTAAGATAATGTTAAATCTGCTTCATCAGATTGCTGTATACACATGCTTTACTTCCCCATCGTTATAATGAATATGGTCTCCTCTTTTCTCCATTTACTTAAAGCCCACCTTTCTTTAAAACCTCAACTGAACCTTTCCCCTGGCCCCAGCTCTCCATAATCACATTGTTTTGGCTTGTTTGCAAAGCCCACTGAAAACTCAAGATGGGCCTGTAAAAATGAAATCGTCTCCTGGCTGATGTTTCTTTTTTATTTATTTATTCTTTTCTTGAGATGGAGTCTCGCTCTATTGCCCAGGCTGGAGTACAGTGGTGTGATCTCGGCTCACTACAACCTCCGCCTCCCGGGTTCAAGTGATTCTCCTGCCTCAGCCTCACCAGTAGCTAGGATTACAGGTGTGAGCCACCAAGCCTGGCCCTGGCTGATCTTTCTATAGCTGTTCTTGTCACCTTCCAATCCATTCTCCATATAACATTCCAACATTCCAGAATGATCTTAACAAAACAATTAGGATCAAGTTGCTTTCTATTTTAAATCTTCTAATGATTTTTCTTTGTTCTTATGTTTATTAAAATCCAAATTCTCTAACCCAGGTCACAAGGTTCTACAAAATCTGATCCTCATCTCATTACTCTCCCCATTGCTTTCTATACAGTCTGGCAGCACAGGTTGTAATTTGATGTACTCTTTCCCACCTCAGGGCCTGGCTCATGCTGTTCTCTCTGCCAGGAATGATCTTGTACTCACCTACCTTTTTTCTTTTTTTTTGAGACACAGTTTCTCTGTCGCCCAGGTTGGAGTACAGTGACACCATCTCAGCTCACTGCAACCTCCACCTCCTGGGTTCAAGTGATTCTCTTGCCTCAGCCTCCCAAGTAGCTGGGATTACAGGCGCCCACTACTACGCCTGGCCAGTTTTTGTATTATTAGTACAGACAGGGTTTCACCATGTTGCCAGGCTGGTCTTGAACTCTTGACCTCAAGTGATCACCCACCTTGGCCTCCCAAAATTCTGGGATTACAGGCGTGAGCCACCGTGCCCGGCCTCACCTATCTTTTCAACATCAGCTTAATAATCACTTCCCTCAGTATACACTTATCTGACCCTCAGTCCAAGTGGGTGCCCTGGGAAAACCTTCTCTTTACATCCTATAAATATTCTTTTATAATGAACTATTTTATCAGAAACCGGATGGATTCAGGTCAGATATTAACTTTTTCTCAGTATACCTCTATATTGTTTGATTTGTTGCCATAAGCATGAATTATATTTGTAATTTAAAACATTTGCTTTTAAGTTTGAGAAACAGTATGGTTTGTTGTTATTTATTTTTTATTTTTGGAGAAGGGGCTCTGTTGCCGAGGCTGGAGTGTACTGGCATGATCAAGGTTCACTGCAGCCTCGATCTCCCGGGCTCAAGTGTTCCTCCCACCTCACCTCAGCCCCCTCAGTAGCTGGGACCACATGTGTGCACCACCACTCCTGGCTAATTTTTTTAATTTTTCTTGTAGAGATGGGGATTCTATGTTGCCCGGGCTGGTCTTGAATTCCTGGGCTTAAGCCATCCTCCCACCTCAGGATCCTGAATAGCGGAGACAGGCACAGCCACCATGTCCAGTTAGTTTTGTATTATTTGTAGAGATGAGGTTTTGTCATGTTGCAAAGGCTAGACTCAAACTCCTGGCCTCAATTGATCCTCCTGCCTTGCTGGGCCTCCCAAAGTGCTGGGATTACAGGCATGAGCCACTGTGTCCAGCCAATACATTATTTTTTAAAAGCCATGTTGCTGCTTCAATGTCTGCCTCCTCCCCTAGAATACAAGTTCCAAGAAGGGCATATACTGAGGCTGGCTGGTTCACCATGATGGCCACAGAATCTAACAGTGCTTTGAACCCAGGAGATGCTGAACATATTGAGTGAATGCTATTGACTGAAAAGAACAGAACATGAAAACTGGTTGGGAGACTCAGCACTAACCTTTGCCCAGGAAAAAGATGGCTCTCAGGCCACCTTAGAGAATGCAAAGGGGTGGGGCACACCTGAACCTGAGTCAGGGCCCTATTCAAAAGTATCCTGCCAACAAGGGCTTTGAAACAGGGTAGGTGCTTATAGTCTCACAAAGGAAGCAGTATTCAGGCTGTTGGTGTCTGACTAGTTAAATAGGACCCAAGCCAGGAGTTATAGATGAGTCCAGGAGGTTGTCAATACATTTAATTAAAAAAAATTCTAGCTATAATTTTCTAAATATTATCTTCATTATTAATTTGGCTCTCAGTATTTGCAAAGTAATTTTGTTATTTTTCTTCACATATACGCCCAATTTCCTAGTTGAATCTGCAATCTCCTAAATACGAGGTCTCTTTCATAACTATTCTACATCCTCATGACTCAGTTCAACCCACAGCATATTCCCTAGAAATGAATACAGCCAACATTCTTTCATTCAAAGAACATGCCCAGGGATTCAGTGTTTCTCAGATACCCTCCAACAAGTTTTTAATGTTTAAATAAATGCAGCACATTTTCATGCTTTTATCACCAATGCTTGTTGAAGTTTCATTGATTTTCAGTGGTCTTTAATGTTTTTCTTTGCTTGGAAATATTTGATAAGGTAATTGCAGTAGATGCTTGCAATGCTATCTAAACAAATGAAGTAGAATATTTTAATGAGAATATGTGTTATTCATGCTTTAAAGTATACCTGTTTCTTTGTGGCTTTAAATATGGTACGTGCTTAATAAGTTATAGGAATTGCCCACTAGGGTATCTTTTTGTTCTGAAATAATAGGCTTTTGACATGGGGTTTGAAGTCTTTTCTCTATTTGATGCAGTTTATGTTGGTATAGTATAGCCACCTCAGGGCTAATAAAATCCAGTGATTTTGCATATGCTAATAGCTAAATCCTTCAACAATTAAAAGTGAAGTAAAAAAAGCCCCAGAATCCTCACCTTCAAAAACCTATGGTAACAAAGACAGTATTCAATCTGCAGTCTTGTAAGAGCAATGCTGATTATCTTTTCCCTCTTTGGAATCTGAATCATATGTTATACCTAGATGACAAGTCAGCTTTTGCTTGTTTCCTGTAATTTAACATGCCGTGAGCTACCCATGTTTCATTTGGGTCAGAAGCTGCCATAAGATAATGTGAATTGAAGCCATTATGTGACTTTAGTAAGATTATGTTTATTAACCAAGATTACCCATTATGATGGTTTCCAGGCCAACAGCATGAAATGAGTTTAATCTGAAAAAAATTGTTTCTTCCACAGAGATAATTATTTGTAAAGTTAAAGCTAATCTACGAATCCAGTTGCCATTCTTAATAGCTTCAGGCTTGCTTCTCCTTTTCTTTACTACAGTCTAAGTTTCTCATTCTAACTATGCTTGCGTTATTCCTTTTCTCCTCTTGATTAAAATTTAGCAGATAGTGAAGATTTACTGTGTTTATTAGAAATAAAAATTTGTAAATTTATCAAAAACCTACATGAAATTTAAAAAGTGGTAATACACTTAAAAGTTTACAAAAATGAATCCTGTTACCAATTTAGGAAAGAAACACAGTAATTAATAAAAATATATTCATATTTGCTTACCATGGGTTTTGATATCTGTGGGTTATTGAATCAAGAGAAGCTTGACTTAGTTCTTCATACTGTAAAAGGAAGAAAATTAATGTACCATAATTCCTAAGTAAATAGGTAGCAGGTCTAAGTATCCATATTTCTAGTCAAAAAAGGAAGTCAGGTTGGGAAATGAAATAGGAAATGCTAAATTCAGTTAAAAGAAGATCAGAGAAGAAAACAGTCTTTTGATTCCTGAACAGAGAGGAAAAAAGTACAAGAAGTAAAATAAGCAAGACCCTATGTGCTTTACTTTCCCTCTTTGAAAGGAGGGGTGTTGGGTAGCAAGAAAAGTGTGATGCGTAATCACTAAGTTGCTTTCCATCTTTATGATTCTATGTATAAATAAATGAGCCTTCTAAACTACTGTCATTAGACTCAAACAGGTTACCTCTTTTCACTTTACTTTCTCCTTACAGAATCAAAAAAATGTGGTCGCAATAATTTAGGAAAGAGCTGGATTATAGACAGACTGTGGTAAAGTGTAGATTTGAAAACTCGTTTCAGAAGGGATAATTCAGAGTATTGATAAGGTATTTGGTGGCTTAGAGTGGTTCTTAGATTAAAAAATAATTCCCACCCACCCCCTCCCCCATGTGCATTGAAACGATCTGTTATTACTGAATGAATGACTGCTATATACTGACTCCTCTTCTCCAGGAACTGTCAGATGGATGGCACATCTTGTAAATAAGCATGGGGAATAAAAGTGTCAAATTTATATCGAAAAACGTATTGGTCTATAACCATTTCTGAAATTTCTATACTAGGATTGAGAAGCCATGACATAAATTATCAAAAAGTATTTCACTTCATTTGTGGATGCATTTTTTACTTACATTAGTATGGGATGCGATATTCATAACATCTCAAAAAGTGGCAAAATCCTATTATAAAAATTTCAACATTAAAGGAATGATGTTACTTAGCACTTTTTAAATTCTCTTCTCTCCTCTTCCTTTTCCCTTAAGCTTCAGTTTAGAATGACTTTCCTTATTGACTACCACAGTCTCTGCTTGAGAAGGCAAATTCATTTATTTGTGTCATCTTCTCTGGGATAAAGACCTGAAACCTTAATCTCTTCAATGTTCACACATAAATTGAATAAACAAAGGAAGGCACAAAATAAGCAAGGTCACTATTCCATAGAAACTTTGAAAATAATCTGCATATAATAGAAAGATCATGGGACAGGTTTTTTTCTCAATTGATTGCTGACATGATTCCCTGAAAATTGACCTTATCCATTGACTTATAAGTAATTTTATTATCAGCTTCTGGACAAATTTTGCAGGACTTGGATGATCTTTAGTTTTATGCTATTCCTATCTTTAATAACCCAAAATTGCATCTTCTTAACTGGGGAAGACCTTTCTCAGAAACAAAATAACACATCTTTTTTCCATTCCTCCTATAGATATCAGTCCCTATAAACAATTTGTTATCTAAAATAAGCTGGTCCTTCTCTATCTTAATTTATTAACGAAATGCATCACGATTTATTTGGACATCTATGTTTACTGTAGTGTTAAACCTAATAAAATTCAGACTAAGATAAATCTTTTTTTTTTTACTGGCCAATCATTCCTAAGAGTAAAGATTGATTTCAAAACCAATTCAATATCTTCATAGAAATGGGTAACAATTATTATATTTTCTATCTTAAATCAGTGAGAACCTTTTACACTTATTTTAAATGTTTTCCACGAAAAGAATTACAACTCCAATTTGGATATTTCCTACAGATCAATCTTCAAATTAAGTCTATTTATTAACAAAAGGGAAATACTTGCTAACTACATTCACATATCATGAGTTACACAATTTCTAAAATGAGTAAAAACTGTTAAATTTGAGTTAAATTAATTGCAGACATTTGGGGCACATTCTGGTTAAAAATTAAAATCATTGCTTAAGACTTTCACTTTTAATCTCTAAACTCTAGTTTAGTCCTGACACATTTAGGAAGTCTTGGGGACTGTTCCTGAGGAATCCTTTTGCTTTGTTGCAATAATCCAAGATGGTTTTCTTACTATATCCAATTTTTACTTTCCTTACTTCTAGAAAGAACAATTTTCCATCTCTATAACTATGAGGTCTTTCTCACCCGTAGAACGAATACAATGGCAATGTAATTCAAGAATGCATAGACACTAAGGGTTTTCTTCTGTAGCCTCCTCCTTGGTAACATAGGGCTCTCAGTACCAAACATTTGAGTGGAAAATTCCCTACGGCTATCTTTTCTTATGCTAATGTGTTTTTTCCTTCACTTGCCTCAATTTGCAAAATATTACTGTTAACCCCTTAGGTGTCTTTCTTCCCACAGCCTGTGAGAAGCATTTCCATTGTTGCAGCAGGGTCACCAAATTGCATAATGTTGCCTATTCTAGATTGGAACTATTACAGGGAGAAAGGGGACATAAAGGCTTTTGCATGAATGGAACATTTGAAGTATTCATTTTACATTCAGAACATGAGTAGAAACAAAACAATTCTTTCTGAAAAATGTCGGTGTTTAAGGCATGGATTCAGTGATGCATTTCTCTTGTTAAAGGAAAAAAGAAGTTCCATGCAGAGACCCATACGTACTTCATTTTATGCCACATTATAGGTGGGCTTGAGTACCAACATTAATGATATCCTGGTCTCTTTTAACTATAGTTTTTAAATAATCTGAATTAATTCATCTACTTTCAGCAAATAGTCTGAACATTGGGTTCTGTGAGTTTGTTCACTGTGGCCCCAGTATCTCTGCTTTCTGGGGAGTATCCAAATAATGAGCAACATAGTCTCTCGTTTCTAGTGTGCTTACAATACTATAATTTAAAAATCCATGCAAGCAGGAAAATATAGTATAGAGAGACATTAATACTAGATCCCATTTGTTGAGCGTGCTAAGTGCTTTACACATCTCAATCCGTTTATTAATACTCTAAGGTATTACTGTTATCCTGTAATACGTAGTTGTTTTTTTTTTTTTTTTTTTTTTTTTTTTTGAGACAGGGTCTGGCTCTGTCACCCAGGCTAGAGTGCAGTGGCACAATCTCAGCTCATTGCAACCTCTGCCTCCTAAGTTCAAGCAATTCTCCCATCTCAGCCTCCTCAGTAGCTGGGACCACAGGTACACACCACCATGCCCAGCTAGTAGAGAGAGGGTCTTGCCGTGTTGCCCAGGCTGGTCTCAAACTCCTGAGCTCAAGCTATCTATCTGCCTCAGCCTCCCAAAGTGCTGGGATTACAGGTGTGAGTTACTGTACCCAGCCAGTAGGCAGAATTCTAAGATAGCACCCAAGATTCTCACCCCCTGGTATACATGCGTTCTCAGATATTCAACTGAATACAAATCTAGGTCCTACTGTGAAGGGATTTTGCAGATGTAATTAAAGTCCCAAATCAGCTGACTTGAAGAAAGGGAGATTATTCTCAGTGGGCCTAAGCTAATCAGGAGAGCTCTTGAAAAGACCTAGGCTCTTCTTGGCAAAGGGGATTTGAAGCATGAGAGGGAGACTCCACAGCTGGCTTTAAAGATGTGGAGGGGTCAGCCGAGTGCGGTGGCTCACGCCTGTAATCCCAGCACTTTGGGAGGTGGGCGGATCATGAGGTCAGGAGATGGAGACCATCCTGGCTGACACAGTGAAACCCTGTCTCTACTAAAAATACAAAAAATTAGCCAGGCGTGGTGACGGGTGCCTGTAGTCCCAGCTACTCAGGAGGCTGGGGCAGGAGAATGGCCTGAACCCAGGAGGCAGAGCTTGCAGTGAGTTGAGATTGTGCCACTGCACTCCAGCCTGGGCAACAGAGTGAGACTTTCTAAAAAAAAAAAAAAAAAAACTTGTGGAGGGGTCATGGAGTGAGGTGCCTGGGTGGCCTCTGAATGTTGAGAATGGCCCCTGGCTGACAACCAGCAAAGAAACAGAAGTACAAGTTCAGCTCTACAACCATGAGGAAATGAAATCTTCCACAACCATATGAACTTGGAAGACAGCCCCAGACTCAGATGACTTCACAGCCATAGTTAACACCTTCATCTTTGGGAGATCTGAGTGGAGAGCCCAGTCATGCCATCCCTGGATTTCTGACCTACAGAACTGTGAGCCAATAAATGAGTATTCATTTAAGCTGCTAAATTTGTGGTAATTTGTTATGCAGTAGAAAACCAATATATCCCCATTTCATAGATCGGAAAACTGAGGCATTATAAAAAATGGCATTCGGACTAGCATGCAAGGGGAGAAAAGGGAGAATATAAAAAGTTCTTCAACTGGCTATTTTAGCTTGAAATCCACATTCCATTTTCATTATGGTCATATATTAGTCCATTTTCACACTGCTATGAAAATAGTACCTGAGACTGGGTAATTTGTAAAGGAAAGAGGTTTAATTGACTCACGGTCCACATGGCTGGGGAGGCCTCAGGAAACTTACAATCATGGCAGAAAAGGAAGCAGGCATGTCTTACATGGTGGCAGGTGAGAGAGTGAAGAGGGAAGCCTCTTATCAAACCATCAGATCTCGTGAGAACTTACCATCAGGAGAATATCATAGGAGAAACCACCCCCACAATCCAATTACCTCCCACCAGGTCCTTTCCTTGACTGATGGGGATTATGGGAATTACATTTCTACATGAGATTTGTAAATCTCATTGTGGCCTGTAAACCCTATCAGGCCACAAACATAGATTTGCCCTGAGAAGCAATATGAATGCTAATTGCCTCATTAATTCTCAGAGAAAAGGCATATTTTTCAATGCAGTGGGTGGAAACAAAAAACGAAACAAAACAAAACAAAACAAGAACAACAACAACAAAGGTAAATTTTTTTATTTTCTCCCAGTATCCTTCCAAGGAGATAAATATTTTCCTTATTTCATTCTATAATTCAAAATACACCAGGATTTTTTTTTTAAAGAAAGACTGGAGTTAATTTTCTTGGGAATTGTTATGATTTGTGATGGATGACCAGCCATCTGATTCAGCCCTTTACCCAGAGCTGGTTGATGATTCCTAGCAGGGTCTGAAATCTGAGTGGACTATTCAAGCAACAGAAAGCTATACAAGTGCTTCCAAGCCACTATGTGTGCTCAGTGCAGACTTTCTGAAATACCATCAAGGGCCTATTTTGCAACTGTACTCACCCTTGGAGTTTTCTAATGTGTTTGCCACTGTTGTTAATTCTAAGGTTAGAAAGTACACTCCCCCCAAGTTAATTGTCCAATTAGCTCTACAACTATGGGTTGTAAAACAAGCATTGTGAACATGAGATTTGATATGAAGGAGACTGTGCCCAGTTTCCTTCGGTTTCCGTTTAAAAAAAAAAAGGTATAGTTTTGAATGATTTCATTGAATAAGCTGGGAGTGGACTAATTGCCAACCTAAAACACACTTAAAAATTCATTACCCTTTATCTACAACTTGGTCTCTCAACAAAGACACTGCATGAGAATAGAATAGATTCCAGTCTCCATTTCTCATCGTTTACTGATCATCATTTACCACATGCTAAGCACTAGAAGATGGTGGGTGGGAGCTGGTATTGATGTTGTATTGATGTTGTCAGTACAAAGACACATACAACAGATCTCAGACCTCAAATTGCTTAAAGCCATTGGAATGTGGCTAGGACTGTGTAGTGCAATTACTGACAATAATCACACTAAACTTCCACAAAGAAACTTTCCTATGAATTCTTCCCAAGTAGGTGGTCATAGTGGATTCTTATAGCATATATTTTCAGTACCGTTTCTTCATGCCCAAACACTGAGCTGAGACCATGTAGTGGGGGGCACCCCTATATTTAATGAACTATTCCTAAACTTCCCCAATTAAAGTTCCTTGGTTTCCTAGATTTAATCCGGGAAAAGAAATCTCCAGGTTTCTGGTCTCATTTGCTATGCATGCTATGCATTTTTGTCAACATAGCTGAGATACCCTGGGAGTGTTGTATATGAATATAGGGGAAACTACAGACATAAATTTACAATGATTTAAGAATTTCCTCCAGTGATCTTAAAAAGACAGGATTAACACCAGATTTAGAAAACAGATGTCCTGGTATTTGATCCACCTGTGCTTGGGATATTGGCTCACACACAAGTTTCAGAATTCTTTGACAATATACTTAACAGCCTAGCTATGGAGTCATACCACACTTTTACTAGCACCTATTCTAAGTTATAGCATCTTTTCTTAGCTTTGTATGTCACTATCATCAAATAACATTTGTTGAAAAATCTGTGACATATCCTTAATTACTAACTTTAAGAAGCTAAATTTTTTTAAAAGGTGATATTTACATTTAGACATATACTCCAGATATTGTGTCAAGCCTTAACAAGAGTTCATAACTACCACAATGTATTTTTAGCCTGCCTAAATTAAGGGATAAAATCATCTACCAAGCTTTACATTACTTTGGGTTCTTTCTTTTCTTTCCTTTTTTCCCCTAAATTTTCACATCCTAACAAATGATGTGACAATAAGGACTTTTGTTTTCCAATTTGCCAATAATTTTCTAGAAAGTCACCTCTGAAAGAGAGAGAAAGCCCTGTGCTTAGTTGAGAGGCCAGGTAATTGGGGGCTGGGATGCCCACTTGAATGTGGCAGCATCGCTGGCTACCAACAGAGAGGCTTCCCATTCCAAAGGCATTACTCTTTGTGGAACTGCTTTGAACACAGTGCAGAGAGTACACATCAGTGATACACGCCTCCCTTGATGTTTCCATGGTCTGTTAGGAAAAGGAAGCATCAAACATAAAATTTATTTTCCGGAAATTTAGATATAAGTAAAATTTTATAAGGAAATTGTTTCCTTCAATGTATTTGAGAATCCGATAAAGCTAAGCTTTGTAAAATGGAGAAAATGTAACATCTGTATATAAAGAGGTTAATACATTATTTTCAAGAAAAAGGAGGGTGATTTGGTCTCGCTAGACAATGTTTCTCCCGCCTCACAGATGGTCAGCATGTGGTACTCTCTCACTAAAGCCTTCTGGTGGTATCATAAGATATATTACTTTATACCAGCCCTTAAGGATGAAAGGTGCTAATGTAATTATTTTTATGTTAAACCACAAACTGTTAGGATGCAAATAACTATAAGTAAAAAGTGAGAACTAAACACACACTCATCTGGGAAAGAACAGCAGCCCTCCAAAGACATGCTTAATTTTAGAAAAGCTATTTTCTATTTTGCTTTTATATCTTAGTTGAAAAAGGAAGCTTTATTATGTTTCTAAAATTGTCTATACTGATAACAACATCTGGAGATTAGGAATTTTAATGAGACTCAAAACTGGTGGCTATTTTTATGATTGCTCTAGATGAACCCCAAGGTAAATGAGAATTTGGGGATAAAAAATGCAGAAATTCTGAAATATGTATTTTGGTGGTCTACAAACTCCATGCTGGCAATACATTTTTCCCAGATGAATCTGAAAACACAGGAGGACACTGTTGTGTAGGAGTTTAGAAGACTGCATAGAGTTAGTGCAAGGAAAGAGGGTTTGGCTTGGTGAGAACTCACTCATTTTTTTCCCCATAATGCCAATGATTGTATTTGATATGTTTTGAAAGGCAATAAAGTGCTTACAAAATACAAATTCAAAAACAACTACTATCAAGCGATTTCTTATGTCAAATATGTGGGTGGTACCATCTCTACTATTTTTTATTTATTTATTTTTGAGAAGGTCTCGCTCTGTCACCCAGGCTGGAATGCAGTGGCGCGATCTTGGCTCACTGCAACCTCTACTTCCTGGGTTCAAGCGATTCTCCTGCCTCAGCCTCCTGAGTAGCTGCGATTACAGGTGCCTGCCACCACGTCCAGCTAATTTTTGTATTTTAATAGAGACAGGGTTTCACCATGGTGGCCAGGCTGGACTTGAACTCTTGTCCTCAATCCATTCTCCTCAGCCTCCCAAAGTGCTGGGATTACAGGCATGAGCCACCATGCCCGGCCTCTACTATTTATTTTGATATTATAAATGAATTATATTGTGTGCAAATGATGCAAAGTGGGATGCTAGGAGACAACTGATGGAACCATGAAGAAAGGGATGCATACCTTATAAGATAAATCAAGTAGGTTTGACCACAGCCTGACCCTGCCTTAGAGAAAAATGATAACACAACTGCGTACGTTATAAAGTGGCTCCAATCTAATGTTCTGATCTCATTGTCTATCATTGCATTTCATACATCCTGCATTCCTCCGAGTCCTTGATTTCACATGGCCTGGGTTGAAATCCTAGCTCTACTATTTACTAGCTCTGTGGCCTCAGGCAAGGAACCTCACCTGTTGATACCTCAGTTTCCTCAGCTGTAAAATCATCACAGTACCATTCTTATTAAACAATCAATTGTAGCTTTTTTAATGTTTACCTTCTCTAAATAAATTCACAGTAAGCTAAATGTCTAATAAGCCAATCTTGTATCAGTTTATTCCATAGTCATCAAGAAATTCAACATTTCATCAGAAGGCTGTTCAAATGTCCATAAAGCCGTCACAAAGAAGCTCTATTTCATGACAGCGGAAATTGTGACAGTTAATGAGGCAGAGATTTCAAAGCCTCAAAATTTTGGTTTTTATTACCTCATATTACATATAAATATGTTGATGAGTTCCCACAATTCTCCTTATTACCTCATATAGTTTTTAAAATATATAATATATTGGTTATAATATATTATGATTGATTTAATATTTTCTTTGGGGTCACACCCATGAAAAGTTAGTCATCATGTCCAGTGTAACATTGTTTCTGTGAGAAAACCAAATGACTTAAATCATTTTGTCATGAGGTCAGAGCACAGGTGCAGCAAATGGACATTAGGAAGCCAGCAGATCCCATTGAGGTTGGGGTTAAAGAAAGGAGACACGACCAGCTAAGCAGCAGTTAGAAAAGTTCCTCAGTTTAGCATGGGATTGAAACCAAAGAAACTGTTCACATTGTCTCCACATATTCTTGCAGAAACAACATATATAGTTTGATAGAGACCAAATCCATTTTTTTTTTAAAGAATGTGCTGCTCTTAAATCCGAGATGATAAAAGTAATGGTCTGTCCTTGTTTATACATACATTTATTATTATTGCATTGTAACCCATGTAAGAGTCAGTAGGAAATAGCTAAACATTAAAAAATCCAGAAGAGAAACTGGATCTTGTGATTTTTACTGACCTCCGCAACGTGGGGGAAGCTTTTCAGGTGTCACTCAGCATGGAAGTTATTATCTTTCTGCAAAAAGCCAGATGATCTGCAGAACCCCTCCTAGTGCCCCAAATAGGAGAGACCATTCCCAGGTAGGAGGCAGCTGCTCCAGGCATTTTACCAAGACTCTATTAGAGGTGCCTGAGCATCCTTAACCGCTAGTCTTACATAAACCTGGAGCAGTAAATTAGGCAGAGCAGCTGTTAGAGCTATAAAAATCCAAGAGATGAAAGTTTTGCTTAAAATCGAAGCTCTAAGCAATTGCCATGAGAGACACTGAGGAGTCTCTGCCGTTAGACTAAAACAAGAAGTGACCATTTTGATTTGGATTATTACGGGACAAGGAAGAGCAAGGGATATGGAAAGGGTCTATAGACAGATAAGAAACTGGAGAACGAACAGGAAGTGGATTGAGACATTTCTCAAAGTGACACCACACTGAAGTTTACCAGCTCCCTTGTGAGGGCGGCCCTGGGTTAATGCCACCACTCTTGTATAGTCTTTGTAATTAGGAGCATGTTTGAATGCATGGAGTGTATGTGTATGTATCGGCTCAAGTGTCAATTCATGCACCAAGTCTGATTTTTTAGAAGTAGCTGCCTGAAGCACAGGGTTGATAAGGAATCAAAAGTCTGAGTCTACACTCCAAAAATGACACTGTGAGCTGGGCACGGTGGCTCACACCTGTAATCCCAGCACATTGGGAGGCCGAGGTGGGAGGATCACTTGAGCTCAGGAGTTTGAGACCAGCCTGGACAACACAGACCTTGTCTCTACTAAAAAAAATTTTTTAATTATCTGGGTGTGGTGGCATGTGCCTGTAGTCTCAGCCTCTCAGAAGGCCGGGTAGGAGGATTGCTTGAGCCCAGGAGATGGAGACTGCAGTGAGCTATGAGCATGCCACTGTACTCCAGCCTGGGTGACACAGTGAGACCTTATCTCAAAAAAAAAAAAAAAAAGATATTCTGATCTGCCTTGGATGGAAAGAGAGAGAGGTATGCCTTAGATGCAGAGGGGGAGATGAGTAGACCCAGTGACAAAACCTAGATCTTCACTGTTAAGGAAATTATAGATGCTTCAATGCTGGTGCATGTGGTCATTCTCAGTGAATCTTTTTTTTCCCTATTATAAAGCTTTAAGTCCAAGGAGCTTTAAGGTATTATTCAAGATTGTTATCTGAGGAAGCTAGACCCTTGAAAACAATTACTGTTAAAATACTGGGGCCAAGAAAGTGCACAGATGACAAGCAACATTTCTTATAGTATATTCCAAGCAGTTTCTGAGCGTGCCACAGCTGGGGAAGAAAATCACTGTGTGATTCACAGTCTCAGAGACAAAGAGGACCCCATTACCCAGCAGTTCAGTGATTAAAAGTAATCCATGAAATACTAACTAAAGATACAGAATAAATACATTCCTGAAAGGCTAACTCATAGCTATCATCTCTTTTGGATTCCCAGCCTGCTTTGAAGACCAAGGAATGCTTGATTGCACTTCATTTATGCAGAAAAATAGGTTAAGTTAAAGATAAAGAGGGAGAGAGGCTATACACACTCAAGATGATCTGACAGATTGAGGGCTGTGTCCGAGAGCAGGGCATCATCACCCAAGGAGAAACACCAAGACAACAGAAGTTCTGGACTTTATTCAACCCAGCTGCCTTGCTTTGGGGCTGGGCTTTTCTTGCTGGTGGCTAGTTTGATATTTAATCAAATCTTGGATTTTCATTTTTATTGCCTAAGTGGAATAGGACACGGTTTAAGAACCTAAGCATTCATTATATTCAGCTTGTCACTCAGAAACTGGTCTTCTTTGGAATATGCTGTAAGAGACGTTGCTTATCATCAGTGCCTTTTCTTGGCCCTGGCATTTAAACATATTACAATACATTAAATATAATATTATATTAAATTTAATGAATTACATGAAATACAACCACAACAGTACTAATAGCTAAAATCTGGATGTCACCCAGTGCATTCCTTGGGTTCTCATATATAGTCCTCACAACATAACAATATGAAACACATATAGGGCTTGATACATGCTAGTTACTGCTTCTAGTGCTTTACTAATACTAACTTATGCACTGTTTACAACAGCCCGTTACCTGAGCAAAGACAATGCAAAAGCCTGCCTAGAAAAAATATCCTAGAACTGAGATTTCATAATGAAGACACTGACGCACAGAGGCAAATGAACTTAACCCAGGCCATACACAGCTCGTAGGTGGCAGAACTAGGATAGAAATTTAGATGATCCTGTGAAGTGGGCCTCTGAATACTGCCATGTAGAAGAGACGCAAACAAAGATGCAGAGAGGTGAACTGATTTGCCCAAGGTCACAGAGCTAGACCTAAATCAGAGTGTAACCTCAAAGACTCTGCTCCCATCCACCCTCCTGGACTGCCATAGTTTGGGCCAGAAAAAGGTTTTTCTGGCTGGGTGTTGTGGCTCATGCCTATAACCCCAGCACTTTGGGAGGCTGACGCAGGTGGATTACCTGAGGTCAGGAGTTCAAGACCAGCCTGGCCAACATGGCAAAACCCCATCTCTACCAAAAATACAAAAATTAGCTGGGCCTGATGGCGTGTGCCTGTAGTCCCAGCTACTTGGGAGGCTGAGGCAGGAGAATCGCTTGAACCCGGGAGGCGGAGGTTACAGCGAGTCAAGATTGTGCCGCTGCACTCCAGCCTGGGTGACAGAGTGAGACCCGGTCTCTAAATAAATAAATAAAAAATAATAAATGGTTTTTCCTTTTGTTAACCTTTACCAGGTGAAACTTAAGAATTTGAGGAAATTCAATTATTACATGATTGATACATTCAATTTTCAGACAATGCACAGGCCTGCCTGGAAAAAAATATCCAAATTCTCAGATTTTACTTCTAAAATCACTTGTGCACTCTTCTGTTTCAGGGGAGACACCATGATCTCATGCCTATGTCTACATCACCAAAAGAAAGTAAGACAAGGTTTCTAAAACCCTCTGACAACATACCCTGAATTATTAATACTTGATACGAAGGCATTATCAATATAGTGAATCTTAAAGATCTAAGACACACGTGTTAGGTCTGTGGATTATGGGATGCCCAGCACAGGCTTCTTTCTTTCCATCATCCACGCATGAAGCAGTGCTAGGATGGGGAAAGAGTGTGTGCCAAGTGCCTCAGCCTGAATGTGAATCAGAATACATTCCAAAGACAAACACAAACGCTTTTGGATTATCCATGGCTTCGTTTTCCTCATACCCTTCCCTTGGTGTATTAAAGGGGCTCCAGGAGTGGAGCACATGCATTTATTCACACGTGTCTTTCTGCAAAACTCAAACCTCTTTATGTCTCAAAGAGAAATCAAGCACCCGACATTTCCTTTGGAAGCAAATTCATAAAGAATTCAAGTTAGAAAACAGTATACTATGAAAAGCATAAATTTAAGAGCAATACCTTGATATGAAAGCCACTCTCCAGTCTTGATTTGTTGATAAAATTAAACTGTGGTACTCCCCAACCAATTTCACCAACGTGCTCGTGTTTATATTTTGCTGGCAAGCTTCCATTTGAGGCAGGCCTCCATAAATATCTGAGATCTCCAGTTTTTTCTAACGCCGGATGCTGTTCTCCTACATATGAGGTGTGCTGATGAATTTTGGGTAAATAATCCTTTATGTAGTCTGGACCTTTAAAAGACAAAAAGTACTTAAAACTTCTCCACACTTTATTCTAAGATACTTTTCTTACTTTAACCTTTGAAATACTTATAGCCAATAATTACATAGCACTTACTATGTTCTAGGTTCTATTATAAGCCTTTTAGACATGTTAATTCTTATTAATACTTATTTATAATTAATAATTCTTATTAATGTTTATCTGTTAATTGCTGCTTAATAATAACCAAATGAGATGGGTAGAATTTTTTTCCCCAGTTTATGTATGGGGAAAATGAAAGATTCGTTGTCCAGAATTATAGCTAACAAGCTCTTTGTACCCAGACAGGCTGATGCGAAGGTTGGGCTCATAATTGACCCATTAAACTGCTTTGTATATAATCAGCTTAATACAGACATGGGCTGGATGTGGTGGTTTATGCCTGTAATCCCAGCACTTTGGGAGGCCAAGGTGGGTGGATTGCTTGAACTCAGGAATCTGAGACCAGGCTGGATAACTAGTGAGACCCTGTCTCTACAAAAAATAAAAATTAACCAGGCATGGTGGCACACATCTGTGGTCCCAGCTATTTGGGAGATGGAGGTGAGAGGATTGCTTAAGCTCAGGAGGTGGAGGCCACAGTGAGCTGTGACTCTGCCACTGCACTCCAGCTTGGGCAATAGAGCAAGACCACCTCAAAAAAAAAAAAAAAAAAAAAAGACATGATATATACTAAAATTTCTCACATACTACATTTGCAGGATGTAGGCCTTCAGATATTTTTTATGGCTGCATAGTTATTCCATGGTATATATGTGCCATAATTTCTTTATCCAGTAAAACATTGATGGGCATTTGGGTTGTTTCCAAGTCTTTGCTACTGTGAATAGTGCTGCAATAAATATATGTGTGCATGTGTCTTTACAGTAGAATGATTTATAATCCTTTGGGTATATACCCAGTAATGGAATTGCTGGGTCAAATGGTATTTCCATTTCTAGATCCTTGAGGAATCGCCACACTGTCTTCCACCATAGGTGAGCTAATTTACACTCCCATCAACAGTGTAAAAGTGTTCCTATTTCTCAACATCCTCTCCAGCATCTGTTGTTTACTGACTTTTTAATGATCGCCATTCTAACTGGTGTGATATGGTATCTCACTGTGGTTTTGATTTGCATTTCTCTAATGACCAGTGATGATGAGCTTTTATTCATACATTTGTTGGTCACATAAATGTCTTCTTTTGAAAAGTATTTGTTCATATCCTTTGCCCACTTTTTGATGGGGTTGTTTTTTTCTTGTGAATTTAAGTTCCTTGTAGTGTCTTGATATTAGCCCTTTCAGATGGATGGATTGCAAAAATTTTCTCCCATTCTCTAGGTTGTCTGTTTACTCTGATGATAGCTTTTTTTTTTTTTTTGCTGTACAGAAACTGTTTAGTTTAATTAGATCCCATTTGGGAATTTTGGCTTTTGTTGCCATTGCTTTTGGTGTTTTAGTCATGAAATATTTGCCCATGCCTATGTCCTGAATGGTATTGCCTAGGTTTTCTTCTAGGGTTTTTATGGTTTTAGGTCTTACATTTAAGTCTTTAGTCCATCTTGAGTTAATTTTTGTAAAAGGTGTAAGGAAGGGGTCCAGTTTCAGTTTTCTGCATAATTGCTAGCCAGTTTTCCTAACACCATTTATTAAATAGGGAATCCTTTCCCCATTGCTTGTTTTTCTCAGGTTGGTCAAAGATCAGATGGTTGTAGATGTGTGGTGTTATTTCTGAGGCCTCTGTTCTGTTCCACTGGTCTACATATCTGTTTTGGTACCATTACCATACTGTTTTGGTTACTGTAGCCTTGTAGTATAGTTTGCAGTCAGGTAGTGTAATGTCTCCAGCTTTGTTCTTTTTGCTTAGGATGGTCTTGGCTATGTGGGCTGTTTTGGTTCCATATGAAATTTAAAGTAGTTTTTTCTAATTCTGTTAAGAAAGCCAATGGTAGCATGATGGGGATAGCACTGAATGTATAAGTTACTTTGGGCAGTACGGCCATTTTCATGATATTGATTCTTCCTCTCCATGAGCATGGAATGTTTTTCCATTTGTGTCCTCTCTTATTTCCTCGAACAGTGGTGTGTAGTTCTCCTTGAGGAGGTCCTTCACAGCTCTTTTAAGTTGAATTCCTATGTATTTTATTCTCTTTGTAGCAATTGTGACTGGGAGTTCACTCATGATTTGGCTATTATTGGTGTACAGGAATACTTGTGATTTTTGCACACTGATTTTATATCCTGAGATTTTGCCAAAGTTGCTTATCAGCTTAGGGAGATTTTGGGCTGAGACAATAGGGTTTTCTAATTATATAATCATGTCATCTGCAAAGAGAGATAATTTGACTTCCTCTCTTCCTATTTGAATATCTTTCTTTCTTTCTCTTGCCTGATTGACCTGGCTAGAACTTCCAATACTATGTTGAATAGGAGTGGTGAGAGAGGGCATCCTTGCCTTGTGCTGGTTATCAAAGGGAATCCTTCCCACGTTTGGCCATTCAGTATGATATTGGCTATGGGTTTTTCATAAATAGCTCTTATTATTTTGAAATATGTTTCATCAATACCTAGTCTACTGAGTGCTTTTAGCATGAAGGGGGGTTGAATTTTATAGAAGGCCTTTTCTGCATCTATTGAGATAATCATGTGGTTTTTGTCATTAGTTCTGTTTATGTGATGGATTACATTTATTGATTTGTGTATGTTGAACCACTCTTGCATTCCAGGGATGAAGCCAACTGGATCATGGTGAACAAGTCTTTTTTTTTTTTTTTTTTTTTTGAGACAGAGTCTCGCTCTGTCACCAGGCTGGAGTGCAGTGGAATCTCAGCTCATTGTAACCTCCATTTCCCGGGTTCAAGCAATTCTCCCATCTCAGCTTCTCAAGTAGCTGGGACTACAGGCGCACACCACCATGCCTGGCTAATTTTTCTATTTTTAGTAGAGACAGGGTTTCACCATGTTGGCCACGATGGTCTCAATCTCTTGACCTTGTGATCCACCTGCCTCAGCCTCCCAAAGCGCTGAGATTACACCACACCCAGCCAGTTAAGCTTTTTAATGTGCTGCTGGATTCAGTTTGCCAATATTTTATTGAGAATTTTTGCACTGATGTTCATCAGGGATATTGGCCTGAAATTTTCTTTTTTTGTTTTGTCTCTGCTAGGTTTTGGTATCAGAATGATGCTGGCCTCATAAAATGAGTTAAGAAGGAGTCTCTCTTTTTCTATTGTTTGGAATAGTTTCAGAAGGAATGGTACCAGCTCCACTTCATACCCCTGGTAGAATTCGGCTGTGAATCCGTCTGGTCCTACACTTTTGGTTGGTAAGCTATTAATTACTACCTCAATTTCAGAACTTGTTATTGGTCTGTTCAGGGATTCAACTTCTTCCTGGTTTAGTTTGGGAGGGGGTATGTGTCCAGGAATTTATCCATTTCTTCTAGATTTTCTAGTTTATTTGCATAGAGGCATTTATAGTATTCTCTAATGGTAGTTTGTATTTCTGTGGGATCAGTGGTGATCTCCCCTTTATCATTTTTTATTGCTTCTATTTGATTCTTCTCTGTTTTCTTGTTTATTAGTCTGGCTAGAGGTCTATCTACTGTGTTGATCTTTTCAAAAAACCAGCTCCTGGATTCATTGATGTTTTGAAGGGTTCTTTGTGTCTCTATCTCCTTCAGTTCTGCTCTGATCTTAGTTATTTCTTGTCTTCTGCTAGCTTTTGAATTTGTTTGCTCTTGCCTCTCTAGCTCTTTTAATTGTGATGTTAGGGTGTCGATTTTAGAATTTTCTCGCTTTCTTCTGTGGGCATTTACTGCTATAAATTTCCCTCTAAACACTGCTTTAGCTGTGTCCCAGAGATTCTGGTATGTTGTGTCTTTGTTCTCATTGGTTTCAAAGAAATTACTTATTTCTGCCTTCATTTCGTTATTTACCCAGTAGTCATTCAGAAGCAGGTTGTTCAGTTTCCATGTAGTTGTGCAGTTTTGAGTGAGTTTCTTAATCCTGAGTTTCTAAGTTGATTGCACTGTGGTCTGAGAGACTGTTATGATTTCAGTTCTTTTGCATTTGCTGAGGAGTGTTTAACTTCCAATTCTGTGATCAATTTTAGAAATAGTGCTATGTGGTGCTGAGAAGAATGTACATTCTATGGATTTGGGGTGGAGAGTTCTGTAGATGTCTATTAG